>NC_137923.1:50260314-50337814 GCF_963457725.1 Sprattus sprattus | reverse complement strand
GTGGAGGGTGGAGGGTGTCCCCGGGTAAGGTGCACTCTGGTGGGGGTGAGGTGTGAGGTTGTCCCAGAGTAAGTGTGACTCTCTCAAGGTTTTTCTTTTAGCTCCTGAGCCTAAGTCCTGTTTGGCTAGGGCTCAGGGGCTTTTTTTTTGCGAAATTTCCATAAGAGAGTCATAGTTACTCCCGACTGAGTATGTGTGACTCTCTTAAGGTTTGTGTGACTCTCTTAAGGTTTTCTTTAGCTCCTGAGCCTAAGTCCTGTTTGGACTTGGGCTCAGGGGCTTTTTTTTTGCGAAATTTCCATAAGAGAGTCATAGTTACTCTCTGACTTTTGACTGGAATTTTTTAAAGTCCTGACTGAGTATGTGTGACTCTATTAAGCCCCTGAGCCTTAGTCCTGTTTGGACTTGGGCTCAGGGGCTTTTTTTTGGCCAAATTTTTCATGGGAGTCTGCCTGGGAGTGTGCCTGCAGTCTGCCTGGGAGTCTGCCTGCACTCTGCCTGTGTGTGTGTGTGTCTTCAGGACCGTGGAGAGCAGCAGTCATTGGTCTGCCTCCAGCAGTCATTTGGCTACCTTAGAGAGTCAGGAGCCGGCAGCCCGCTAGGGCCGCGGGCGACCTGTCACCAAGCGCGTCCCTCAAGGCGGTGAGTTGACCCACGGACCAGTGCTGGCCGCCGAGCAACATGCTCAATGACCGACTTTTTTGTACGAGGTCGGTCCTCGGAACTCCTGGGGGTATCCGCCTGGATGGAGGTGTTCTGAACCTCGTGCAGGAGTTCTTGCAGCCCATGGGAGGTGGTTTACGGCGGAGTTTACCAGGCTCTTACTCTGTTCGCTACCCCCACCACCGCCCGGGGCTTCTTCATCCAGGCGTTTCTCGCCTTTCAAGGGAGGCCACCGAGCCTGCGTCCTGATCTTACCGTTCCTGTTTCCTACTAGCAGGGTGTCGGACGTCCTGGGGACGCTGCGTATTGCATTAGCTGCGCTCCCACCCGCTTGCCGTCCTGCTAGCTCGGGCAGACGAACATACAGGACCCTGACCGTGTCTCGAGGCTTTGTACCTATCCAGGCATCGGAGATTCTGTATCCTTGCATTCGTCTGGACGCGCATTCGTGGGTAACGGCTCCATTATACTGTGTATCCCAAGCTATCTACCTACCACCATCAGCTTTTGGGTTTTGGCTCAGCAGGTGATGTTTTATTGTCTGCTCAGAGAGGCTGAACCACCACCTGTGGACCCCAGACGCCACCGAAGTGGAAACTGGGTTTCTATGTGCTTGTCCTCTCGCTCTGAATCCTGGGCTTGTCTTCTCCTTGTGTGGTTATGTTTGTTGACCCACTATAGTGGGGTTGTTTTTATCTTATCACAATAAGAATGTGTTTGTTTAGTGTGTAGCGCAGTTATGCTATGGGGTGTTGAGTTGTAATATTATGTGTAGCTTTAAGGGTTTAATTATCCACCTTGCTTGTCCGCACCAGGTCGCCCTGAGTGTGTGCCAAGCCGGCATCGAGAACCTCTCTGCACAGCCCCGTGGCACCGGGGAACGGACGTCCAACCGAGATCGTTGTTGATATCTACAACATCTTTCTCCATTCCTCGCTTCTCGCCCCAGATTTTCGGGTGCGCAGTTAAGGTCTGACCCGTAACCTGAGACACACCCTCCACTCAGCGTTCCTGACTGGTGCCTCGTTCTTCAGGTTTGTGGAACGGACGTCTAACTGAGGTCGCCATTGAACTTTAGATACCTCGCTCCGTTTCTCGCTTGCCGCCACAGCCTTCAGACGATCAGTCATCAGCACAAGTTCGCATCATGAAAACCGGAGATTCCTACCGATCTGCCACGTCCCACTGTGTGGTGTGTTTGTTTAGTGTGTAGCGCAGTTACACTACGGGGTGTTGAGCTGCTTATTATGTGTAGGTTTTTAAGGATGCAATGTGCATTGTGGTCCGGTGCTTCCGCCCTGTATAGCTTTTCCTCTTAAGCTTTTCACTTTAATATAAAGTATTCAATCCCTACTTTGTAGGATGTCACTCAAGATAGTTAAGGATCCTCTCAGAACACTCTTACAAAGTCTCGACGCAAGAGCTTTTGCACTGCTCTTAGAAAGTCCCATTCTCTTGAGGATCTTGTTGTTGGGTTTATGCCAGAGGCCCCTCGCTCCCAGTGGAAATCCGTGTATTTCCACTTCCTCTACACCCATGACCTGTTTCACCAAGTTCTTGATGGGTTTGTAGTGCTTTACTTTCTCTCGGCCTGCGAGTTTTAGTGTGTTGATGTTCCTTTCAAACCGCACTGTCACATCCAGCACCATTGCCTTACCATCTTTGCAAAAGACCAAGTCTGGGCGTCTCACATTTGGTCTGCTTCCAAATTCTTTCTCCCTGTGGACAACCCAGCCCTGCTTCTTCGCAGCGACTGCCAGTCGATGGCATGCAAAATTGTGTCGCTCCAGTCGTTTCGCCCTACCGCTGGGACATGCTCCGAGGAGGTGTGAGGCGGACTCAAGCCTCGCGTGACAGCCTCGGCAACTCGCGTTCCACTTGCTTTGGCCCCTTGCCATAAATTCCCTGGTAGGGTAGACGTTCGCTTGTAGCTGTAGTGCTTGTGAGCAGAATTTGTGTTGCACTTTTGGGAGTTTGGAGAGCCAGGCATTAGACTCTGGAGAGTCTTTGAACCAGGCTATTCCAACTCCCTGCACCGACTTGCCTGCCCACCGGTCGAACTCTACATCTTGCCACTCGCATGGTCTCTTGTACCGGGATAGCTGAGGGGCCCCATCTGCTTCAGTAACGTTCGTTACTGGCACACCCTCTGGAGTTGGTAATTTCTCCAGTTGCCCGCCCATTTTGAGCCAAGCTCTTCTCCAGTCCTCCAGCCCGTTCTGGTCCCAGGCTATCTTTCTGATGACTTCATCATCAGAGTGCAAAAGTTTCCACAACCGCTTTGCCTGCATAGCAGGAATAACGGCGCTCAACTTTTGTAGCCCCAGACCTCCGTCTCTCGCTCTAGCATAGAGCAACCCATCACATGTGGTCTGCACTAGACCCAGCCATGTTTTTACTGTGCTACGTAGTAGCCGGTCCAGCAGTCGCAGCCGAACTATACTGTAGTCGCAGTGGTCGGCCCGGTAGAAATGCCTGGGGATTATGAAGGTCTTAAGCAGCCAAATCTTTTGAGGGGCAGTTAATGGTGTCGCCCCTACCTTATCCAGCGCCACTTGTAACTCTTTGAGAATGTCGGGTTTCTCGAGGCCCCTCACTGGACCGACCTGAATTCCCAGATATCTTACCGCCCTTCCACTTTCAACCATTTCTATTGGTGTCCCCTCGATCTGCCAGGGGGGACAGTCATTCACTTTCATTTTCATGCTGTGTTTCAAGGGGGTAACCATGAAGCCGAAGCACTTACTTGCGTGCACCTTAAGCCCCGTCAGGGCACAGAAGTCATTCAGTGTGTCGCTGACCAGCACCAGGTCATCTGCGAATGCAAGCGAGACCAGCTTTGTGTCTGCGATCTTTACTCCCTTACCGAGGCTTTCCAGTGTGTGGAGCAGTGGATCAAGAGCCAGATTGAAAAGCAATGGGGACAGTGGGTCACCCTGCTTCACACCGACTTTCATTGCAATGGGTTCAGATTGTTCTCCCCCGGCTTCAATGCAAGTTACGCCCCCGTCGTACGAGC
Organism: Sprattus sprattus; assembly: GCF_963457725.1. Taxonomy (NCBI): domain Eukaryota; kingdom Metazoa; phylum Chordata; class Actinopteri; order Clupeiformes; family Clupeidae; genus Sprattus; species Sprattus sprattus. The sequence continues at coordinate 50,334,132 of NC_137923.1, read as the reverse complement.
TTTGTATTGTGTTTATGATGTGTTCATCCAGACCTCTCTGCCTGAGCACTGCAAGCAAGTGCTCGTGTGTCACCGTATCGAAAGCCTTTGCCACGTCCACGAGCACCACCGCTAGTGACTTTCTCTCCCTCCTGCTGGCTTTAACCAGACTTTGAAGGATGTGAAGATTCTCACTACAGCCAGGAGAGTCCCTGAACCCTCGCTGCCTGTCGTGGATAGTGCAGGCTTTCGTAAGGCGCCCATTTAGCAGTCGTGAGAACAGCCGCATCAGCATCGAGCCGATAGTGATTGGGCGCCAGTTATTCGGGTCATTCAACAGCAGAGGGTCGGAGGTCTTTGGTATCAGTACAGTTCTCGCGGGCTTTACACACTGAGGTATGAACCCCGCCGCAAGCCAGCTGCCAAAGAGTTTTGATAGCTTCACACCCTTCGGGTCCCAGAGGAGTAGGTCATCCCGCCCGATGCCGTCCGTGCCTGGTGCCGATTTCCTGTCCGTCTTTCTGAGGTGTGTGAGCACCTCTTCGGGGGTGAACAGGGTGGAGAAGTGTTCGTTGTCCGCCCCGCTGGCGGCCTTAAAGCCTCCCAAGCCCTTGAAGGCACCTTCTGACCCCATCCAACGCCTTTCAAACACTTCGTGTAATTGAGGCAGCGGGACTGGGCAGTTGGTCGCTTCACTCCCGTCAAGGACATAGCTAACAAGCTTAGCCGGGTCCGTACTCATTAGTTTTCTGAGTTTATGGACCTCATCCATCTTCATTTCTCGCTTGCTTCGGGGCTTCATCGGCTCGCCAGCTTTGCTGTTCTTTTTGGTCGCTGGACCTTTTCTTCTCGCCTCCCTTATCACCATCGCCGTAGCGGTCTCAATGGCCACTGCTGCGCCCGGGTCCTTCCTGCTTGCCAGTGTGAGCGCCCGCCTGATTTCGTGTTCGTGAGTGTACATGTCAATGAGAGCACCAGCTTGCCACCTTAATTTTCTGTTGAGGCCAGTTACTGCTTGGAACCCTCGTGGCTGTATCAGCAGATTGAGTTCAGCAGGGATTTCCTGCCTCTCCAGGTTTGCCTCTGTTGGCTGCAGTAAGAGCTTAGTGCTTCTCCTGTGAGATTGCCGTCTCATGCACTGTCTTTTCTCTTTCACTTCGTGGGAGGACCTACCTGGAAGCTGACTTGCAATTTCCACATTCATGTAATATACAGAGTATTGGCCTTGCTCGAGAGCCTCCTCCATCTCCATCAAAGTTTTTAGTTCTTTTACAGACCACTTAGCCTTGCGACCTGTGGTCTTGCCCTTCTTCATCGCAGCCATTCCTGCTGGGTGTTCTGGCAGATTTCTCTGCCCACCCCGTGGGGTTCCGGTTACTGTGCGGGGTGCAACACCGTACCTGTGATTTTTACAATCGACTTCCACTGCCGACAACGGTTAGGAAACCGAAAAACATATAATTTTATATTATATGATTGCTGTGTGACTTTTACAACTGATTTACACAATCCTCAGCAACGGCCTGCCAGCGGGAGGGGTCGACCGAAATTCCCTACCCTCCCAAGTAGAGGCCCCGTGGGACCTCAGCACCTGGGATGCTTTACGAAATCACCGGGGGCAGAAAGGATACTCCGGCGTACACCGGGCGCCTTTCTAGGGTGAAACGTGTGAGACGAATGGCTTTAAAAAAAGATAAAAACAAAATATTATATTTTCTGTTTAAAGAACTTGCCAGTTTCTTTTCACAGAGTTTGCTGAGTTCTGTTACAGAGTTTGCCACGTTCTGTTTACAGAGTTTGCCTCACTCCGTTTACAGAGTTTGCCACATTCTGTTTACAGAGTTTGCCAGGTTGTGTATACAGAGTTTGCCCTGGCTGAGGTACCTGAGAAGCACAGGTTCGAACCCCGCGAAGGGCAAGTCTTGGTGAAACCACCCATTAAAGGTGTTAGTTTCGACGAAACCACCTGAAAATCGTAGGATCGAACCCCACATGAAGCAACTCGGTCCTTGTCACATAGGTCTCTCTGGCTCAAGAGGAAGGCTCGACTCTATAAGGCTCGACACATTGCATCCTTAAAAACCTACACATAATAAGCAGCTCAACACCCCGTAGTGCAACTGCGCTACACACTAAACAAACACAACACACAGTGGGGCGTGGCAGATCGGTATGAATCTCCGGTTTTCATGAGGCGAACTTGTGCTGATGACTGATCGTCTGAAGGCTGTGGCGGCAAGCGAGAAACGGAGCAAGCTATCTAGAATTCAATGGCGACCTCAGTTAGACGTCCAGCAGTGCTGGGAGCTCTGTGTGTGTCTGTGGGAGCCTCATGAAGCTCACTGTGTTTGGGGGCAGTGGGCTGGGGCTGAGGGCAGTACTGGGGGTTAGGGTTAGTGCTGGGCAGTGCTGGGAGCTCTGTGTGTGTCTGTGGGACCCTCAGAGAGCTTTAATAGCAGGCAGAATTTTTGGGCCTAAAGGGAGACAAGTGTGAGCCATTGGGGCTTGCTGTGACTTAATACAGTACACAGGGCAGTGTTTGGAGCTCTCTGTGTGTCTCTCTGACCTCTGGGGACCTTTAATAGACAGCAGGCTAATTAGGCCTGTCTGGGGAGGTGTGTGTGTCTGTAGGCCTCCCAGTAAGTGAACCCAACACACTGGGCAGTGTTTGGAGCTCTCTGTGTGTCTCTCTGACCTCTGGGGACCTTTAATAGACAACAGGCTTCTTAGGCCTGTCTGGGGAGGTGTGTGTGTCTGTAGGCCTCCCAGTAAGTGAACACAACACACTGGGCAGTGCTGGGAGCTCTCTGTGTGTCTCTCTGACCTTTGGGGACCTTTAATAGACAGCAGGCTTCTTAGGCCTGTCTGGGGAGGTGTGTGTGTCTGTCGGCCTCCCAGTAAGTGAACACAACACACTGGGCAGTGCTGGGAGCTCTCTGTGTGTCTCTCTGACCTTTGGGGACCTTTAATAGACAGCAGGCTTCTTAGGCCTGTCTGGGGAGGTGTGTGTGTCTGTCGGCCTCCCAGTAAGTGAACACAACACACTGGGCAGTGCTGGGAGCTCTCTGTGTGTCTCTCTGACCTTTGGGGACCTTTAATAGACAGCAGGCTTCTTAGGCCTGTCTGGGGAGGTGTGTGTGTCTGTAGGCCTCCCAGTAAGTGAACCCAACACACTGGGCAGTGTTTGGAGCTGTCTGGGTGTCTCTCTGACCTTTGGGGACCTTTAATAGACAGCAGGCTTCTTAGGACTGTCTGGGGAGGTGTGTGTGAAAACCTTAAGAGACTAATGAAAACCTTAAGAGAGTCATAGTTACTTTTCCATAAGAGTCATAGTATGACTCTCTTATGGAACCTTAAGAGACTCATAGTTACTGGTTAACCATGGGTAAAAAAAAGTTGGGGGTGCTGGCGCGAGCTCCATGGCCTACCCTCCCGAGCCAAAACGGTCAGTCCGACGACAGTGCACTTTTTTCGGACACTCTCTGAGGATTCCCCTTAAGCCTGGAGGATGCCAAAAAGAGGTTTTGCCACCGGGTACCATCTCGGGACTAGAGAGCTCCTTTTCAGAAGCCTCCTGGAGGATTGTAACAAGGCCCCAGAAGCTCATAGAGAGTCCGTTGATGGTGCATCTTTCTTGGGCACATGTTTTTGACATTATGGTGCATCTGGAAGTCGAAAACAAGGGACTCGAAGCTCGCAGAGAGTCCGTTGATGGTGCATCTTTGGCGGACACATGTTTTTGACATAATGGTGCCTCTGGAAGTCGAAAACAAGGGACTCGAAGCTGGTAAAGAGTTTGTTGATGGTGCTCTGTCCTCGGAAACATTATGTTCACATCCTGGTGCCTGTGGAGGATGTAACTAGGGGTGTAGCTGCACAAGGCCAGTCCGCTGAAGGTGACCTATTCTCGGACACATTCTGTCACATCCTGGTGCCTGTGGAGGATGTAACTAGGGGTGTAGCTGCACATGGCTAGTCCGCTGAAGGTGCACTGTTCTCGGACACATGTTCCTCAAATCCTGGTCCTCCTGGAGGATATAGAGGGGTCTAGAGGCTCATGGCATGTCCGCTGAAGGTGCAGTATTCTCGGACACCTTTGAGCAGGGTCCTACCCCTCTGGAGGTCTGAATATTCTGGATTTTTTCTAAGTCCATTTTGGTTAACCATGGGTAGGGTTTTGGTTAACCATGGGTACGAAAAAGTTGGGGGTGGTGGCGAGGGCTCCACAAAATACCCTCCCGACCGAAAACGGTCAGTCCGACGACCATGCACCTTTCTCGGACACCTTCTGAAAATCCCCCTAAGGCCTGGAGGATCACAGAAAGAGGTTTTGCCACCGGGTGACGGCGCGAAATCGAGAGCACCCTAAAAAAGTGGACTTAGACTCAGAACGAAAAATAAAAAAAGTTCCACAAAGAGGTAACTCAGCCTCTGAGTGTCCGATTTTCAAGCGGTTTGAAGCAAACTGTTGACCACACTCTCCTCCCTCTCCTCTCCTAAACCTTTTGACCGATTGGAAACCTTGACCCGCCAGGGGAGGCACCCTGTCTCACAGGTCCCACCTCCCCGCCACCGCGGTCAGCCTCCAGGCCTGGGAAGCCGAGGGCTCTACGGAGCTCTCTGTCACCTTGCCGAACCCTTCTCTAGCGAGAATTTGCCCCGGATGAGTGGGGAGAGGCATATTAGTGGCTGAGGTACCTGAGAAGCACAGGTTCGAACCCCGCGAAGGGCAAGTCTTGGTGAAACCACCCATTAAAGGTGTTAGTTTCGACGAAACCACCTGAAAATCGTAGGATCGAACCCCACATGAAGCAACTCGGTCCTTGTCACATAGGTCTCTCTGGCTCAAGAGGAAGGCTCGACTCTATAAGGCTCGACACATTGCATCCTTAAAAACCTACACATAATAAGCAGCTCAACACCCTGTAGTGCAACTGCGCTACACACTAAACAAACACACCACACAGTGGGGCGTGGCAGATCGGTATGAATCTCCGGTTTTCATGAGGCGAACTTGTGCTGATGACTGATCGTCTGAAGGCTGTGGCGGCAAGCGAGAAACGGAGCGAGCTATCTAGAATTCAATGGCGACCTCAGTTAGACGTCCAGCAGTGCTGGGAGCTCTGTGTGTGTCTGTGGGAGCCTCAAGAAGCTCACTGTGTTTGGGGGCAGTGGGCTGGGGCTGAGGGCAGTACTGGGGGTTAGGGTTAGTGCTGGGCAGTGCTGGGAGCTCTGTGTGTGTCTGTGGGACCCTCAGAGAGCTTTAATAGCAGGCAGAATTTTTGGGCCTAAAGGGAGACAAGTGTGAGCCATTGGGGCTTGCTGTGACTTAATACAGTACACAGGGCAGTGTTTGGAGCTCTCTGTGTGTCTCTCTGACCTCTGGGGACCTTTAATAGACAGCAGGCTAATAAGGCCTGTCTGGGGAGGTGTGTGTGTCTGTAGGCCTCCCAGTAAGTGAACCCAACACACTGGGCAGTGTTTGGAGCTCTCTGTGTGTCTCTCTGACCTCTGGGGACCTTTAATAGACAGCAGGCTTCTTAGGCCTGTCTGGGGAGGTGTGTGTGTCTGTAGGCCTCCCAGTAAGTGAACCCAACACACTGGGCAGTGTTTGGAGCTGTCTGGGTGTCTCTCTGACCTTTGGGGACCTTTAATAGACAGCAGGCTTCTTAGGCCTGTCTGGGGAGGTGTGTGTGAAAACCTTAAGAGACTAATGAAAACCTTAAGAGAGTCATACTTACTTTTCCATAAGAGTCATAGTATGACTCTCTTATGGAACCTTAAGAGACTCATAGTTACTGGTTAACCATGGGTAAAAAAAAGTTGGGGGTGCTGGCGCGAGCTCCATGGCCTACCCTCCCGAGCCAAAATGGTCAGTCCGACGACAGTGCACTTTTTTTGGACACTCTCTGAGGATTCCCCTTAAGCCTGGAGGATGCCAAAAAGAGGTTTTGCCACCGGGTACCATCTCGGGACTAGAGAGCTCCTTTTCAGAAGCCTCCTGGAGGATTGTAACAAGGCCCCAGAAGCTCATAGAGAGTCCGTTGATGGTGCATCTTTCTTGGGCACATGTTTTTGACATTATGGTGCATCTGGAAGTCGAAAACAAGGGACTCGAAGCTCACAGAGAGTCCGTTGATGGTGCATCTTTGGCGGACACATGTTTTTGACATTATGGTGCCTCTGGAAGTCGAAAACTAGGGACTCGAAGCTGGTAAAGAGTCCGTTGATGGTGCTCTGTCCTCGGAAACATTATGTTCACATCCTGGTGCCTGTGGAGGATGTAACTAGGGGTGTAGCTGCACATGGCCAGTCCGCTGAAGGTGACCTATTCTCGGACACATTCTGTCACATCCTGGTGCCTGTGGAGGATGTAACTAGGGGTGTAGCTGCACATGGCCAGTCCGCTGAAGGTGCACTGTTCTCGGACACATGTTCCTCAAATCCTGGTCCTCCTGGAGGATATAGAGGGGTCTAGAGGCTCATGGCATGTCCGCTGAAGTTGCAGTATTCTCGGACACCTTTGAGCAGGGTCCTACCCCTCTGGAGGTCTGAAAACTGTGGATTTTTTCTAAGTCCATTTTGGTTAACCATGGGTAGGGTTTTGGTTAACCATGGGTACGAAAAAGTTGGGGGTGGTGGCGGAGGCTCCACAAAATACCCTCCCGACCGAAAACGGTCAGTCCGACGACCATGCACCTTTCTCGGACACCTTCTGGAAATCCCCCTAAGGCCTGGAGGATCACAGAAAGAGGTTTTGCCACCGGGTGACGGCGCGAAATCGAGAGCACCCTAAAAAAGTGGACTTAGGCTCAGAACGAAAAATAAAAAAAGTTCCACAAAGAGGTAACTCAGCCTCTGAGTGTCCGATTTTCAAGCGTTTGAAGCGGACTGTTGACCACACTCTCCTCCCTCTCCTCTCCTAAACCTTCTGACCGATTGGAAACCGTGACCCGCCAGGGGAGGCACCCTGTCTCACAGATCCCACCTCCCCGCCACCGCGGTCAGCCTCCAGGCCTGGGACGCCGAGGGCTCTACGGAGCTCTCTGTCACCGCGCCGAACCCTTCTCTAGCGAGAATTTGCCCCGGATGAGTGGGGAGAGGCATATTAGTGGCTGAGGTACCTGAGAAGCACAGGTTCGAACCCCGCGAAGGGCAAGTCTCTGTGAAACCACCCATTAAAGGTGTTAGTTTCGACGAAACCACCTGAAAATCGTAGGATCGAACCCCACATGAAGCAACTCGGTCCTTGTCACATAGGTCTCTCTGGCTCAAGAGGAAGGCTCGACTCTATAAGGCTCGACATATTGCATCCTTAAAAACCTACACATAATAAGCAGCTCAACACCCCGTAGTGCAACTGCGCTACACACTAAACAAACACACCACACAGTGGGGCGTGGCAGATCTGTATGAATCTCCGGTTTTCATGAGGCGAACTTGTGCTGATGACTGATCGTCTGAAGGCTGTGGCGGCAAGCGAGAAACGGAGCGAGCTATCTAGAATTCAATGGCGACCTCAGTTAGACGTCCAGCAGTGCTGGGAGCTCTGTGTGTGTCTGTGGGAGCCTCAAGAAGCTCACTGTGTTTGGGGGCAGTGGGCTGGGGCTGAGGGCAGTACTGGGGGTTAGGGCTAGTGCTGGGCAGTGCTGGGAGCTCTGTGTGTGTCTGTGGGACCCTCAGAGAGCTTTAATAGCAGGCAGAATTTTTGGGCCTAAAGGGAGACAAGTGTGAGCCATTGGGGCTTGCTGTGACTTAATACAGTACACAGGGCAGTGTTTGGAGCTCTCTGTGTGTCTCTCTGACCTCTGGGGACCTTTAATAGACAGCAGGCTAATTAGGCCTGTCTGGGGAGGTGTGTGTGTCTGTAGGCCTCCCAGTAAGTGAACCCAACACACTGGGCAGTGTTTGGAGCTCTCTGTGTGTCTCTCTGACCTCTGGGGACCTTTAATAGACAGCAGGCTTCTTAGGCCTGTCTGGGGAGGTGTGTGTGTCTGTAGGCCTCCCAGTAAGTGAACCCAACACACTGGGCAGTGTTTGGAGCTCTCTGTGTGTCTCTCTGACCTTTGGGGACCTTTAATAGACAGCAGGCTTCTTAGGCCTGTCTGGGGAGGTGTGTGTGTCTGTAGGCCTTCCAGTAAGTGAACACAACACACTGGGCAGTGCTGGGAGCTCTCTGTGTGTCTCTCTGACCTTTGGGGACCTTTAATAGACAGCAGGCTTCTTAGGCCTGTCTGGGGAGGTGTGTGTGTCTGTGGGCCTCCCAGTAAGTGAACCAACACACTGGGCAGTGTTTGGAGCTGTCTGGGTGTCTCTCTGACCTTTGGGGACCTTTAATAGACAGCAGGCTTCTTAGGCCTGTCTGGGGAGGTGTGTGTGAAAACCTTAAGAGACTAATGAAAACCTTAAGAGAGTCATAGTTACTTTTCCATAAGAGTCATAGTATGACTCTCTTATGGAACCTTAAGAGACTCATAGTTACTGGTTAACCATGGGTAAAAAAAAGTTGGGGGTGCTGGCGCGAGCTCCATGGCCTACCCTCCCGAGCCAAAACGGTCAGTCCGACGACAGTGCACTTTTTTCGGACACTCTCTGAGGATTCCCCTTAAGCCTGGAGGATGCCAAAAAGAGGTTTTGCCACCGGGTACCATCTCGGGACTAGAGAGCTCCTTTTCAGAAGCCTCCTGGAGGATTGTAACAAGGCCCCAGAAGCTCATAGAGAGTCCGTTGATGGTGCATCTTTCTCGGGCACATGTTTTTGACATTATGGTGCATCTGGAAGTCGAAAACAAGGGACTCGAAGCTCGCAGAGAGTCCGTTGATGGTGCATCTTTGGCGGACACATGTTTTTGACATTATGGTGCCTCTGGAAGTCGAAAACAAGGGACTCGAAGCTGGTAAAGAGTCCGTTGATGGTGCTCTGTCCTCGGAAACATTATGTTCACATCCTGGTGCCTGTGGAGGATGTAACTAGGGGTGTAGCTGCACAAGGCCAGTCCGCTGAAGGTGACCTATTCTCGGACACATTCTGTCACATCCTGGTGCCTGTGGAGGATGTAACTAGGGGTGTAGCTGCACATGGTCAGTCCGCTGAAGGTGACCTATTCTCGGACACATTCTGTCACATCCTGGTGCCTGTGGAGGATGTTACTAGGGGTGCAGCTGCACATGGCCAGTCCGCTGAAGGTGACCTATTCTCGGACACATTCTGTCACATCCTGGTGCCTTTGGAGGATGTAACCAGGGGTGTAGCTGCTCAGGGCCAGTCCGCTGAAGGTGCACTGTTCTCGGAAACATGTTCCTCAAATCCTGGTCCTCCTGGAGGATATAGACGGGTCTAGAGGCTCATGGCATGTCCGCTGAAGGTGCAGTATTCTTGGACACCTTTGAGCAGGGTCCTACCCCTCTGGAGGTCTGAAAACTGTGGATTTTTTCTAAGTCCATTTTGGTTAACCATGGGTAGGGTTTTGGTTAACCATGGGTACGAAAAAGTTGGGGGTGGTGGCGGAGGCTCCACAAAATACCCTCCCGACCGAAAACGGTCAGTCCGACGACCATGCACCTTTCTCGGACACCTTCTGAAAATCCCCCTAAGGCCTGGAGGATCACAGAAAGAGGTTTTGCCACCGGGTGACGGCGCGAAATCGAGAGCACCCTAAAAAAGTGGACTTAGGCTCAGAACGAAAAATAAAAAAAGTCCCACAAAGAAGTAACTCAGCCTCTGAGTGACCGATTTTCAAGTGGTTTGAAGCGGACTGTTGACCACACTCTCCTCCCTCTCCCGGAGGATATATAGGGGTCTAGAGGCTCAAGGCATGTCCGCTGAAGGTGACCTATTCTCGGACACATTCTGTCACATCCTGGTGCCTGTGGAGGATGTAACCAGGGGTGTAGCTGCTCAGGGCCAGTCCGCTGAGGGTGCACTGTTCTCGGACACATGTTCCTCAAATCCTGGTCCTCCTGGAGGATATAGAGGGGTCTAGAGGCTCATGGCATGTCCGCTGAAGGTGCAGTATTCTCGGACACCTTTGAGCAGGGTCCTACCCCTCTGGAGGTCTGAAAACTGTGGATTTTTTCTAAGTCCATTTTGGTTAACCATGGGTAGGGTTTTGGTTAACCATGGGTACGAAAAAGTTGGGGGTGGTGGCGGAGGCTCCACAAAATACCCTCCCGACCGAAAACGGTCAGTCCGACGACCATGCACCTTTCTCGGACACCTTCTGAAAATCCCCCTAAGGCCTGGAGGATCACAGAAAGAGGTTTTGCCACCGGGTGACGGCGCGAAATCGAGAGCACCCTAAAAAAGTGGACTTAGGCTCAGAACGAAAAATAAAAAAAGTTCCACAAAGAGGTAACTCAGCCTCTGAGTGTCCGATTTTCAAGCGGTTTGAAGCGGACTGTTGACCACACTCTCCTCCCTCTCCCGGAGGATATATAGGGGTCTAGAGGCTCAAGGCATGCCCGCTGAAGGTGACCTATTCTCGGACACATTCTGTCACATCCTGGTGCCTGTGGAGGATGTAACCAGGGGTGTAGCTGCTCAGGGCCAGTCCGCTGAGGGTGCACTGTTCTCGGACACATGTTCCTCAAATCCTGGTTCTCCTGGAGGATATAGAGGGGTCTAGAGGCTCATGGCATGTCCGCTGAAGGTGCAGTATTCTCGGACACCTTTGAGCAGGGTCCTACCCCTCTGGAGGTCTGAAAACTGTGGATTTTTTCTAAGTCCATTTTGGTTAACCATGGGTAGGGTTTTGGTTAACCATGGGTACGAAAAAGTTGGGGGTGGTGGCGGAGGCTCCACAAAATACCCTCCCGACCGAAAACGGTCAGTCCGACGACCATGCACCTTTCTCGGACACCTTCTGAAAATCCCCCTAAGGCCTGGAGGATCACAGAAAGAGGTTTTGCCACCGGGTGACGGCGCAAAATCGAGAGCACCCTAAAAAAGTGGACTTAAGCTCAGAACGAAAAATAAAAAAAGTTCCACGAGAGGTAACTCAGCCTCTGAGTGTCCTATTTTCAAGCGGTTTGAAGCGGACTGTTGACCACACTCTCCTCCCTCTCCTCTCCTAAACCTTCTGACCGATTGGAAACCGTGACCCGCCAGGGGAGGCACCCTGTCTCACAGGTCCCACCTCCCCGCCACCGCGGTCAGCCTCCAGGCCGGGGACGCCGAGGGCTCTACGGAGCTCTCTGTCACCTTGCCGAACCCTTCTTTAGCGAAAATTTGCCCCGGATGAGTGGGGAGAGGCATATTAGTGGCTGAGGTACCTGAGAAGCACAGGTTCGAACCCCGCGAAGGGCAAGTCTTGGTGAAACCACCCATTCGATGAAACCACCTGAAAATCGTAGGATCGAACCCCACATGAAGCAACTCGGTCCTTGTCACATAGGTCTCTCTGAATCAAGAGGAAGGCTCGACTCTATAAGGCTCGACACATTGCATCCTTAAAAACCTACACATAATAAGCAGCTCAACACCCTGTAGTGCAACTGCGCTACACACTAAACAAACACACCACACAGTGGGGCGTGGCAGATCGGTATGAATCTCCGGTTTTCATGAGGCGAACTTGTGCTGATGACTGATCGTCTGAAGGCTGTGGCGGCAAGCGAGAAACGGAGCGAGCTATCTAGAATTCAATGGCGACCTCAGTTAGACGTCCAGCAGTGCTGGGAGCTCTGTGTGTGTCTGTGGGAGCCTCAAGAAGCTCACTGTGTTTGGGGGCAGTGGGCTGGGGCTGAGGGCAGTACTGGGGGTTAGGGTTAGTGCTGGGCAGTGCTGGGAGCTCTGTGTGTGTCTGTGGGACCCTCAGAGAGCTTTAATAGCAGGCAGAATTTTTGGGCCTAAAGGGAGACAAGTGTGAGCCATTGGGGCTTGCTGTGACTTAATACAGTACACAGGGCAGTGTTTGGAGCTCTCTCTGTGTCTCTCTGACCTCTGGGGACCTTTAATAGACAGCAGGCTAATAAGGCCTGTCTGGGGAGGTGTGTGTGTCTGTAGGCCTCCCAGTAAGTGAACCCAACACACTGGGCAGTGTTTGGAGCTCTCTGTGTGTCTCTCTGACCTCTGGGGACCTTTAATAGACAGCAGGCTTCTTAGGCCTGTCTGGGGAGGTGTGTGTGTCTGTAGGCCTCCCAGTAAGTGAACCCAACACACTGGGCAGTGTTTGGAGCTGTCTGGGTGTCTCTCTGACCTTTGGGGACCTTTAATAGACAGCAGGCTTCTTAGGCCTGTCTGGGGAGGTGTGTGTGAAAACCTTAAGAGACTAATGAAAACCTTAAGAGAGTCATACTTACTTTTCCATAAGAGTCATAGTATGACTCTCTTATGGAACCTTAAGAGACTCATAGTTACTGGTTAACCATGGGTAAAAAAAAGTTGGGGGTGCTGGCGCGAGCTCCATGGCCTACCCTCCCGAGCCAAAATGGTCAGTCCGACGACAGTGCACTTTTTTTGGACACTCTCTGAGGATTCCCCTTAAGCCTGGAGGATGCCAAAAAGAGGTTTTGCCACCGGTTACCATCTCGGGACTAGAGAGCTCCTTTTCAGAAGCCTCCTGGAGGATTGTAACAAGGCCCCAGAAGCTCATAGAGAGTCCGTTGATGGTGCATCTTTCTTGGGCACATGTTTTTGACATTATGGTGCATCTGGAAGTCGAAAACAAGGGACTCGAAGCTCACAGAGAGTCCGTTGATGGTGCATCTTTGGCGGACACATGTTTTTGACATTATGGTGCCTCTGGAAGTCGAAAACTAGGGACTCGAAGCTGGTAAAGAGTCCGTTGATGGTGCTCTGTCCTCGGAAACATTATGTTCACATCCTGGTGCCTGTGGAGGATGTAACTAGGGGTGTAGCTGCACATGGCCAGTCCGCTGAAGGTGACCTATTCTCGGACACATTCTGTCACATCCTGGTGCCTGTGGAGGATGTAACTAGGGGTGTAGCTGCACATGGCCAGTCCGCTGAAGGTGCACTGTTCTCGGACACATGTTCCTCAAATCCTGGTCCTCCTGGAGGATATAGAGGGGTCTAGAGGCTCATGGCATGTCCGCTGAAGGTGCAGTATTCTCGGACACCTTTGAGCAGGGTCCTACCCCTCTGGAGGTCTGAAAACTGTGGATTTTTTCTAAGTCCATTTTGGTTAACCATGGGTAGGGTTTTGGTTAACCATGGGTACGAAAAAGTTGGGGGTGGTGGCGGAGGCTCCACAAAATACCCTCCCGACCGAAAACGGTCAGTCCGACGACCATGCACCTTTCTCGGACACCTTCTGGAAATCCCCCTAAGGCCTGGAGGATCACAGAAAGAGGTTTTGCCACCGGGTGACGGCGCGAAATCGAGAGCACCCTAAAAAAGTGGACTTAGGCTCAGAACGAAAAATAAAAAAAGTTCCACAAAGAGGTAACTCAGCCTCTGAGTGTCCGATTTTCAAGCGGTTTGAAGCGGACTGTTGACCACACTCTCCTCCCTCTCCTCTCCTAAACCTTCTGACCGATTGGAAACCGTGACCCGCCAGGGGAGGCACCCTGTCTCAGAGGTCCCACCTCCCCGCCACCGCGGTCAGCCTCCAGGCCTGGGACGCCGAGGGCTCTACGGAGCTCTCTGTCACCGCGCCGAACCCTTCTCTAGCGAGAATTTGCCCCGGATGAGTGGGGAGAGGCATATTAGTGGCTGAGGTACCTGAGAAGCACAGGTTCGAACCCCGCGAAGGGCAAGTCTCTGTGAAACCACCCATTAAAGGTGTTAGTTTCGACGAAACCACCTGAAAATCGTAGGATCGAACCCCACATGAAGCAACTCGGTCCTTGTCACATAGGTCTCTCTGGCTCAAGAGGAAGGCTCGACTCTATAAGGCTCGACATATTGCATCCTTAAAAACCTACACATAATAAGCAGCTCAACATCCCGTAGTGCAACTGCGCTACACACTAAACAAACACACCACACAGTGGGGCGTGGCAGATCGGTATGAATCTCCGGTTTTCATGAGGCGAACTTGTGCTGATGACTGATCGTCTGAAGGCTGTGGCGGCAAGCGAGAAACGGAGCGAGCTATCTAGAATTCAATGGCGACCTCAGTTAGACGTCCAGCAGTGCTGGGAGCTCTGTGTGTGTCTGTGGGAGCCTCAAGAAGCTCACTGTGTTTGGGGGCAGTGGGCTGGGGCTGAGGGCAGTACTGGGGGTTAGGGTTAGTGCTGGGCAGTGCGTGGAGCTCTGTGTGTGTCTGTGGGACCCTCAGAGAGCTTTAATAGCAGGCAGAATTTTTGGGCCTAAAGGGAGACAAGTGTGAGCCATTGGGGCTTGCTGTGACTTAATACAGTACACAGGGCAGTGTTTGGAGCTCTCTGTGTGTCTCTCTGACCTCTGGGGACCTTTAATAGACAGCAGGCTAATTAGGCCTGTCTGGGGAGGTGTGTGTGTCTGTAGGCCTCCCAGTAAGTGAACCCAACACACTGGGCAGTGTTTGGAGCTCTCTGTGTGTCTCTCTGACCTCTGGGGACCTTTAATAGACAGCAGGCTTCTTAGGCCTGTCTGGGGAGGTGTGTGTGTCTGTAGGCCTCCCAGTAAGTGAACCCAACACACTGGGCAGTGTTTGGAGCTCTCTGTGTGTCTCTCTGACCTTTGGGGACCTTTAATAGACAGCAGGCTTCTTAGGCCTGTCTGGGGAGGTGTGTGTGTCTGTAGGCCTCCCAGTAAGTGAACCCAACACACTGGGCAGTGTTTGGAGCTCTCTGTGTGTCTCTCTGACCTTTGGGGACCTTTAATAGACAGCAGGCTTCTTAGGCCTGTCTGGGGAGGTGTGTGTGTCTGTAGGCCTTCCAGTAAGTGAACACAACACACTGGGCAGTGCTGGGAGCTCTCTGTGTGTCTCTCTGACCTTTGGGGACCTTTAATAGACAGCAGGCTTCTTAGGCCTGTCTGGGGAGGTGTGTGTGTCTGTGGGCCTCCCAGTAAGTGAACCAACACACTGGGCAGTGTTTGGAGCTGTCTGGGTGTCTCTCTGACCTTTGGGGACCTTTAATAGACAGCAGGCTTCTTAGGCCTGTCTGGGGAGGTGTGTGTGAAAACCTTAAGAGACTAATGAAAACCTTAAGAGAGTCATAGTTACTTTTCCATAAGAGTCATAGTATGACTCTCTTATGGAACCTTAAGAGACTCATAGTTACTGGTTAACCATGGGTAAAAAAAAGTTGGGGGTGCTGGCGCGAGCTCCATGGCCTACCCTCCCGAGCCAAAACGGTCAGTCCGACGACAGTGCACTTTTTTCGGACACTCTCTGAGGATTCCCCTTAAGCCTGGAGGATGCCAAAAAGAGGTTTTGCCACCGGGTACCATCTCGGGACTAGAGAGCTCCTTTTCAGAAGCCTCCTGGAGGATTGTAACAAGGCCCCAGAAGCTCATAGAGAGTCCGTTGATGGTGCATCTTTCTCGGGCACATGTTTTTGACATTATGGTGCATCTGGAAGTCGAAAACAAGGGACTCGAAGCTCGCAGAGAGTCCGTTGATGGTGCATCTTTGGCGGACACATGTTTTTGACATTATGGTGCCTCTGGAAGTCGAAAACAAGGGACTCGAAGCTGGTAAAGAGTCCGTTGATGGTGCTCTGTCCTCGGACACATTATGTTCACATCCTGGTGCCTGTGGAGGATGTAACTAGGGGTGTAGCTGCACATGGCCAGTCCGCTGAAGGTGACCTATTCTTGGACACATTCTGTCACATCCTGGTGCCTGTGGAGGATGTAACTAGGGGTGTAGCTGCACATGGTCAGTCCGCTGAAGGTGACCTATTCTCGGACACATTCTGTCACATCCTGGTGCCTGTGGAGGATGTTACTAGGGGTGCAGCTGCACATGGCCAGTCCGCTGAAGGTGACCTATTCTCGGACACATTATGTCACATCCTGGTGCCTTTGGAGGATGTAACCAGGGGTGTAGCTGCTCAGGGCCAGTCCGCTGAAGGTGCACTGTTCTCGGAAACATGTTCCTCAAATCCTGGTCCTCCTGGAGGATATAGACGGGTCTAGAGGCTCATGGCATGTCCGCTGAAGGTGCAGTATTCTTGGACACCTTTGAGCAGGGTCCTACCCCTCTGGAGGTCTGAAAACTGTGGATTTTTTCTAAGTCCATTTTGGTTAACCATGGGTAGGGTTTTGGTTAACCATGGGTACGAAAAAGTTGGGGGTGGTGGCGGAGGCTCCACAAAATACCCTCCCGACCGAAAACGGTCAGTCCGACGACCATGCACCTTTCTCGGACACCCTCTGAAAATCCCCCTAAGGCCTGGAGGATCACAGAAAGAGGTTTTGCCACCGGGTGACGGCGCGAAATCGAGAGCACCCTAAAAAAGTGGACTTAGGCTCAGAACGAAAAATAAAAAAAGTCCCACAAAGAAGTAACTCAGCTTCTGAGTGTCCGATTTTCAAGTGGTTTGAAGCGGACTGTTGACCACACTCTCCTCCCTCTCCCGGAGGATATATAGGGGTCTAGAGGCTCAAGGCATGTCCGCTGAAGGTGACCTATTCTCGGACACATTCTGTCACATCCTGGTGCCTGTGGAGGATGTAACCAGGGGTGTAGCTGCTCAGGGCCAGTCCGCTGAGGGTGCACTGTTCTCGGACACATGTTCCTCAAATCCTGGTCCTCCTGGAGGATATAGAGGGGTCTAGAGGCTCATGGCATGTCCGCTGAAGGTGCAGTATTCTCGGACACCTTTGAG
The DNA here is from genome assembly GCF_963457725.1 of Sprattus sprattus. Taxonomy (NCBI): domain Eukaryota; kingdom Metazoa; phylum Chordata; class Actinopteri; order Clupeiformes; family Clupeidae; genus Sprattus; species Sprattus sprattus. The sequence goes on along the minus strand of NC_137923.1, from coordinate 50,317,431 downwards.
CAGGGTCCTACCCCTCTGGAGGTCTGAAAACTGTGGATTTTTTCTAAGTCCATTTTGGTTAACCATGGGTAGGGTTTTGGTTAACCATGGGTACGAAAATGTTGGGGGTGGTGGCGGAGGCTCCACAAAATACCCTCCCGACCGAAAACGGTCAGTCCGACGACCATGCACCTTTCTCGGACACCTTCTGAAAATCCCCCTAAGGCCTGGAGGATCACAGAAAGAGGTTTTGCCACCGGGTGACGGCGCGAAATCGAGAGCACCCTAAAAAAGTGGACTTAGGCTCAGAACGAAAAATAAAAAAAGTTCCACAAAGAGGTAACTCAGCCTCTGAGTGTCCGATTTTGAAGCGGACTGTTGACCACACTCTCCTCCCTCTCCCGGAGGATATATAGGGGTCTAGAGGCTCAAGGCATGTCCGCTGAAGGTGACCTATTCTCGGACACATTCTGTCACATCCTGGTGCCTGTGGAGGATATAACCAGGGGTGTAGCTGCTCAGGGCCAGTCCGCTGAAGGTGCACTGTTCTCGGACACATGTTCCTCAAATCCTGGTCCTCCTGGAGGATATAGAGGGGTCTAGAGGCTCATGGCATGTCCGCTGAAGGTGCAGTATTCTCGGACACCTTTGAGCAGGGTCCTACCCCTCTGGAGGTCTGAAAACTGTGGATTTTTTCTAAGTCCATTTTGGTTAACCATGGGTAGGGTTTTGGTTAACCATGGGTACGAAAAAGTTGGGGGTGGTGGCGGAGGCGTGGTGGCGGAGGCTCCACAAAATACCCTCCCGACCGAAAACGGTCAGTCCGACGACCATGCACCTTTCTCGGACACCTTCTGAAAATCCCCCTAAGGCCTGGAGGATCACAGAAAGAGGTTTTGCCACCGGGTGACGGCGCGAAATCGAGAGCAGTGGCGGACCTAGTCATTTGGGGGCCTAAGGCGAAAACATAGCCAGGGGCCCTCTTCATCCGTCCTTTTAATGCAAAAAAAAAAGGGCCACCTCAAAGCAGGGGCGGACTGGGGGGAAAAAGTGGCCCGGGAGTTGTCTGTCAGAGCGGCCCACTTAATATACGGCGCGTTGCCCGCTCAATGTATGCAAAATACCCATACACTTAACATAATTTTGGATGATTACAAAGAAATAACATTATATATGTTTTTTAATAACATTTGGATCCACAAATTTGCCTGGATGGACACATGGAATAAAATGATACTGGCTATTGTAACACTCCAAGGAAGGTAGGGCCTATAGTTTGCTAGATGAATATGCTTAACTCTGGGCTAGTATCAGATGGTTAGGCCTATATGTATAACTACAGAGCCTTTAGGAATAAATGTCAGCAGAGAAAGAGTACACAATTTTTTTGATAATGATTAGGGCGACCTACATTAAGCAATATCATTTTTTTTGTAGGCTGATTAACTCATACAGCAATACCTTTTTGTATAGTAGATGGCAGCACACAATCAAAATATTTCCCCTCTACCTACATAGCTACAGTAGCTAGTTATATGGAAGAAAGTTGCATTCAGGAGCCTTCATAAGCAAACATGATTTGGCTCCGCATTAAATTATCCCACTTTTTCATTATCCACATGTCTCAAATGTTGTATGATGCAACATAGCTTTACAGGACACATAAATGTCCAGTAACAACGTAAAGAAGGGGGCAACATATAAGTCAAAACCAACTATATTTATTGACTGATCTCGAAAGTATTGGCTTACAAAAGCTAACTAAGTCTTCACAAAGAAAATAACTCAGTGTTAGGGCAAAAAGCGAACATTCACACTGTACAACCTATGAAAAGTGACAGCGGTAGCCTACAAATAAAGAAATACAGACCGCGTTAGCCACTTCACAGCGTGCTAGCCATGATTTTCTTTCGTTCCAATTCTTGGATGTAGGGTTCCACCCTTTATAGAAACCTGTTGAATCGATACATTTGGTGTAGGAAGTCCTAATTGTTTTGTTGTCAATTTATCTTAATTAGTACGCCGACAGAGAAAAAAATCTCCTTTTCCTGAAAGCAGTTCGTCGCCACAATCGCCCTTAAGGTCCGCCGCCACTGGTTTGAACTTTGTTGTAGAAATGAACAGAACAGAACATACGATGGGGTGTAAACATCAGTGGTAATGATAGTGTTGCATGCTGGGTGTGTGATTATGTGTGTTTGTGTGTGTGTGTGTGTGTGTGTAGGGGTGTTAAAGGTGTCTACGAGCGAGACATGCAAGTATTAGGCTAGAGTGATTAACATTTAATAACAAATAAACAGAGTAAGACTGACGGAGGAGATTAGAAAATAGTAAGACAATAGTAACCATGAGTGTGAATACAGGTCACTAGGAGTAGTATAAATAGCAGACAGTGAATCCCGTTGGTTATCATGACAGGTATATAATGTATTCGCTTAAGCAAGGAAAACTGTCGCAACCGACGATATCTGCGGGAGGGCCGGTTGGTTATGGACTTAGGCCGTCCCATCAGTGCCTGGGTGGGCAATTTATCGTGGGCTTTCTGCTGGGTGAGGGCCTAAGGCAGTTGCCTAGTTCGCCTTAATGGTAGGTCCGCCACTGCTGGCTGGAGAAGTGGTACTGCTTTCGGTGGGGATGGTGACTTGGCTCTGTAAAATAAGAGCATACATAACAATGAATACAATACACTACACTACATCATGTGTAGGTTCAATCAATCAGTCTCTATTCAAACTGGGTCAATCTATTTACCTGGGTTGATTTTCTAGCTAGGCTTAGATTTGGCCTGGCCGCAGAAACATGAGCACCACCAAATCTTGACTTGTTCAACTGAAAAGCAACAAGGCAAACGTCTGTGTCTTGAGAGAACTATATTGACAAATTATCATTCAGTGAACAAAATGTAAAATATTTATGGTCAATTTATGAGGCCAAATACCATTAAAATATGTGGGGGTGGGTGCTTACGGCCCACAGACACCAGCAATGAACCTAAGGCCCTTTGGCCAGGACTTTGACTGGCTGCTGCTGTCTGCTGTCCTGCAGTGCCTTGAACCGGACCCACTGCTGCCGACTGCTGCCCTGCAGGCCCAGTAGGACTTTGCCTGGCTGCTGCCGTCTGCTGCCCTGCAGTGCCTTGAACCGGACCCACTAGTGCCGACTGCTGCCCTGCAGGCCCAGTAGGACTTTGCCTGGCTGCTGCCGTCTACGGCCCTGCAGTGCCTTGAACCGGACCCACTGCTGCCGACTGCTGCCCTGCAGGCCCAGTAGGACTTTGCCTGGCTGCTGCCGTCTGCGGCCCTGCAGTGCCTTGAACCGGACCCACTGCTGCCGACTGCTGCCCTGCAGGCCCAGTAGGACTTTGCCTGGCTGCTGCCGTCTGCGGCCCTGCAGGCCCAGAGGCAGTACTTGCTCCAGTTGGCTGTAGAGACATCACAAATTAGTTTGCATATTGATACACACACACACACACACTTTTTGAGTCTTGAATTGACCAGCGTTACCTTCTGAGTGTGGAATCCACAAACACACGCCCTTACTAGACCAAACAAAGACCTCTGTCCTTGTGTCTGCATTGGACATTTTTCAATCTAGAAATAAAAGTTATACAATTGTTTGAGTTTTCATTTTCGTATGTGTAGTCACAGAGATATGATGTAACTGATTTGCTTTTTACATTTGGATTTCCTTGTGGGAACATTGCCTTTTATCCTATTTAATACATGTTATAATGACTTAATAACAATAAATACATTATACTGTGCCATGTATATAGTCATACCCTTTGATACAGCTCGTACCACTTCTTCTGCCTTGGTGCTGGCTTGTTCCCACCCCCGGCAGGCCAGGATCCAGTGCTGGCAAACTTTCTCAAACGTGCCAACCATTCTGATTCTGACATTGCCTTGTGTGACTTCACAGATTTTGCCTTTGGTGACATAGTAATTGCACATTGTTTTTAATGAATGAAAATAACATAAATCCATGAAGAGCAGACCATCCATGTAATAGTATTAGCCCTATTCTCCACACAGGTGAACCCCCCTCCTCACCACTGTCTCCCTTTCCTGCCATTACCTGTACAACCTCTCAATATTTCGTTTATACATCTGAATTTAAGCGATTGTGCATAAAATACTCTTATTCACAGTCAAAACATTTCGTTATCATTCATTCATAGCCCACGTAAAAGCACCCTTAATATAGTTAACGTTATTTGACGAGGACTAGCGTAATTCCAGTACAGATAACAGAGTGATTATAAGATAGCTATATAGCTAAATAAATCGAAATGACAACAACGGGAATAATTACTTCAATACTTCAATACTTCAAGTTATATCGTACAAGACTAACAGATTATATTAGCAGACCAAAGGCATGAGCGAAAGCGAAATTGCAGTCAGAGAAAGCAGCTTAGGTAAAAAGCTAGCTAAACCAAGGGGAAATGACTTCAATAATTAAAGTAAATACGATCTGCAGGTATACGACTTATGTTATTGTCATGCATTTAAAAATTAATTGTATGCATCTATGTCGCCAAAAGCAATATCTCTAAAATATAGCGACATTTTAGTCAGATAAATTATAGCGTTTTAAAGGTAGAAAGCTAGCTATACACAAAACAATTATCCCATTCAGCAGTGTAGTTAATGTGTAAATACTCACCATGTCGACAAATTTCCTCGGTTTATTTAACTTGATACAGCTTTAGAGGGAGGATTGCTTCCTTGAAGTTGTTTGAATTACGGACGCATCTTCTGGCTATTTGAGCTATCCAGAGGTTTGCATTTTCGATTTGCCCGCCCCCCCCTCCAGGTCCAGCGTCAGCTAAGTGACGTCGCCTGACGTCGCGCTCCAGCATTTCTGCCGTGCGTGCTGCCCGACGGCGCTCTCCAGGATTTCTGCCGTGATTGGTCAATTGTTATCAACTCTGCAAACTGGTGCGAACGTGATTGGCCAAATCTTTTCAGAATCTTTTCAGGTCTAAAAAAAATTAGCCGGTCGTGTAGTCGGCAGCTGTGGCTGTTAACCAGAAGGTGGCTGGTTCGATCCCCAACCAGAAGGACATTTTTTTTTTGCTGGTCCATCATAAGAGAGTCACTGTTACTCATTTTTCAGGCAATTGGGAACATAACTGACATTCAGAATACAAAAGGGACATTTGAGAATAATAACTGAAAAAAAATGCAGTTTTTTTGCCTAAGTCCATACTGGTGCTCTCCCTTGTGTGTTTGACCCTCAGTGACCTTTAATAGACGGCAGGCATATGGGGCCTACTCTGGTACATAAGTTAGCCATGTGGGCTCTCTGTGACTTAAAACAAGACACAGAGCAGTCATCGCTGCTGGTGTGTGACCCTCAGCAAAATCAAGATTCAAACACAGAAAAATACCTTCAAACTTTGTTTTATTTAGATATATTAAAAAATAGCAAATACAACACACAAACAAACACAAACAATTCCAAACATAACCACACACGGCGAACGTTGTGTGTGTGTGTGTGTGTGTGTGTGTGTGTGTGTGTGTGTGTCTGTGTGTGTCTGTGTCTGTGTCTGTGTGTATGTGTGTGTGTGTGTGTGTGTGTGTGCGCGTGCACATTAGGGATTTGGGGGTTAACTGCAGCTGGAACCTGCCTCCTCCACTACGCGCATTCTTCTGGGTAGGACCCGGTTTCTGTTGAGGGCCCGGCGTCTGAGGACCCGGAGATGCTGCATTACCAACTCCAATTCCCTCCTGGAACTTTCCAGTTTGTCCTGAAGAGATTTTCTTTGTTTTAGAAGGATTTTGCAGGACTCGCAGCACACTCGCAGAGTCATATCTAAACAACACAAAAAACATTCTGGTAATGGTAAAAATCTTAGATAATACGACACACACACACACACACACCTATACAGGTCTTGGTGGATTAGGAGGCCAAATTTCCTCAACCTGAAAAAAAAGTGGTTTACGGGTACTTCCCTTTCCTTTTAGTCTAGAGCTACCAAAGTTGAATAAAAATGATTAGAAAAAATTGTGCATCGAAGAGCAAGGTTTTTTTTTTTTGTATCACCTACCAATCAAGATACTCAATTTTTTACACAACAAGAGTTTTCACCAAGTTATAGGGACATGTCCTACCTGAACACAAACCTGGCTTGCGAGGACACATGAATTGCAAGGACGCTGTGATGTCATTCTCGCGTCATATCTAATTAGCATATTGAATTAACATATCCATAACAGTACACAGAACTCTGGTTACACACTGTACTGCAAGGACTGTGTGTTTTACTTGGACAGTATGGTGTCAACATGGCTGACAACTACAAGTATGTATACACTAACAAGTTTTACTATTCACGCTATATAAATAGTACATCATCATCATCTTGTGAGAGTTCCAGTGGTCATATCATTGTTGTGTAGTTCAACATTGTTTTTAGGTACCAGTTTATGTATCAGTACCATTGATAATACCTGCTTGCCAGGTAAACTGAAATTGTGGTATCTGCAGTTTGGATTTAAGGTGGTCTCTAAATGTTTACAAGTTCCAAAGTTGCTACTTCAGAGTTGGAGAAATGTAATAAAGTCATGAATAAGGCAGTTAGAAAAAAGCACAATTAATTATTGTGACATTTTTCGGAAAAAACTTTGGAATTACTCGACCAGCTTGATGGAGAAATTGAAGTGTGCTATTGCAAGCCTAGAGATGGCTTGTCACAGTCTAAGAACTGAAGAATATTGGTGTTTTCCATATACTTTCAACTTATGAACCCTCCTCAAAAGAATACTGTAATGACCAGTATGTTTTAATGTGTTCATGTTTATAGTGTCGTCTGTGTGCCTGTGACCTTGCTCTCTGTCAGCCGCGGCAACCTATGTGTTGCTATGCACTGCGGGGGCTGGCAGAGTAGCCAGGGGGCGGGGGCACCTGGTTAAGAGATGGTTTAACTTGCCTCTTGTGCTGGAAGTTCTGTGAGAAGCAGCCACAGAAACGTATGTGTTCAGCCAAAGTTAGAACGGCCAATAAAGTCATTGTTGAATCATACTCGTTGTGTCTGAGATCGCTAGAATTGGTGTCAGAAGTAAACTATAAATAAAGTGAGTGAGCTAGGGTGACAAGTTCGTTACCGTTTATTTTTGGTAGTTAATTATCAGTTTGTGTGGGGTGTGCCAGCTGGAGGTAGCCACAGTGAGAGCCTGCCCATAATAAGAGTGGCAGTGGGCACCAAAGCTGTCCTGGAGAAGCCGGCATGGGCATCTGAGCTGACGGAGATGATACGGGCTATGTCTATCCAATCAACCCGTACCCTGCACACATCACCCAGGGTTTGTTGGGGGTGTGGCCAGCCTGGTCACCTCCTCAGGCAGTGCCCAAAAGCACCCAAGGGTCCGGGAAACGGCACCGGGTCCGCATAGGGGAGGCTGTGCGGACCCCAGCCCCATCCTCTTGTCTGCAGGAAGGGCCCGACAGCACAGACGGGGGAGTCAGGGCCCACTCCTCCCATAAGCAGACGAAAACATGCACATGGAGCCTGTGATAGTGGTTGGGCGTACTTGTGTGGGGGACTTTTGTCACCTCCCAGTGACCGTAGAGGGGGTTCCCTGCACTGCTCTCGTGGACACAGTGACTCTGGTAAGACCTGATGTGGTGCCGGGCTGGACTCAGTTAGAGCCCACCACTGTGCAGCTGCGCACAGTCACGGGCGGGCTGGCACCCATGAAAGGCAGGGGCACAATGACACTGACTGTGGGGGGCAAAGCTTTCCACCGCCCAGTGTGGGTGGCAAGCGTGCAGGACCCGTGCATACTGGGGCTGGATTTCTTGAAGGCTACGGGCTGTCAGCTGGACCTGGGAAGAGGCACGTTTCAGGATGCACCTGTCATCGCGTTGTCGGCCGTGACACCACCAGTTGCTGCACCCACTACCTTGCCGGCGCGAGAAGTTGGCACAGCAGAACCGAGCCACACCCACTTTTCCCCAAAACCCCTCACGACATCAGGGTGCGTGTTTCCCCAACCGGCCACCACTCCACGCCCACAGCATTGCTGTTCAATCACCTCCCTCTCAGCTGGAGACAGAGGTGACAGCACCCGACTCCTCTCCACCCCTGCTGGCAGTGCCAGCCCCCAACAGCATGGGCTGCCCGTCTCCAGCCCTGCTGCCCCAGACGGAGGAGGAGATGACGCGGGCTGCCATCACGAAAATCTGGACGGAGAACTGTGATGACCTGGACTCACAACAGCAGGAGCTGTTGTGGCGGCTGGTTGTGGAGTTTAAAGACAGCTTTGCACTGAGGGAGGATGACGTCGGGCGAACACAGCTGGTGGAGCGTGAGATTGACACCGGAGATGCCCGCCCGATAAAGTGCCGTCCCCGCCGAATGGGGTAACTAAGAAAGACTCTTATCCACTACCCCACGTGGATGAGTCTCCGGACCTAGTCTCAGGCTCTGCCTGGTTTTCCTCACTGGACTTCCGCTCGGGCTATTACTATTGCAGACGTGGAGAGGGTAGTGGCATATTTCAGCCGGGTGTTCAATAAGGCTGAGAAGCGCTACTGCGTGACCCGGCGAGAGCTCCTGGCAGTGGTGCTCTCCGTGCGCCATTTTAAATATTACCTGTGCGGTCTGCCCTTCACTGTGAGAACCGACCATTCAGCTCTCCAGTGGCTGATGTCATTCAGGGAGCCGGAGGGGCAGGTCGCCAGGTGGTTGGAGGAGCTCAAGGCCTATAACTTCACAGTGGTGCACAGGGCAGGAGCTCAACACAGCAATGCATATGCCCTCTCCCGTCGCCCATGTGCTGCCGACGGGTGCCACCACTGTGAACGGAGGGAGAGTCGGGAGCTTGAATTGTGTGAAGGCAGTGTGGCGGGCAGAGGTGGTTGACTGCTGGGAGCTGCAGATGGTAAGCGTGGGGGATTGGAGGCAACAGCAGGAACTTGACCCCGACCTACACCCTGTGCATCAGTGGGTGGAGTCACAGCAGAGGCTGCCATGGGAAGAGGTGGCAAGCCTCTCAGGTCACTAAGGGGCTGTGGTCAAAGTTTGACTCGCTGTGTCTGATCGACGGGGTGCTGCAGAGGGCGTGGAAAGAGCCTGCTACAGGGGATGAGCGTTGGCAGATGGTGGTCCCCAAGGGCCTGAGGGTAGCTGTACTGCAGGGCATGCACGGAGCCTCGGGGTCAGGCCACTTTGGTGTGACAAAAACGCTCCGCCGCCTCCGCCGAGGCTTCTATGGGGGCTACTTTCGGCGGGACGTGGAAGACTTCCGCAGACGGTGTGAATAATGCACTGCACGGAAAGGCCCAACAGGTCGGTCACATGCCCAGCTGCAGCTAGTGCGGGCCCCCATGGAGAGAGAGTTGCTTTAGATGTAATGAGCCCACTTACCCGCACCAACAAGGGGAATGCCTACATCCTCTCTGTGATCGACTACAAAGTGGCCAGAGGCCTATGCCCTCCCAAACCAGGAGGCAGAGACTGTGGCAGATTCCTTGCTTGGAGGCATACTCAGCCGGTTTGGGATGCCGCACACACTGCACAGTGACCAGGGGAGAAATTTTGAGTCCAAGGTATTCGCTGCCATGTGCAGCCGAATGGGCATACAAAAGACACGAACCACCCCGTTACAGCCTCAAAGTGACGTGCACGTGGAGAGGCTCCACCGCACACTGGGTCAGCAGCTGGCCATACTGACATCGGAGCATCAGCGCGACTTGGATGAACATCTGCCGCTGGTGCTCATGGCGTGCCGGTCTGCAGTCCAGGAGTCGACCTCATGTTCCCCAGCACTCCTCATGCTAGGGAGGGAGCTCCGCACCCCAACAGAGCTGGCCTTTGGGCGGCCTCCAGACGGAATATGCGAGGAGGCTCCAGGACAGGCTTGAGTCTGCCCATGCGTTTGCCCGGGTGCAGCAGGAAAGTGCTGGTGCCATGCAAAAGCGTAACTATGACGTGCGGGCACGGGGTAGGCACTTCCAGGCTGGAGACCTTGTTTGGGTGTACAGCCCACAAAGAAAGAAGGGCCGGTGTCCAAAGCTTGACAGCCAGTGGGTGGGGCCCTGCAGGGTGTTGGAGCGGATGGGGGAGGTGGTGTATCGGGTGCAGCTACCGCCACGAGGACGGAAGGTTGCTCTGCACAGAGACAGACTGGCCCCCTATCGAGGCAATGCCTTTCCCCAGGTTCCAGGTAGCCCATGTCCCCTGCCCCTGGGTTAAGCCCGTCACCCCCCTTCTCACTACACACACACACACACCGCACCCCCCACAGCCAGTGCCTGATGGGGGTGACCCTGACTCTGTCCCTGTGGCCCCCTGGTCTCAGCCCACGTCCCCTGCCCCGGGGTTAAGCCTGTCACCTCCCTTCTCACATCCACAAAGGGCTAGGAGACCGCCCCAGAGTTTGGCAGACTTTGTTTGTTCCCTCAGGGACGAGGAACTTGGTAGCGGAGGGGTAATGTAACGACCAGTATGTTTAAATGTGTTCATGTTTTATAGTGTTGTCTGTGTGCCTGTGACCTTGCTCTCTGTCAGCCGCGGCAGCCCATGTGTTGCTATGCACTGCGGGGGCTGGCAGAGTAAGCAGGGGGCGGGGGCACCTGGTTAAGAGATGGTTTAACTTGCCTCTTGTGCTGGAAGTTCTGTGAGAAGCAGCCACAGAAACGTATGTGTTCAGCGGAAGTTATAACGGCCAATAAAGTCATTGCTGAATCATACTCGTAGTGTCTGGATCGCTAAAATACAAAACATTTACACCACTTTCATTAACATTAGAATGGTCAGTCCTGTCTGCAGACCTTCACATCTTTCATTCCTAGGTAGATACTGTTTCCCTTCCTAACACAGCCCACCTTATACCGTGAACCAGACCCCGAGAACTATTGATCTGATTAGGTTATTTGGCTATTTATGAGGTAACATGGAGAGTTTTGACAATATTCACACATTATAAGCATTTTAGTAATGGCGAATTTCAAAGAAAATATTACTGACTTTTGACTTTCAAAACATTCATAGATTTTTCCTTATAGAACTAAAGTGATGTTAAATAGCTGGTGGTATATATAGTTAATGGTTGTTTAAATGATTCTCCACCATGTCAGGGGTCATTATATAAATAAATGTAATTGACAGTGTGCACAGAAAGTGGTGAGTAAAAGTGTATTAAGATGCAATGTGTCTTAAGTGATGTTAAATCACTTGTACAGTTCTTTAACCTTCAGAAAACACATAGTTTATGGTGGTTTAAGTGATTCTCCACCATGTCAGGGTCATTATGTATCTGACGATCATGAAGAGTACCATAATACAATAGGCAGTGTATATAGATAATGATGTAATTTCTTTCCAATAGCTGCAACTAATCCTGCAGGAACAGGTTATATTGTATCTATTTTTTTTAAATGAAAAAACAATTTCCCCATTTATGGCAATTTCTCATTCATCACTATGGACTACTATATTACCCATCATCAGCAACATAAGAAAAAAAAAAAAGAAAAGCAAAACACTGAAGAGAAGCCTCATAAATGTGCCCACTGTAGAAAAGTATTTTTGAAAACCATATGTTAGTACATACTGGAGAATGGCCTCATCGATGTGTTCAGTATGGATAAGCATTTACAAACTCCACAGGTCTTAAAAGCACACATACTAATACACACAAGCAAAGCTAAGTGGTCCTATGTAAAAGTATTTTGGCTGCCATGTGTAGTTCATTGTAAATTCCTACAGTTCCGGGAGGTAGATCGGAGGTAGCTGAAGGGCTACACAGACCAAGCAGATAAGTCTAAAATAAAATAAGTCTTTTTGTAACGGTTCGTTGTTGCCAACTAATCACATAAAAAGGCATAGGTTTGTCAGTGAAAGATTGCGAGGACTGGATGCCAAAAAATTCAGTGAAGTAGTATGCATAAACTACCTCTACATGTATTTATCAATCTCAGCCTTCTCCTGGAGCATTTCAACAGTTTACTCTGAAAATATTGACACAGTTCTATTATACCAAACACAAATGATACACATGAGTAGAACAAATGATCCATTTTCCTGAATGAAATTTAATAAAAAACACAGACAAATCAAGACCACCCTAAAAACTAAAAGGGTTTATAGAGAACTTTTTCTTCCTGGAGAGATAGGCAAGGAAGTAGAAATGCTCAACAAAAGTCCAGACCACACTCAAAATTGTCTACCTGAACCTTGAATTGTTAGACCAGCATTACTTCTAGACTTCTCTCTTTTCATGTCTCTGTTTCTTACAAAGTCTCTAATATTTTGGACTGTTCTGTTTCTGAGGACAGGCTCTTCATCTGTTTGGCACTGGTGGCACTCTGCCTTTTTGGCCAAATATCCTCTAGTTATGTGACCCTTGGAGTGCCTCATAACAGCTGCAACTTCAGATTTGACCACCTCTTTGGAGTTCCTAAAATCAACAAAACACAGCCCAAGAAAATGTACATATAAAAAAGAGTACAGTACAGAATACAACTGAGAAACCTACCATAATAATGTAAAAGTCACTAGAATACCTTTTGTATAATAATGTATAATAAACTCTATGGTTCTTTGTTCCTTTACTGACCTTTAGACCTGGATCCACAGTTCAGGGTGACATCTTGAAGTGCCTACACAAGAAACATCCAATTGATTTATTTCATTAATTAAAAGCAAATACCTGTTAGTTCAGAAGGGTCTTTTTGACAATTTCCGCTTATATTTCACAGTTTTATTTCAAACTTGAATATATATGGCTCCATCAAATGCAATCAGTTAAAGTGTTTTATAATGTCATTTTAGTTAACATTTCAAAGCATCAAAACTAAAATATTTGTCAGAAAAAAACCCATAAAACACTTAATGTTCAAGCATTCATACTTTTTTCTTGCCTTCTGTACTACAGCAAACCATTCTGCATTAATTTCAGTGTAGTATATTGTAATTTCTTGTGAGAACACATATGATGGTCTGTATGCCTCTCCAAAATATACCCAAAAACCTATCCAAATCCATATAAAGGTGTATCATGTATGTTTTGTGATTTTGAGCTATGTTTGTGTAGTAAAATATGTTTTGTGGAAGTGGTGTGGTGGGGTGTAGAGGTGGTGTGGAGGAGGTGTGGTGGGGTATGGAGGTGGTGTAGTGGTGTGTGGATGTGTGTGGTGGTGTGTGTAGGGGATGTAGTGGGGTGTGGATGTGTGTGGTGGGGTGTGAAGGTGGTGTAGTGGTCTGTGGAGGTGGTGTGGTGTGGATGTGTGTGGTGGGGTGTGGATGTGTGTGGAGGAGGTGTGGTGGGGTATGGAGGTGTGAAGTGTGGTGTGGAGGTGGTGTTTAGTGGGGTGATGGGGTGTGTGGTGGGGTGTGGAGGTGGTGTAGTGGTGTTTAGTGGGGTGTGTAGGTGTGTGGTGTGGAGGTGGTGTAGTGGGGTGTGGAGGTGTAGTGGTGTGTGGAGGAGGTGTGGTGTTGTGTAGAGGTGTGAAGTGTGGTGTGGAGGTGGTGTTTAGTGGGGTGATGGGGTGTGTGGTGGGGTGTGGAGGTGTGTGGTGGGGTGTGGAGGTGGTGTAGTGGTGTTTAGTGGGGTGTGGAGGTGTGGTGGGGTGTGGAGGTGTGTGGTGGGGTGTGGAGGTGGTGTAGTGGTGTTTAGTGGGGTGTGGAGGTGTGTGGGTGGGTGTGGAGGTGTGTGGTGGGGTGTGGAGGTGGTGTAGTGGTGTTTAGTGGGGTGTGGAGGTGTGTGGGTGGGTGTGGAGGTGTGTGGTGGGGTGTGGAGGTGGTGTAGTGGTGTTTAGTGGGGTGTGGAGGTGTGTGGGTGGGTGTGGAGGTGTGTGGTGGGGTGTGGAGGTGGTGTAGTGGTGTTTAGTGGGGTGTGGAGGTGGTGTAGTGGTGTTTAGTGGGGTGTGGAGGTGTGTGGTGGGGTGTGGAGGTGATGTGGAGGTTGTGTGGTGGGGTGTTGAGATGGGGTGATGGGGTGTGTATGGTTTAGCCTATCAAGAAATCTGCCTTCGCTCATAACTGTGATATCACAAAATGGTTGTGAACCATATTGTCCTTCCAGTGCAATGTGTTACTAAGATCAGCTAGATAACTAGCTATTATATCATGCAAATGGACCTCTTTCGTTTCAACAGTTTAAGGTTATTTAAAAGTTTCCATCCGTCATTATAGATGGAAATTCACTACAAATATCTAATAACCCTTTTGCAGATCACATAAATGTACTATACCTTCTCTGAGCTCACGTCAGGCAAGGATGACGCTGCCACCTCCCTGGTGGAAGCAACTCTGCAATCCTGTAAAGTAGAAGATTAAACCTTTCATAAAACACAGACTTCAGTTTAACAAACGCATAATAATTAATCTGGATATATGGCTTCTTGTGGATCACTGACAAACTCCTCGTAAATCATGGTGTCCTCCCAGTGCAGTGTGGTGCCAGAGTTGTGTATGGTGTAGCCATCTAGAAATCTGCCTTCGCTCATAACTGTGACATCACAAAGTCCTTGTAAATCATGGTGTCCTCCCAGTGCAGTGTGATGCCAGAGTTGTGTATGGTGTAGCCATCTAGAAATCTGCCTTCGCTCATAACTGTGACATCACAAAGTCCTTGTAAATCATGGTGTCCTCCCAGTGCAGTGTGATGCCAGAGTTGTGTATGGTGTAGCAATCTAGAAATCTGCCTTCGCTCATAACTGTGACATCACAAAGTCCTTGTAAATCATGGTGTCCTCCCAGTGCAGTGTGGTTCCAGACAGAGTTGTGTATGGTTTAGCCTATCAAGAAATCTGCCTTCACTCATAACTGTGACATCACAAAATCCTTCTAAACCAAAAGGGCTAGCATTCAAAATCTCACTTCCAGTTCTTGCCAACTGTTTCATTACACTACTGTGACAGTGCTGAATAACTCAATTTCTTTAATTTGTTACACTGTGTGGCTATACAGCGGGTGAAATACCGTAAATCCTCAAATAAAGGCCGGGATTCAATTAGAAGCCGGGCTTCAGATAGTAGCCGGGGTCGTGGTCCATACGGACAAATAAAGGCCGGGCCCCGAATACAAGCCGGGGGTAAAATAAAGTAGCCTATACTGTAGCCTACCAGCATCAGTCCGTCAGCTCAAAGTAGACATCACAATTTAATTGAATGCATTTCACAAATACATGTTCTCCTCATGTTTAATATTTTATTAAATAATATTGTTGGCTAATTTCATGGGCTGTTTGCCACGTAGGACTAGGCTACTAGGCGAATTCGTTATTGTTTAGCCTAAATGCACGTATCGTACAGCCTACTGTTGTTTATCTGTAACGTTTTAGTTTGCTAGGTTACTTTTTCCAGAAGGGATCATAAAGCAGTAGTAGACTTACGTAACTTTGATATTAGATTCAAAGAGACGGTGTATGCTGATTGCTGAAGAACATTCGGGAGAAAAAATAGCAAAGAAGTTTGACATTGACCCGAGACGAATGCGATACGCTACGACTAGCAGGTGGAGGTAGAAAGAAAGTTAGGCTGGATATCAAACCAGCTCGTTGAGTACATGTTTTCAGTCCGCGATAAGCATTATAGAGTGTCTAGAAAAATTATTAAAATCCAGGCTTTGGAAATCTTTTCCTCCGTGACTGACAGTGGAGACCATAACTCCGATGTTTATTTTTTATGTTGACACCGCACCTAAAGCGCTACGCGATGTGCAGGAAGTGTTGAATGCATGCAATGAATTATATTAGCCTACTGCAATTATGCCCATTATTTAAATAATAAAATTGCCCCTAATACAAGCCTGCCCCAAATAAAGGCCGGTGCGCTGTGTAGCTTAAGTAAATACAAGCCCCGGCCACAATTGGAGGATTTACGGTAAGCGGGTGAACGTCGCCATTTTTCTCAGTAAATATATATTTCCAAAGGTGCTATTGACATGCAACTTTCACCGCATGTTGGTAACAACCCAAGTAATACATACATACAAAAAAAAATAAAAAAATACATTCAGAAATTAAGTAATGTGTATTAATGTGAAATAACACAGGAAAAAAGTATTGAACACATGAAGAAAGGAAGGTGCAAAAAGGCATGGAAAGCTAAGAAAACAGCTGGAATCTTTCAGTAATTAGAAAGCAATCCGGCCGTTAGTCAGTGCAAATTAATATCCCAATTGATGGCCTATAAAAAGGTGTCTTATTACCAAGGTGTCACACAAGAAGCATCTCATGATGGGTAAAAGCAAAGAGCTTTCTCAAGACCTTTGCAACCTTATTGTTGCAAAACATACTGATGGCATTGGTTACAGACGCATTTCTAAAAGTGGAAAGAACATCATTTCACCATAAGCTAGCCACGACCAGGTGCTCCTCGGAAGATTTCTGACAGAGGAGTGAAAAGAATTATCAGAGGAGTTGTCAAAGAGCCAAGGACCACTCGTGGAGAGCTTCAGTAAGACCTGAAATTTGCAGGTACAGTTGTTTAAAAGAATGCACTCAACCGCCATGGCCTGTATGCACACTCACCACATAAGACTCCATTACTGAAGAAAAAAGCATGTTGAAGCTCGTTGAAAGTTCGCAGCACGAAATGTTGACAAGTCTGTGAAATACTGGGAGAATAGTCTGGTCAGATGAGAGCAAAATTGAACTCTTTGGATGACATAATGCACACCATGTTTGTAGGAGACATGGCACTGCACATCATCCCAACAGTGACGTTTGGAGGTGGAAACATCATGGTGTGGGACTGCTTTTCAGCATAAGGTACTGGCAAACGTCACACAATTGAAGCAAGGATGAATGGAGAACTGTACCAAGACATCCTTGATAAAAATGTGCTGCCATCTACCAGGATGTTGAAGATGAAACAAGGGTGGACATTTCAGCAAGACAATGATCAGCCAAGGACACTCTCAATTGGTTTCAGAGAAAGAAAATAAGGATGCTGGAATGGCCCAGACAATCACCTGAATTGAATCCATTTGAAAATCTAAGAACTGAAGATCAGAGTTCATAGAAGAGGCCCACAGAACTTTCAAGATATGAAGACTGTTTGTGTGGAAGAATGGGCCAAACTCACATCTGAGCAATGCATACAAGTAGTTTCTCCATACAGGAAGCGTCTTGAAGCCGTCATTAGCTACAAAGGCTTTTGTACAAAGTATTCAATAAATAACAGTAAGCGTGTTCAATACTTTGTCCCTGTGTCTTTTCATATTATTAGACATAGCTTAATTTCTGAAAAAAATAGTTTTGGTTTCTTGTATGTTTGGATTACCTGGGTTGTTACCAACATCTGGTGAAAATTTCATGTCAATAACACCTTTGGAAATATATTTACTGAGAAAAATGGTGACGTGTTCAATACTTATTTCACCCGCCGTATCAATTGGTTTTGGTTGTAGTGCTGGAGAGCTTGGAAGTGCTGTTTTTACTGGGCAATATAGACCACAAAACAAATCTCATACTCACCATCAACATATCTGAAAAGGAGAGACTGAACTCATCTGGGAGAAAAAAATGACAAATAAAAAGCCCCTTTCAGTAAAACAGTAATTGACACAAAACATTATCTGCAAAAAGTAATCACATATTTGAAGATGAGTTTCTATACAGCTAATCTGAATAGACAACGCAAAGATGTCACCACTCGTTGGTAAATAATAGCTGACTGATATGATGCTGGCATGGCAGTGTGACATTCACCACAAGATAATGGTAGACAGCAGATACTTAAAATAACGTTATTCAATGGAGATATCGCATGCGAACAGTAGCTCAAGCACTAATCAAATATTGCAAACTAGCCTTCTAATCCCGGGCAAATTCTGCAAATTATAATGTTTCATATATAGTATAGTCGATTAACAGTTAAGGTTATACATATTTTGCAAACTACCTTCTTGTATTCTTCAATTCGGTCTACTCGTTCCTTTAAAGATATACATTGAAACCGTGACTGATAAATTCTGATAGTGTGACATTCACCACAAAATAATGGTAGACAGCAGATACTTCAATTAACGTTATTAATGAAGATATCTTCTTATTTTCTGATTAACCCATCTCATGGTTTGTCTAAAACTAACAAGCTATACTTAAGCAACGTCAGACTACGCCAGCGAACAGCGCCCATCGAATATTGCAAGTTTGCAAACTAGCTCACGAATCTCGGGCGAATACCGCAAATTATAACTTTGCAAATGCAATTTAAACATTCACTCACCAGCCTTCACACACGGTAAAATGTATTAATGAATAATGGCGAATCACTTTCTGATATTTAATTCTCTAACTGTAATAAACCACACTAGACTACTACAAGCACCACGATGTTTCTGGGGCTAAGTATGGGAAGCAAACCAAGATATGCTGTTGACTCGGGGGATTGGAATGACCAGAAACGAAGTAATAGTAAATGAAAAAGGGCTTAACCAAAATGAAGTGAATAAAACGTAAACCCTTTGCAGGTTCTAATCAACACAAGTTGACACTGTTACTCTTCCTTTGCTGTAAGGCTAAACTGACATATATTGCCACCCTAGCTAGCTAGCTAGCTAGCATAGCCTAGCTAAAGATATAAGATGCTTGCCTTCTCCAACCTTGATTTCTACACACGTCGCGTGACAATTTTTCAAATGAATGTGATATGGATGAAATATGAATGAAAAAACTTAAACTTACCGTTTTGGTTGTAGACACTCTTGTCTTCTTAATTTTAGATGTTGTTCTCGCAGGGGAAGGCAAAGTGTTGGTCTTGGTGTATTACGACCCCAATTTACCTGAAAGTGTAAAGTTGCTACTGCGCCTGCGCATCATGCTTCCCGCTTATTTCCAACGTACATTCCCAATACACGCCCATTTTGTGTATGTTTTTGGACAGAAATGTGTATGACTCTGCAGTGACAAAACCTGGCGATAGTTGGCGCATTTTTTTTCCTGGGATACACATCAATACACAAAAAAACATGTTTTGTGGTTTATTAGGACTTCGCCCAAAAAAGCGGGAGGTTGTTCCTCAGGCTGAAATAAACTCAAATACAATGTCGGGATTATGAGGACAGGGCCTCGGTCTTCATAATCCCAAATGTCCTCATAGTGTTGGTATGTATTCAGGTAAATTGGGGTCGTAATACACCAAGACCAACACACACAAACACACACACACAAACGCACACACACACACACACACAGCTCCCCTCCCACCTCCCCCCTGGCTGACTGCCACACAGCTTCTCCAGCCACTAACCATCTAACTAATAGTTACAACTCAATAGCTAAACATACTTGTAATAACAGAACACTCACCGTCTTGAAAACTCACGGCAATCTTGAAAGAAATGTCTCTGAAATTTGTCTTTAAGAATCTTGCTGCTCCACTCTCCAGCTCTTTCGCCCACAAAATGGCGACAGAGTAGGTCAGGCTTATATACTGGGGAGAGATTCTGAGAGGCGGGTTCAGGCTTTGCTTCAGGGGGACTCTTGAAACAGTCAACAGAGGAATTTGAAGAATTTGAGGGTGCCTTGAAACTTTCTCGGTGTGTGTGTGAAAGAGAGAGAGTTGTGTGTGTGTGTCTGTGTGTCTGTGTGCCTGTGTGTTTGTCTGTGTGTCTGTGTGCCTGTGTGTGTGTCTGTGTGCCTGTGTGTGTGTGTGTTGTCTTTAGGTGTAAATGCAAGCTGAGTGCTGATGTAAATGGCTGAATTCCTAGTGCTATGAGAGCTGCAGTGGTAGCACAGGAAGAGATGACAGATTTCTCCTCCTTTTCTGTCAGAGGCAACCGTGGCCTACTGGTTAGGGTTCAGCGCTCAAGCTGGGGCCCATAAGGCCATCTAAGAGGGGGGGGGAGAAAAAAGAGGGGGAAGAAGGAAAAAGGGAGAAAAGAGAGGAGAAAAGAAGAGAGGAGGAAGGAGGAAGAAAATGTGGGTGTTTCTGCATCCATACCTATCTGAGAAATGCATTTCTAACTGCTTTAACAATATTTGGACCCACAACTGGTTTTGTCTGCAGACGGGATACGAACCTACGATTTGGGAATTATGAGTTCCGTTTTTTTCACATCCTCTCCGCGGATATTTATATCAAATTAAGAGCTCCATAAGTGCATTTCCCATAACTTACAGAACACATAAAATTAGTATAATTGACACAATAGGATACAAATCAGCAACATAAAAAACTATTAATGAGAACACAAAACTCAACAACCCCACTATATTTCTATCTAAATTTAAACAATCGTCTCATACAAATACATTTGTGTTCTTTATGTGTAATAATTATTTATTTCTTCTCCCACATACCTGTACCCAGTGGCGGACCTACCATTAAGGCGAACTAGGCAACTGCCTTAGGCCCTCACCCAGCAGAAAGCCCACGATAAATTGCCCACCCAGGCACTGATGGGACGGCCTAAGTCCATAACCAACCGGCCCTCCCGCAGATATCGTCGGTTGCGACAGTTTTCCTTGCTTAAGCGAATACATTATATACCTGTCATGATAACCAACGGGATTCACTGTCTGCTATTTATACTACTCCTAGTGACCTGTATTCACACTCATGGTTACTATTGTCTTACTATTTTCTAATCTCCTCCGTCAGTCTTACTATGTTTATTTGTTATTAAATGTTAATCACTCTAGCCTAATACTTGCATGTCTCGCTCGTAGACACCTTTAACACCCCTACACACACACACACACACACACACACACACATAATCACACACCCAGCATGCAACACTATCATTACCACTGATGTTTACACCCCATCGTATGTTCTGTTCTGTTCATTTCTACAACAAAGTTCAAACCAGTGGCGGCGGACCTTAAGGGCGATTGTGGCGACGAACTGCTTTCAGGAAAAGGAGATTTTTTTCTCTGTCGGCGTACTAATTAAGATAAATTGACAACAAAACAATTAGGACTTCCTACACCAAATATATCGATTCAACAGGTTTCTATAAAGGGTGGAACCCTACATCCAAGAATTGGAACGAAAGAAAATCATGGCTAGCACGCTGTGAAGTGGCTAACGCGGTCTGTATTTCTTTATTTGTAGGCTACCGCTGTCACTTTTCATAGGTTGTACAGTGTGAATGTTCGCTTTTTGCCCTAACACTGAGTTATTTTCTTTGTGAAGACTTAGTTAGCTTTTGTAAGCCAATACTTTCGAGATCAGTCAATAAATATAGTTGGTTTTGACTTATATGTTGCCCCCTTCTTTACGTTGTTACTGGACATTTATGTGTCCTGTAAAGCTATGTTGCATCATACAACATTTGAGACATGTGGATAATGAAAAAGTGGGATAATTTAATGCGGAGCCAAATCATGTTTGCTTATGAAGGCTCCTGAATGCAACTTTCTTCCATATAACTAGCTACTGTAGCTATGTAGGTAGAGGGGAAATATTTTGATTGTGTGCTGCCATCTACTATACAAAAAGGTATTGCTGTATGAGTTAATCAGCCTACAAAAAAAATGATATTGCTTAATGTAGGTCGACCTAATCATTATCAAAAAAATTGTGTACTCTTTCTCTGCTGACATTTATTCCTAAAGGCTCTGTAGTTATACATACAGGCCTAACCATCTGATACTAGCCCAGAGTTAAGCATATTCATCTAGCAAACTATAGGCCCTACCTTCCTTGGAGTGTTACAATAGCCAGTATCATTTTATTCCATGTGTCCATCCAGGCAAATTTGTGGATCCAAATGTTATTAAAAAACATATATAATGTTATTTCTTTGTAATCATCCAAAATTATGTTAAGTGTATGGGTATTTTGCATACATTGAGCGGGCAACGCGCCGTATATTAAGTGGGCCGCTCTGACAGACAACTCCCGGGCCACTTTTTCCCCCCAGTCCGCCCCTGCTTTGAGGTGGCCCTTTTTTTTTTGCATTAAAAGGACGGATGAAGAGGGCCCCTGGCTATGTTTTCGCCTTAGGCCCCCAAATGACTAGGTCCGCCACTGCTCTCGATTTCGCGCCGTCACCCGGTGGCAAAACCTCTTTCTGTGATCCTCCAGGCCTTAGGGGGATTTTCAGAAGGTGTCCGAGAAAGGTGCATGGTCGTCGGACTGACCGTTTTCGGTCGGGAGGGTATTTTGTGGAGCCTCCGCCACCACGCCTCCGCCACCACGCCCAACTTTTTCGTACCCATGGTTAACCAAAACCCTACCCATGGTTAACCAAAATGGACTTAGAAAAAATCCACAGTTTTCAGACCTCCAGAGGGGTAGGACCCTGCTCAAAGGTGTCCGAGAATACTGCACCTTCAGCGGACATGCCATGAGCCTCTAGACCCCTCTATATCCTCCAGGAGGACCAGGATTTGAGGAACATGTGTCCGAGAACAGTGCACCTTCAGCGGACTGGCCCTGAGCAGCTACACCCCTGGTTACATCCTCCACAGGCACCAGGATGTGACAGAATGTGTCCGAGAATAGGTCACCTTCAGCGGACATGCCTTGAGCCTCTAGACCCCTATACATCCTCCGGGAGAGGGAGGAGAATGTGGTCAACAGTCCGCTTCAAACCGCTTGAAAATCGGACACTCAGAGGCTGAGTTACCTCTTTGTGGAACTTTTTTTATTTTTCGTTCTGAGCCTAAGTCCACTTTTTTAGGGTGCTCTCGATTTCGCGCCGTCACCCGGTGGCAAAACCTCTTTCTGTGATCCTCCAGGCCTTAGGGGGATTTTCAGAAGGTGTCCGAGAAAGGTGCATGGTCGTCGGACTGACCGTTTTCGGTCGGGAGGGTATTTTGTGGAGCCTCCGCCACCACCCCCAACTTTTTCGTACCCATGGTTAACCAAAACCCTACCCATGGTTAACCAAAATGGACTTAGAAAAAATCCACAGTTTTCAGACCTCCAGAGGGGTAGGACCCTGCTCAAAGGTGTCCGAGAATACTGCACCTTCAGCGGACATGCCATGAGCCTCTAGACCCCTCTATATCCTCCAGGAGGACCAGGATTTGAGGAACATGTGTCCGAGAACAGTGCACCTTCAGCGGACTGGCCCTGAGCAGCTACACCCCTGGTTACATCCTCCACAGGCACCAGGATGTGACAGAATGTGTCCGAGAATAGGTCACCTTCAGCGGACATGCCTTGAGCCTCTAGACCCCTATATATCCTCCGGGAGAGGGAGGAGAGTGTGGTCAACAGTCCGCTTCAAACCGCTTGAAAATCGGACACTCAGAGGCTGAGTTACTTCTTTGTGGAACTTTTTTTATTTTTCGTTCTGAGCCTAAGTCCACTTTTTTAGGGTGCTCTCGATTCGCGTCGTCACCCGGTGGCAAAACCTCTTTCTGTGATCCTCCAGGCCTTAGGGGGATTTTCAGAAGGTGTCCGAGAAAGGTGCATGGTCGTCGGACTGACCGTTTTCGGTCGGGAGGGTATTTTGTGGATCCTCCGCCACCACCCCCAACTTTTTCGTACCCATGGTTAACCAAAACCCTACCCATGGTTAACCAAAATGGACTTAGAAAAAATCCACAGTTTTCAGACCTCCAGAGGGGTAGGACCCTGCTCAAAGGTGTCCGAGAATACTGCACCTTCAGCGGACATGCCATGAGCCTCTAGACCCCTCTATATCCTCCAGGAGGACCAGGATTTGAGGAACATGTGTCCGAGAACAGTGCACCTTCAGCGGACTGGCCCTGAGCAGCTACACCCCTGGTTAACCAAAACCCTACCCATGGTTAACCAAAATGGACTTAGAAAACACTGGAGGCCTACAGACACACACACCTCCCCAGACAGGCCTAAGAAGCCTCCTGTCTATTAAAGGTCCCCAAAGGTAAGAGAGACAGACAGAGAGCTCCAAACACTGCCCAGTGTGTTGGGTTCACTTACTGGGAGGCCTACAGACACACACACCTCCCCAGACAGGCCTAAGAAGCCTGCTGTCTATTAAAGGTCCCCAAAGGTCAGAGAGACACACAGAGAGCTCCCAACACTGCCCAGTGTGTTGTGTTCACTTACTGGGAGGCCTACAGACACACACACCTCCCCAGACAGGCCTAAGAAGCCTGCTGTCTATTAAAGGTCCCCAAAGGTCAGAGAGACACCCAGAGAGCTCCAAACACTGCCCAGTGTGTTGGGTTCACTTACTGGGAGGCCTACAGACACACACACCTCCCCAGACAGGCCTAAGAAGCCTGCTGTCTATTAAAGGTCCCTAAAGGTCAGAGAGACACACAGAGAGCTCCAAACACTGCCCAGTGTGTTGGGTTCACTTACTGGGAGGCCTACAGACACACACACCTCCCCAGACAGGCCTAATTAGCCTGCTGTCTATTAAAGGTCCCCAGAGGTCAGAGAGACACACAGAGAGCTCCAAACACTGCCCTGTGTACTGTGTTAAGTCACAGCAAGCCCCAATGGCTCACACTTGTCTCCCTTTAGGCCCAAAAATTCTGCCTGCTATTAAAGCTCTCTGAGGGTCCCACAGACACACACAGAGCTCCCAGCACTGCCCAGCACTAACCCTAACCCCCAGTACTGCCCTTAGCCCCAGCCCACTGCCCCCAAACACAGTGAGCTTCACGAGGCTCCCACAGACACACACAGAGCTCCCAGCACTGCTGGACGTCTAACTGAGGTCGCCATTGAATTCTAGATAGCTCGCTCCGTTTCTCACTTGCCGCCACAGCCTTCAGACAATCAGTCATCAGCACAAGTTCGCCTCATGAAAACCGGAGATTCATACCGATCTGCCACGCCCCACTGTGTGGTGTGTTTGTTTAGTGTGTAGCGCAGTTGACTGTGTGGTGTGTTTGTTAAGTGTGTAGCGCAGTTGCACTACGGGGTGTTGAGCTGCTTATTATGTGTAAGTTTTTAAGGATATAATGTGCATCGTGGTCCGGTGCTTCTGCCCTGTATAGCTTTTCCTTTATAGAGTCGAGCCTTTCTTTCATACCGGGGAGTCATTCACAACTTAGGACAGAGTTGCTTCAGGTGGGATTTGAACCTGCAATTCTCAGATGGTTTTCTGGAATCTTACCCTTTGCGGGTTTCGAACCTGTGCTCATCAGGTCTGTGGTGCCGCGCCCTACCCACTAAGCCACCGTGCTGGTACAGAATTCCGCCTGTCAGTGCGCCCAAATCACCGATTCCTCACCCCATATTTTCCCAGGCTCTTTCTCTTTCAATCTTTCTCTCTCTCAGAGTTGCTTCATGTGGGGTTCGATCCTACGATTTTCAGGTGGTTTCGTCGAAACTAACACCTTTAATGGGTGGTTTCACCGAGACTTGCCCTTCGCGGGGTTCGAACCTGTGCTTCTCAGGTACCTCAGCCACTAATATGCCTCTCCCCACTCATCCGGGGCAAATTCTCGCTAGAGAAGGGTTCGGCGCGGTGACAGAGAGCTCCGTAGAGCCCTCGGCGTCCCCGGCCTGGAGGCTGACCGCGGTGGCGGGGAGGTGGGACCTGTGAGACAGGGTGCCTCCCCTGGCGGGTCACGGTTTCCAATCGGTCAGAAGGTTTAGGAGAGGAGAGGGAGGAGAGTGTGGTCAACAGTCCGCTTCAAACCGCTTGAAAATCGGACACTCAGAGGCTGAGTTACCTCTTTGTGGAACTTTTTTTATTTTTCGTTCTGAGCCTAAGTCCACTTTTTTAGGGTGCTCTCGATTTCGCGCCGTCACCCGGTGGCAAAACCTCTTTCTGTGATCCTCCAGGCCTTAGGGGGATTTTCAGAAGGTGTCCGAGAAAGGTGCATGGTCGTCGGACTGACCGTTTTCGGTCGGGAGGGTATTTTGTGAGCCTCCGCCACCACCCCCAACTTTTTCATACCCATGGTTAACCAAAACCCTACCCAGGGTTAACCAAAATGGACTTAGAAAAAATCCACAGTTTTCAGACCTCCAGAGGGGTAGGACCCTGCTCAAAGGTGTCCGAGAATACTGCACCTTCAGCGGACATGCCTCGAGCCTCTAGAACCCTCTATATCCTCCAGGAGGACCAGGATTTGAGGAACATGTGTCCGAGAACAGTGCACCTTCAGCGGACTGGCCCTGAGCAGCTAAACCCCTGGTTAACCAAAACCCTACCCATGGTTAACCAAAATGGACTTAGAAAACACTGGAGGCCTACAGACACACACACCTCCCCAGACAGGCCTAAGAAGCCTCCTGTCTATTAAAGGTCCCCAAAGGTCAGAGAGACACACAGAGAGCTCCAAACACTGCCCAGTGTGTTGGGTTCACTTACTGGGAGGCCTACAGACACACACACACCTCCCCAGACAGGCCTAAGAAGCCTGCTGTCTATTAAAGGTCCCCAAAGGTCAGAGAGACACACAGAGAGCTCCCAGCACTGCCCAGTGTGTTGTGTTCACTTACTGGGAGGCCTACAGACACACACACCTCCCCAGACAGGCCTAAGAAGCCTGCTGTCTATTAAAGGTCCCCAAAGGTCAGAGAGACACCCAGAGAGCTCCAAACACTGCCCAGTGTGTTGGGTTCACTTACTGGGAGGCCTACAGACACACAAACCTCCCCAGACAGGCCTAAGAAGCCTGCTGTCTATTAAAGGTCCCCAAAGGTCAGAGAGACACACAGAGAGCTCCAAACACTGCCCAGTGTGTTGGGTTCACTTACTGGGAGGCCTAGAGACACACACACCTCCCCAGACAGGCCTAATTAGCCTGCTGTCTATTAAAGGTCCCCAGAGGTCAGAGAGACACACAGAGAGCTCCAAACACTGCCCTGTGTACTATGTTAAGTCACAGCAAGCCCCAATGGCTCACACTTGTCTCCCTTTAGGCCCAAAAATTCTGCCTGCTATTAAAGCTCTCTGAGGGTCCCACAGACACACACAGAGCTCCCAGCACTGCCCTGCACTAACCCTAACCCCCAGTACTGCCCTTAGCCCCAGCCCACTGCCCCCAAACACAGTGAGCTTCACGAGGCTCCCACAGACACACACAGAGCTCCCAGCACTGCTGGACGTCTAACTGAGGTCGCCATTGAATTCTAGATAGCTCGCTCCGTTTCTCACTTGCCGCCACAGCCTTCAGACAATCAGTCATCAGCACAAGTTCGCCTCATGAAAACCGGAGATTCATACCGATCTGCCACGCCCCACTGTGTGGTGTGTTTGTTTAGTGTGTAGCGCAGTTGACTGTGTGGTGTGTTTGTTTAGTGTGTAGCGCAGTTGCACTACGGGGTGTTGAGCTGCTTATTATGTGTAGGTTTTTAAGGATGCAATGTGCATCGTGGTCCGGTGCTTCCGCCCTGTATAGCTTTTCCTTTATAGAGTCGAGCCTTTCTTTCATATTAAAGCTCTCTGAGGGTCCCACAGACACACAAAGAGCTCCCAGCACTGCCCAGCACTAACCCTAACCCCCAGTACTGCCCTCAGCCCCAGCCCCCAAACACAGTGAGCTTCATGAGGCTCCCACAGACACACACAGAGCTCCCAGCACTGCTGGACGTCTAACTGAGGTCGCCATTGAATTCTAGATAGCTCGCTCCGTTTCTCACTTGCCGCCACAGCCTTCAGACGATCAGTCATCAGCACAAGTTCGCCTCATGAAAACCGGAGATTCATAACGATCTGCCACGCCCCACTGTGTGGTGTGTTTGTTTAGTGTGTAGCGCAGTTGACTGTGTGGTGTGTTTGTTAAGTGTGTAGCGCAGTTGCACTACGGGGTGTTGAGCTGCTCATTATGTGTAGGTTTTTAAGGATATAATGTGCATCGTGGTCCGGTGCTTCTGCCCTGTATAGCTTTTCCTTTATAGAGTTGAGCCTTTCTTTCATACCGGGGAGTCATTCACAACTTAGGACAGAGTTGCTTCAGGTGGGATTTGAACCTGCAATTCTCAGATGGTTTTCTGGAATCTTACCCTTTGCGGGTTTCGAACCTGTGCTCATCAGGTCTGTGGTGCCGCGCCCTACCCACTAAGCCACCGTGCTGGTACAGAATTCCGCCTGTCAGTGCGCCCAAATCACCGATTCCTCACCCCATATTTTCCCAGGCTCTTTCTCTTTCAATCTTTCTCTCTCTCAGAGTTGCTTCATGTGGGGTTCGATCCTACGATTTTCAGGTGGTTTCGTCGAAACTAACACCTTTAATGGGTAGTTTCACCGAGACTTGCCCTTCGCGGGGTTCGAACCTGTGCTTCTCAGGTACCTCAGCCACTAATATGCCTCTCCCCACTCATCCAGGGCAAATTCTCGCTAGAAAAGGGTTCGGCGCGGTGACAGAGAGCTCCGTAGAGCCCTCGGCGTCCCCGGCCTGGAGGCTGACCGCGGTGGCTGGGAGGTGGGACCTGTGAGACAGGGTGCCTCCCCTGGCGGGTCACGGTTTCCAATCGGTCAGAAGGTTTAGGAGAGGAGAGGGAGGAGAGTGTGGTCAACAGTCCGCTTCAAACCGCTTGAAAATCGGACACTCAGAGGCTGAGTTACCTCTCGTGGAACTTTTTTTATTTTTCGTTCTGAGCCTAAGTCCACTTTTTTAGGGTGCTCTCGATTTCGCGCCGTCACCCGGTGGCAAAACCTCTTTCTGTGATCCTCCAGGCCTTAGGGGATTTTCAGAAGGTGTCCGAGAAAGGTGCATGGTCGTCGGACTGACCGTTTTCGGTCGGGAGGGTATTTTGTGGAGCCTCCGCCACCATCCCCAACTTTTTCGTACCCATGGTTAACCAAAACCCTACCCATGGTTAACCAAAATGGACTTAGAAAAAATCCACAGTTTTCAGACCTCCAGAGGGGTAGGACCCTGCTCAAAGGTGTCCGAGAATACTGCACCTTCAGCGGACATGCCATGAGCCTCTAGACCCCTCTATATCCTCCAGGAGAACCAGGATTTGAGGAACATGTGTCCGAGAACAGTGCACCCTCAGCGGACTGGCCCTGAGCAGCTACACCCCTGGTTACATCCTCCACAGGCACCAGGATGTGACAGAATGTGTCCGAGAATAGGTCACCTTCAGCGGACATGCCTTGAGCCTCTAGACCCCTATATATCCTCCGGGAGAGGGAGGAGAGTATGGTCAACAGTCCGCTTCAAACCGCTTGAAAATCGGACACTCAGAGGCTGAGTTACTTCTTTGTGGAACTTTTTTTATTTTTCGTTCTGAGCCTAAGTCCACTTTTTTAGGGTGCTCTCGATTTCGCGCCGTCACCCGGTGGCAAAACCTCTTTCTGTGATCCTCCAGGCCTTAGGGGGATTTTCAGAAGGTGTCCGAGAAAGGTGCATGGTCGTCGGACTGACCGTTTTCGGTCGGGAGGGTATTTTGTGGAGCCTCCGCCACCACCCCCAACTTTTTCGTACCCATGGTTAACACTCTAAGGTCCAAGGCCTTTTAGACTTTTCTAAGTTGTCTGACATGCCTTGATGTTTTTGTACATTTTGCTTAACTAAAAACATTGATGCACAAATGGAATGTATGATTCTATTCTAGAAGACCTCAGCAATAATATTAGAAAAGGGTTCAATGTTTCCGTGGTTGTTCTTTTTATGTCTCTAAGACGAAAACTCAAAAATAAAAATATCCCGGACGAGGGATATAGACCTTTTAGTGTTAACCAAAACCCTACCCATGGTTAACCAAAATGGACTTAGAAAAAATCCACAGTTTTCAGACCTCCAGAGGGGTAGGACCCTGCTCAAAGGTGTCCGAGAATACTGCACCTTCAGCGGACATGCCATGAGCCTCTAGACCCCTCTATATCCTCCAGGAGGACCAGGATTTGAGGAACATGTGTCCGAGAACAGTGCACCCTCAGCGGACTGGCCCTGAGCAGCTACACCCCTGGTTACATCCTCCACAGGCACCAGGATGTGACAGAATGTGTCCGAGAATAGGTCACCTTCAGCGGACATGCCTTGAGCCTCTAGACCCCTATATATCCTCCGGGAGAGGGAGGAGAGTATGGTCAACAGTCCGCTTCAAACCGCTTGAAAATCGGACACTCAGAGGCTGAGTTACTTCTTTGTGGAACTTTTTTTATTTTTCGTTCTGAGCCTAAGTCCACTTTTTTAGGGTGCTCTCGATTTCGCGCCGTCACCCGGTGGCAAAACCTCTTTCTGTGATCCTCCAGGCCTTAGGGGATTTTCAGAAGGTGTCCGAGAAAGGTGCATGGTCGTCGGACTGACCGTTTTCGGTCGGGAGGGTATTTTGTGGAGCCTCCGCCACCACCCCCAACTTTTTCGTACCCATGGTTAACCAAAACCCTACCCATGGTTAACCAAAATGGACTTAGAAAAAATCCACAGTTTTCAGACCTCCAGAGGGGTAGGACCCTGCTCAAAGGTGTCCGAGAATACTGCACCTTCAGCGGACATGCCATGAGCCTCTAGACCCCTCTATATCCTCCAGGAGGACCAGGATTTGAGGAACATGTGTCCGAGAACAGTGCACCTTCAGCGGACTGGCCCTGAGCAGCTACACCCCTGGTTACATCCTCCACAGGCAGCAGGATGTGACAGAATGTGTCCGAGAATAGGTCACCTTCAGCGGACATGCCTTGAGCCTCTAGACCCCTATATATCCTCCGGGAGAGGGAGGAGAGTGTGGTCAACAGTCCGCTTCAAACCGCTTGAAAATCGGACACTCAGAGGCTGAGTTACCTCTTTGTGGAACTTTTTTTATTTTTCGTTCTGAGTCTAAGTCCACTTTTTTAGGGTGCTCTCGATTTCGCGCCGTCACCCGGTGGCAAAACCTCTTTCTGTGATCCTCCAGGCCTTAGGGGGATTTTCAGAAGGTGTCCGAGAAAGGTGCATGGTAGTCGGACTGACCGTTTTCGGTCGGGAGGGTATTTTGTGGAGCCCTCGCCACCACCCCCAACTTTTTCGTACCCATGGTTAACCAAAACCCTACCCATGGTTAACCAAAATGGACTTAGAAAAAATCCACAGTTTTCAGACCTCCAGAGGGGTAGGACCCTGCTCAAAGGTGTCCGAGAATACTGTACCTTCAGCGGACATGCCATGAGCCTCTAGACCCCTCTATATCCTCCAGGAGGACCAGGATTTGAGGAACATGTGTCCGAGAACAGTGCACCTTCAGCGGACTGGCCCTGAGCAGCTACACCCCTGGTTACATCCTCCACAGGCAGCAGGATGTGACAGAATGTGTCCGAGAATAGGTCACCTTCAGCGGACATGCCTTGAGCCTCTAGACCCCTATATATCCTCCGGGAGAGGGAGGAGAGTGTGGTCAACAGTCCGCTTCAAACCGCTTGAAAATCGGACACTCAGAGGCTGAGTTACCTCTTTGTGGAACTTTTTTTATTTTTCGTTCTGAGTCTAAGTCCACTTTTTTAGGGTGCTCTCGATTTCGCGCCGTCACCCGGTGGCAAAACCTCTTTCTGTGATCCTCCAGGCCTTAGGGGGATTTTCAGAAGGTGTCCGAGAAAGGTGCATGGTCGTCGGACTGACCGTTTTCGGTCGGGAGGGTATTTTGTGGAGCCTCCGCCACCACCCCCAACTTTTTCGTACCCATGGTTAACCAAAACCCTACCCATGGTTAACCAAAATGGACTTAGAAAAATTCCACAGTTTTCAGACCTCCAGAGGGGTAGGACCCTGCTCAAAGGTGTCCGAGAATACTGCACCTTCAGCGGACATGCCATGAGCCTCTAGACCCGTCTATATCCTCCAGGAGGACCAGGATTTGAGGAACATGTTTCCGAGAACAGTGCACCTTCAGCGGACTGGCCCTGAGCAGCTACACCCCTGGTTACGTCCTCCAAAGGCACCAGGATGTGACAGAATGTGTCCGAGAATAGGTCACCTTCAGCGGACTGGCCATGTGCAGCTGCACCCCTAGTAACATCCTCCACAGGCACCAGGATGTGACTGAATGTGTCCGAGAATAGGTCACCTTCAGCGGACTGACCATGTGCAGCTACACCCCTAGTTACATCCTCCACAGGCACCAGGATGTGACAGAATGTGTCCGAGAATAGGTCACCTTCAGCGGACTGGCCATGTGCAGCTACACCCCTAGTTACATCCTCCACAGGCACCAGGATGTGAACATAATGTGTCCGAGGACAGAGCACCATCAACGGACTCTTTACCAGCTTCGAGTCCCTTGTTTTCGACTTCCAGAGGCACCATAATGTCAAAAACATGTGTCCGCCAAAGATGCACCATCAACGGACTCTCTGCGAGCTTCGAGTCCCTTGTTTTCGACTTCCAGATGCACCATAATGTCAAAAACATGTGCCCAAGAAAGATGCACCATCAACGGACTCTCTATGAGCTTCTGGGGCCTTGTTACAATCCTCCAGGAGGCTTCTGAAAAGGAGCTCTCTAGTCCCGAGATGGTACCCGGTGGCAAAACCTCTTTTTGGCATCCTCCAGGCTTAAGGGGAATCCTCAGAGAGTGTCCGAAAAAAGTGCACTGTCGTCGGACTGACCGTTTTGGCTCGGGAGGGTAGGCCATGGAGCTCGCGCCAGCACCCCCAACTTTTTTTTACCCATGGTTAACCAGTAACTATGAGTCTCTTAAGGTTCCATAAGAGAGTCTTACTATGACTCTTATGGAAAAGTAACTATGACTCTCTTAAGGTTTTCATTAGTCTCTTAAGGTTTTCACACACACCTCCCCAGACAGGCCTAAGAAGCCTGCTGTCTATTAAAGGTCCCCAAAGGTCAGAGAGACACCCAGACAGCTCCAAACACTGCCCAGTGTGTTGGTTCACTTACTGGGAGGCCCACAGACACAAACACCTCCCCAGACAGGCCTAAGAAGCCTGCTGTCTATTAAAGGTCCCCAGAGGTCAGAGAGACACACAGAGAGCTCCCAGCACTGCCCAGTGTGTTGTGTTCACTTACTGGAAGCCCTAGTGACACACACACCTCCCCAGACAGGCCTAAGAAGCCTGCTGTCTATTAAAGGTCCCCAAAGGTCAGAGAGACACACAGAGAGCTCCAAACACTGCCCAGTGTGTTGGGTTCACTTACTGGGAGGCCTACAGACACACACACCTCCCCAGACAGGCCTAAGAAGCCTGCTGTCTATTAAAGGTCCCCAGAGGTCAGAGAGACACACAGAGAGCTCCAAACACTGCCCAGTGTGTTGGGTTCACTTACTGGGAGGCCTACAGACACACACACCTCCCCAGACAGGCCTAATTAGCCTGCTGTCTATTAAAGGTCCCCAGAGGTCAGAGAGACACACAGAGAGCTCCAAACACTGCCCTGTGTACTGTATTAAGTCACAGCAAGCCCCAATGGCTCACACTTGTCTCCCTTTAGGCCCAAAAATTCTGCCTGCTATTAAAGCTCTCTGAGGGTCCCACAGACACACACAGAGCTCCCAGCACTGCCCAGCACTAACCCTAACCCCCAGTACTGCCCTCAGCCCCAGCCCACTGCCCCCAAACACAGTGAGCTTCATGAGGCTCCCACAGACACACACAGAGCTCCCAGCACTGCTGGACGTCTAACTGAGGTCGCCATTGAATTCTAGATAGCTTGCTCCGTTTCTCGCTTGCCGCCACAGCCTTCAGACGATCAGTCATCAGCACAAGTTCGCCTCATGAAAACCGGAGATTCATACCGATCTGCCACGCCCCACTGTGTGGTGTGTTTGTTTAGTGTGTAGCGCAGTTGCACTACGGGGTGTTGAGCTGCTTATTATGTGTAGGTTTTTAAGGATGCAATGTGTCGAGCCTTATAGAGTCGAACCTTCCTCTTGAGCCAGAGAGACCTATGTGACAAGGACCGAGTTGCTTCATGTGGGGTTCGATCCTACGATTTTCAGGTGGTTTCGTCGAAACTGACACCTTTAATGGGTGGTTTCACCAAGACTTGCCCTTCGCGGGGTTCGAACCTGTGCTTCTCAGGTACCTCAGCCACTAATATGCCTCTCCCCACTCATCCGGGGCAAATTCTCGCTAGAGAAGGGTTCGGCAAGGTGACAGAGAGCTCCGTAGAGCCCTCGGCGTCCCAGGCCTGGAGGCTGACCGCGGTGGCGGGGAGGTGGGACCTGTGAGAAAGGGTGCCTCCCCTGGCGGGTCACGGTTTCCAATCGGTCAGAAGGTTTAGGAGAGGAGAGGTAGGAGAGTGTGGTCAACAGTCCGCTTCAAACCGCTTGAAAATCGGACACTCAGAGGCTGAGCTACCTCTTCGTCGAACTTTTTTTATTTTTCGTTCTGAGCCTAAGTCCACTTTTTTAGGGTGCTCTCGATTTCGCGCCGCCACCCGGTGGTAAAACCTCTTTCTGTGATCCTCCAGGCCTTAGGGGGATTTTCAGAAGGTGTCCGAGAAAGGTGCATGGTCGTCGGACTGACCGTTTTCGGTCGGGAGGGTATTTTGTGGAGCCTCCGCCACCACCCCCAACTTTTTCGTACCCATGGTTAACCAAAACCCTACCCATGGTTAACCAAAATGGACTTAGAAAAAATCCACAGTTTTCAGACCTCCAGAGGGGTAGGACCCTGCTCAAAGGTGTCCGAGAATACTGCACCTTCAGCGGACATGCCATGAGCCTCTAGACCCCTCTATATCCTCCAGGAGGACCAGGATTTGAGGAACATGTGTCCGAGAACAGTGCACCCTCAGCGGACTGGCCCTGAGCAGCTACACCCCTGGTTACATCCTCCACAGGCACCAGGATGTGACAGAATGTGTCCGAGAATAGGTCACCTTCAGCGGACATGCCTTGAGCCTCTAGACCCCTATATATCCTCCGGGAGAGGGAGGAGAGTGTGGTCAACAGTCCGCTTCAAACCACTTGAAAATCGGACACTCAGAGGCTGAGTTACTTCTTTGTGGGACTTTTTTTATTTTTCGTTCTGAGCCTAAGTCCACTTTTTTAGGGTGCTCTCGATTTCGCGCCGTCACCCGGTGGCAAAACCTCTTTCTGTGATCCTCCAGGCCTTAGGGGGATTTTCAGAAGGTGTCCGAGAAAGGTGCATGGTCGTCGGACTGACAGTTTTCGGTCGGGAGGGTATTTTGTGGAGCCCTCGCCACCACCCCCAACTTTTTCGTACCCATGGTTAACCAAAACCCTACCCATGGTTAACCAAAATGGACTTAGAAAAAATCCACAGTTTTCAGACCTCCAGAGGGGTAGGACCCTGCTCAAAGGTGTCCGAGAATACTGCACCTTCAGCGGACATGCCATGAGCCTCTAGACCCCTCTATATCCTCAAGGAGGACCAGGATTTGAGGAACATGTGTCCGAGAACAGTGCACCTTCAGCGGACTGGCCCTGAGCAGCTACACCCCTGGTTACATCCTCCACAGGCAGCAGGATGTGACAGAATGTGTCCGAGAATAGGTCACCTTCAGCGGACATGCCTTGAGCCTCTAGACCCCTATATATCCTCCGGGAGAGGGAGGAGAGTGTGGTCAACAGTCCGCTTCAAACCGCTTGAAAATCGGACACTCAGAGGCTGAGTTACCTCTTTGTGGAACTTTTTTTATTTTTCGTTCTGAGTCTAAGTCCACTTTTTTAGGGTGCTCTCGATTTCGCGCCGTCACCCGGTGGCAAAACCTCTTTCTGTGATCCTCCAGGCCTTAGGGGGATTTTCAGAAGGTGTCCGAGAAAGGTGCATGGTCGTCGGACTGACCGTTTTCGGTCGGGAGGGTATTTTGTGGAGCCCTCGCCACCACCCCCAACTTTTTCGTACCCATGGTTAACCAAAACCCTACCCATGGTTAACCAAAATGGACTTAGAAAAAATCCACAGTTTTCAGACCTCCAGAGGGGTAGGACCCTGCTCAAAGGTGTCCGAGAATACTGCACCTTCAGCGGACATGCCATGAGCCTCTAGACCCCTCTATATCCTCCAGGAGGACCAGGATTTGAGGAACATGTGTCCGAGAACAGTGCACCCTCAGCGGACTGGCCCTGAGCAGCTACACCCCTGGTTACATCCTCCACAGGCACCAGGATGTGACAGAATGTGTCCGAGAATAGGTCACCTTCAGCGGACATGCCTTGAGCCTCTAGACCCCTATATATCCTCCGGGAGAGGGAGGAGAGTGTGGTCAACAGTCCGCTTCAAACCGCTTGAAAATCGGACACTCAGAGGCTGAGTTACTTCTTTGTGGAACTTTTTTTATTTTTCGTTCTGAGCCTAAGTCCACTTTTTTAGGGTGCTCTCGATTTCGCGCCGTCACCCGGTGGCAAAACCTCTTTCTGTGATCCTCCAGGCCTTAGGGGGATTTTCAGAAGGTGTCCGAGAAAGGTGCATGGTCGTCGGACTGACCGTTTTCGGTCGGGAGGGTATTTTGTGGAGCCTCCGCCACCACCCCCAACTTTTTCGTACCCATGGTTAACACTCTAAGGTCCAAGGCCTTTTAGACTTTTCTAAGTTGTCTGACATGCCTTGATGTTTTTGTACATTTTGCTTAACTAAAAACATTGATGCACAAATGGAATGTATGATTCTATTCTAGAAGACCTCAGCAATAATATTAGAAAAGGGTTCAATGTTTCCGTGGTTGTTCTTTTTATGTCTCTAAGACGAAAACTCAAAAATAAAAATATCCCGGACGAGGGATATAGACCTTTTAGTGTTAACCAAAACCCTACCCATGGTTAACCAAAATGGACTTAGAAAAAATCCACAGTTTTCAGACCTCCAGAGGGGTAGGACCCTGCTCAAAGGTGTCCGAGAATACTGCACCTTCAGCGGACATGCCATGAGCCTCTAGACCCCTCTATATCCTCCAGGAGGACCAGGATTTGAGGAACATGTGTCCGAGAACAGTGCACCCTCAGCGGACTGGCCCTGAGCAGCTACACCCCTGGTTACATCCTCCACAGGCACCAGGATGTGACAGAATGTGTCCGAGAATAGGTCACCTTCAGCGGACATGCCTTGAGCCTCTAGACCCCTATATATCCTCCGGGAGAGGGAGGAGAGTATGGTCAACAGTCCGCTTCAAACCGCTTGAAAATCGGACACTCAGAGGCTGAGTTACTTCTTTGTGGAACTTTTTTTATTTTTCGTTCTGAGCCTAAGTCCACTTTTTTAGGGTGCTCTCGATTTCGCGCCGTCACCCGGTGGCAAAACCTCTTTCTGTGATCCTCCAGGCCTTAGGGGATTTTCAGAAGGTGTCCGAGAAAGGTGCATGGTCGTCGGACTGACCGTTTTCGGTCGGGAGGGTATTTTGTGGAGCCTCCGCCACCACCCCCAACTTTTTCGTACCCATGGTTAACCAAAACCCTACCCATGGTTAACCAAAATGGACTTAGAAAAAATCCACAGTTTTCAGACCTCCAGAGGGGTAGGACCCTGCTCAAAGGTGTCCGAGAATACTGCACCTTCAGCGGACATGCCATGAGCCTCTAGACCCCTCTATATCCTCCAGGAGGACCAGGATTTGAGGAACATGTGTCCGAGAACAGTGCAACTTCAGCGGACTGGCCCTGAGCAGCTACACCCCTGGTTACATCCTCCACAGGCAGCAGGATGTGACAGAATGTGTCCGAGAATAGGTCACCTTCAGCGGACATGTCTTGAGCCTCTAGACCCCTATATATCCTCCGGGAGAGGGAGGAGAGTGTGGTCAACAGTCCGCTTCAAACCGCTTGAAAATCGGACACTCAGAGGCTGAGTTACCTCTTTGTGGAACTTTTTTTATTTTTCGTTCTGAGTCTAAGTCCACTTTTTTAGGGTGCTCTCGATTTCGCGCCGTCACCCGGTGGCAAAACCTCTTTCTGTGATCCTCCAGGCCTTAGGGGGATTTTCAGAAGGTGTCCGAGAAAGGTGCATGGTCGTCGGACTGACCGTTTTCGGTCGGGAGGGTATTTTGTGGAGCCCTCGCCACCACCCCCAACTTTTTCGTACCCATGGTTAACCAAAACCCTACCCATGGTTAACCAAAATGGACTTAGAAAAAATCCACAGTTTTCAGACCTCCAGAGGGGTAGGACCCTGCTCAAAGGTGTCCGAGAATACTGCACCTTCAGCGGACATGCCATGAGCCTCTAGACCCCTCTATATCATCAAGGAGGACCAGGATTTGAGGAACATGTGTCCGAGAACAGTGCACCTTCAGCGGACTGGCCCTGAGCAGCTACACCCCTGGTTACATCCTCCACAGGCAGCAGGATGTGACAGAATGTGTCCGAGAATAGGTCACCTTCAGCGGACATGCCTTGAGCCTCTAGACCCCTATATATCCTCCGGGAGAGGGAGGAGAGTGTGGTCAACAGTCCGCTTCAAACCGCTTGAAAATCGGACACTCAGAGGCTGAGTTACCTCTTTGTGGAACTTTTTTTATTTTTCGTTCTGAGTCTAAGTCCACTTTTTTAGGGTGCTCTCGATTTCGCGCCGTCACCCGGTGGCAAAACCTCTTTCTGTGATCCTCCAGGCCTTAGGGGGATTTTCAGAAGGTGTCCGAGAAAGGTGCATGGTCGTCGGACTGACCGTTTTCGGTCGGGAGGGTATTTTGTGGAGCCCTCGCCACCACCCCCAACTTTTTTGTACCCATGGTTAACCAAAACCCTACCCATGGTTAACCAAAATGGACTTAGAAAAAATCCACAGTTTTCAGACCTCCAGAGGGGTAGGACCCTGCTCAAAGGTGTCCGAGAATACTGCACCTTCAGCGGACATGCCATGAGCCTCTAGACCCCTCTATATCCTCCAGGAGGACCAGGATTTGAGGAACATGTGTCCGAGAACAGTGCACCCTCAGCGGACTGGCCCTGAGCAGCTACACCCCTGGTTACATCCTCCACAGGCACCAGGATGTGACAGAATGTGTCCGAGAATAGGTCACCTTCAGCGGACATGCCTTGAGCCTCTAGACCCCTATATATCCTCCGGGAGAGGGAGGAGAGTGTGGTCAACAGTCCGCTTCAAACCGCTTGAAAATCGGACACTCAGAGGCTGAGTTACTTCTTTGTGGAACTTTTTTTATTTTTCGTTCTGAGCCTAAGTCCACTTTTTTAGGGTGCTCTCGATTTCGCGCCGTCACCCGGTGGCAAAACCTCTTTCTGTGATCCTCCAGGCCTTAGGGGGATTTTCAGAAGGTGTCCGAGAAAGGTGCATGGTCGTCGGACTGACCGTTTTCGGTCGGGAGGGTATTTTGTGGAGCCTCCGCCACCACCCCCAACTTTTTCGTACCCATGGTTAACACTCTAAGGTCCAAGGCCTTTTAGACTTTTCTAAGTTGTCTGACATGCCTTGATGTTTTTGTACATTTTGCTTAACTAAAAACATTGATGCACAAATGGAATGTATGATTCTATTCTAGAAGACCTCAGCAATAATATTAGAAAAGGGTTCAATGTTTCCGTGGTTGTTCTTTTTATGTCTCTAAGACGAAAACTCAAAAATAAAAATATCCCGGACGAGGGATATAGACCTTTTAGTGTTAACCAAAACCCTACCCATGGTTAACCAAAATGGACTTAGAAAAAATCCACAGTTTTCAGACCTCCAGAGGGGTAGGACCCTGCTCAAAGGTGTCCGAGAATACTGCACCTTCAGCGGACATGCCATGAGCCTCTAGACCCCTCTATATCCTCCAGGAGGACCAGGATTTGAGGAACATGTGTCCGAGAACAGTGCACCCTCAGCGGACTGGCCCTGAGCAGCTACACCCCTGGTTACATCCTCCACAGGCACCAGGATGTGACAGAATGTGTCCGAGAATAGGTCACCTTCAGCGGACATGCCTTGAGCCTCTAGACCCCTATATATCCTCCGGGAGAGGGAGGAGAGTATGGTCAACAGTCCGCTTCAAACCGCTTGAAAATCGGACACTCAGAGGCTGAGTTACTTCTTTGTGGAACTTTTTTTATTTTTCGTTCTGAGCCTAAGTCCACTTTTTTAGGGTGCTCTCGATTTCGCGCCGTCACCCGGTGGCAAAACCTCTTTCTGTGATCCTCCAGGCCTTAGGGGATTTTCAGAAGGTGTCCGAGAAAGGTGCATGGTCGTCGGACTGACCGTTTTCGGTCGGGAGGGTATTTTGTGGAGCCTCCGCCACCACCCCCAACTTTTTCGTACCCATGGTTAACCAAAACCCTACCCATGGTTAACCAAAATGGACTTAGAAAAAATCCACAGTTTTCAGACCTCCAGAGGGGTAGGACCCTGCTCAAAGGTGTCCGAGAATACTGCACCTTCAGCGGACATGCCATGAGCCTCTAGACCCCTCTATATCCTCCAGGAGGACCAGGATTTGAGGAACATGTGTCCGAGAACAGTGCACCTTCAGCGGACTGGCCCTGAGCAGCTACACCCCTGGTTACATCCTCCACAGGCAGCAGGATGTGACAGAATGTGTCCGAGAATAGGTCACCTTCAGCGGACATGCCTTGAGCCTCTAGACCCCTATATATCCTCCGGGAGAGGGAGGAGAGTGTGGTCAACAGTCCGCTTCAAACCGCTTGAAAATCGGACACTCAGAGGCTGAGTTACCTCTTTGTGGAACTTTTTTTATTTTTCGTTCTGAGTCTAAGTCCACTTTTTTAGGGTGCTCTCGATTTCGCGCCGTCACCCGGTGGCAAAACCTCTTTCTGTGATCCTCCAGGCCTTAGGGGGATTTTCAGAAGGTGTCCGAGAAAGGTGCATGGTCGTCGGACTGACCGTTTTCGGTCGGGAGGGTATTTTGTGGAGCCCTCGCCACCACCCCCAACTTTTTCGTACCCATGGTTAACCAAAACCCTACCCATGGTTAACCAAAATGGACTTAGAAAAAATCCACAGTTTTCAGACCTCCAGAGGGGTAGGACCCTGCTCAAAGGTGTCCGAGAATACTGCACCTTCAGCGGACATGCCATGAGCCTCTAGACCCCTCTATATCCTCAAGGAGGACCAGGATTTGAGGAACATGTGTCCGAGAACAGTGCACCTTCAGCGGACTGGCCCTGAGCAGCTACACCCCTGGTTACATCCTCCACAGGCAGCAGGATGTGACAGAATGTGTCCGAGAATAGGTCACCTTCAGCGGACATGCCTTGAGCCTCTAGACCCCTATATATCCTCCGGGAGAGGGAGGAGAGTGTGGTCAACAGTCCGCTTCAAACCGCTTGAAAATCGGACACTCAGAGGCTGAGTTACCTCTTTGTGGAACTTTTTTTATTTTTCGTTCTGAGTCTAAGTCCACTTTTTTAGGGTGCTCTCGATTTCGCGCCGTCACCCGGTGGCAAAACCTCTTTCTGTGATCCTCCAGGCCTTAGGGGGATTTTCAGAAGGTGTCCGAGAAAGGTGCATGGTCGTCGGACTGACCGTTTTCGGTCGGGAGGGTATTTTGTGGAGCCCTCGCCACCACCCCCAACTTTTTCGTACCCATGGTTAACCAAAACCCTACCCATGGTTAACCAAAATGGACTTAGAAAAAATCCACAGTTTTCAGACCTCCAGAGGGGTAGGACCCTGCTCAAAGGTGTCCGAGAATACTGTACCTTCAGCGGACATGCCATGAGCCTCTAGACCCCTCTATATCCTCCAGGAGGACCAGGATTTGAGGAACATGTGTCCGAGAACAGTGCACCCTCAGCGGACTGGCCCTGAGCAGCTACACCCCTGGTTACATCCTCCACAGGCACCAGGATGTGACAGAATGTGTCCGAGAATAGGTCACCTTCAGCGGACATGCCTTGAGCCTCTAGACCCCTATATATCCTCCGGGAGAGGGAGGAGAGTGTGGTCAACAGTCCGCTTCAAACCACTTGAAAATCGGACACTCAGAGGCTGAGTTACTTCTTTGTGGGACTTTTTTTATTTTTCTTTCTGAGCCTAAGTCCACTTTTTTAGGGTGCTCTCGATTTCGCGCCGTCACCCGGTGGCAAAACCTCTTTCTGTGATCCTCCAGGCCTTAGGGGGATTTTCAGAAGGTGTCCGAGAAAGGTGCATGGTCGTCGGACTGACCGTTTTCGGTCGGGAGGGTATTTTGTGGAGCCCTCGCCACCACCCCCAACTTTTTCGTACCCATGGTTAACCAAAACCCTACCCATGGTTAACCAAAATGGACTTAGAAAAAATCCACAGTTTTCAGACCTCCAGAGGGGTAGGACCCTGCTCAAAGGTGTCCGAGAATACTGCACCTTCAGCGGACATGCCATGAGCCTCTAGACCCCTCTATATCCTCAAGGAGGACCAGGATTTGAGGAACATGTGTCCGAGAACAGTGCACCTTCAGCGGACTGGCCCTGAGCAGCTACACCCCTGGTTACATCCTCCACAGGCAGCAGGATGTGACAGAATGTGTCCGAGAATAGGTCACCTTCAGCGGACATGCCTTGAGCCTCTAGACCCCTATATATCCTCCGGGAGAGGGAGGAGAGTGTGGTCAACAGTCCGCTTCAAACCGCTTGAAAATCGGACACTCAGAGGCTGAGTTACCTCTTTGTGGAACTTTTTTTATTTTTCGTTCTGAGTCTAAGTCCACTTTTTTAGGGTGCTCTCGATTTCGCGCCGTCACCCGGTGGCAAAACCTCTTTCTGTGATCCTCCAGGCCTTAGGGGGATTTTCAGAAGGTGTCCGAGAAAGGTGCATGGTCGTCGGACTGACCGTTTTCGGTCGGGAGGGTATTTTGTGGAGCCTCCGCCACCACCCCCAACTTTTTCGTACCCATGGTTAACCAAAACCCTACCCATGGTTAACCAAAATGGACTTAGAAAAATTCCACAGTTTTCAGACCTCCAGAGGGGTAGGACCCTGCTCAAAGGTGTCCGAGAATACTGCACCTTCAGCGGACATGCCATGAGCCTCTAGACCCGTCTATAT
The DNA here is from genome assembly GCF_963457725.1 of Sprattus sprattus. Classification (NCBI taxonomy): domain Eukaryota; kingdom Metazoa; phylum Chordata; class Actinopteri; order Clupeiformes; family Clupeidae; genus Sprattus; species Sprattus sprattus. The sequence goes on along the minus strand of NC_137923.1, from coordinate 50,274,815 downwards.
CCTCCAGGAGGACCAGGATTTGAGGAACATGTTTCCGAGAACAGTGCACCTTCAGCGGACTGGCCCTGAGCAGCTACACCCCTGGTTACGTCCTCCAAAGGCACCAGGATGTGACAGAATGTGTCCGAGAATAGGTCACCTTCAGCGGACTGGCCATGTGCAGCTGCACCCCTAGTAACATCCTCCACAGGCACCAGGATGTGACTGAATGTGTCCGAGAATAGGTCACCTTCAGCGGACTGACCATGTGCAGCTACACCCCTAGTTACATCCTCCACAGGCACCAGGATGTGACAGAATGTGTCCGAGAATAGGTCACCTTCAGCGGACTGGCCATGTGCAGCTACACCCCTAGTTACATCCTCCACAGGCACCAGGATGTGAACATAATGTGTCCGAGGACAGAGCACCATCAACGGACTCTTTACCAGCTTCGAGTCCCTTGTTTTCGACTTCCAGAGGCACCATAATGTCAAAAACATGTGTCCGCCAAAGATGCACCATCAACGGACTCTCTGCGAGCTTCGAGTCCCTTGTTTTCGACTTCCAGATGCACCATAATGTCAAAAACATGTGCCCAAGAAAGATGCACCATCAACGGACTCTCTATGAGCTTCTGGGGCCTTGTTACAATCCTCCAGGAGGCTTCTGAAAAGGAGCTCTCTAGTCCCGAGATGGTACCCGGTGGCAAAACCTCTTTTTGGCATCCTCCAGGCTTAAGGGGAATCCTCAGAGAGTGTCCGAAAAAAGTGCACTGTCGTCGGACTGACCGTTTTGGCTCGGGAGGGTAGGCCATGGAGCTCGCGCCAGCACCCCCAACTTTTTTTTACCCATGGTTAACCAGTAACTATGAGTCTCTTAAGGTTCCATAAGAGAGTCTTACTATGACTCTTATGGAAAAGTAACTATGACTCTCTTAAGGTTTTCATTAGTCTCTTAAGGTTTTCACACACACCTCCCCAGACAGGCCTAAGAAGCCTGCTGTCTATTAAAGGTCCCCAAAGGTCAGAGAGACACCCAGACAGCTCCAAACACTGCCCAGTGTGTTGGTTCACTTACTGGGAGGCCCACAGACACAAACACCTCCCCAGACAGGCCTAAGAAGCCTGCTGTCTATTAAAGGTCCCCAGAGGTCAGAGAGACACACAGAGAGCTCCCAGCACTGCCCAGTGTGTTGTGTTCACTTACTGGAAGCCCTAGTGACACACACACCTCCCCAGACAGGCCTAAGAAGCCTGCTGTCTATTAAAGGTCCCCAAAGGTCAGAGAGACACACAGAGAGCTCCAAACACTGCCCAGTGTGTTGGGTTCACTTACTGGGAGGCCTACAGACACACACACCTCCCCAGACAGGCCTAAGAAGCCTGCTGTCTATTAAAGGTCCCCAGAGGTCAGAGAGACACACAGAGAGCTCCAAACACTGCCCAGTGTGTTGGGTTCACTTACTGGGAGGCCTACAGACACACACACCTCCCCAGACAGGCCTAATTAGCCTGCTGTCTATTAAAGGTCCCCAGAGGTCAGAGAGACACACAGAGAGCTCCAAACACTGCCCTGTGTACTGTATTAAGTCACAGCAAGCCCCAATGGCTCACACTTGTCTCCCTTTAGGCCCAAAAATTCTGCCTGCTATTAAAGCTCTCTGAGGGTCCCACAGACACACACAGAGCTCCCAGCACTGCCCAGCACTAACCCTAACCCCCAGTACTGCCCTCAGCCCCAGCCCACTGCCCCCAAACACAGTGAGCTTCATGAGGCTCCCACAGACACACACAGAGCTCCCAGCACTGCTGGACGTCTAACTGAGGTCGCCATTGAATTCTAGATAGCTTGCTCCGTTTCTCGCTTGCCGCCACAGCCTTCAGACGATCAGTCATCAGCACAAGTTCGCCTCATGAAAACCGGAGATTCATACCGATCTGCCACGCCCCACTGTGTGGTGTGTTTGTTTAGTGTGTAGCGCAGTTGCACTACGGGGTGTTGAGCTGCTTATTATGTGTAGGTTTTTAAGGATGCAATGTGTCGAGCCTTATAGAGTCGAGCCTTCCTCTTGAGCCAGAGAGACCTATGTGACAAGGACCGAGTTGCTTCATGTGGGGTTCGATCCTACGATTTTCAGGTGGTTTCGTCGAAACTAACACCTTTAATGGGTGGTTTCACCAAGACTTGCCCTTCGCGGGGTTCGAACCTGTGCTTCTCAGGTACCTCAGCCACTAATATGCCTCTCCCCACTCATCCGGGGCAAATTCTCGCTAGAGAAGGGTTCGGCAAGGTGACAGAGAGCTCCGTAGAGCCCTCGGCGTCCCAGGCCTGGAGGCTGACCGCGGTGGCGGGGAGGTGGGACCTGTGAGACAGGGTGCCTCCCCTGGCGGGTCACGGTTTCCAATCGGTCAGAAGGTTTAGGAGAGGAGAGGTAGGAGAGTGTGGTCAACAGTCCGCTTCAAACCGCTTGAAAATCGGACACTCAGAGGCTGAGCTACCTCTTCGTCGAACTTTTTTTATTTTTCGTTCTGAGTCTAAGTCCACTTTTTTAGGGTGCTCTCGATTTCGCGCCGCCACCCGGTGGTAAAACCTCTTTCTGTGATCCTCCAGGCCTTAGGGGGATTTTCAGAAGGTGTCCGAGAAAGGTGCATGGTCGTCGGACTGACCGTTTTCGGTCGGGAGGGTATTTTGTGGAGCCTCCGCCACCACCCCCAACTTTTTCGTACCCATGGTTAACCAAAACCCTACCCATGGTTAACCAAAATGGACTTAGAAAAAATCCACAGTTTTCAGACCTCCAGAGGGGTAGGACCCTGCTCAAAGGTGTCCGAGAATACTGCACCTTCAGCGGACATGCCATGAGCCTCTAGACCCCTCTATATCCTCCAGGAGGACCAGGATTTGAGGAACATGTGTCCGAGAACAGTGCACCCTCAGCGGACTGGCCCTGAGCAGCTACACCCCTGGTTACATCCTCCACAGGCACCAGGATGTGACAGAATGTGTCCGAGAATAGGTCACCTTCAGCGGACATGCCTTGAGCCTCTAGACCCCTATATATCCTCCGGGAGAGGGAGGAGAGTGTGGTCAACAGTCCGCTTCAAACCACTTGAAAATCGGACACTCAGAGGCTGAGTTACTTCTTTGTGGGACTTTTTTTATTTTTCGTTCTGAGCCTAAGTCCACTTTTTTAGGGTGCTCTCGATTTCGCGCCGTCACCCGGTGGCAAAACCTCTTTCTGTGATCCTCCAGGCCTTAGGGGGATTTTCAGAAGGTGTCCGAGAAAGGTGCATGGTCGTCGGACTGACAGTTTTCGGTCGGGAGGGTATTTTGTGGAGCCCTCGCCACCACCCCCAACTTTTTCGTACCCATGGTTAACCAAAACCCTACCCATGGTTAACCAAAATGGACTTAGAAAAAATCCACAGTTTTCAGACCTCCAGAGGGGTAGGACCCTGCTCAAAGGTGTCCGAGAATACTGCACCTTCAGCGGACATGCCATGAGCCTCTAGACCCCTCTATATCCTCAAGGAGGACCAGGATTTGAGGAACATGTGTCCGAGAACAGTGCACCTTCAGCGGACTGGCCCTGAGCAGCTACACCCCTGGTTACATCCTCCACAGGCAGCAGGATGTGACAGAATGTGTCCGAGAATAGGTCACCTTCAGCGGACATGCCTTGAGCCTCTAGACCCCTATATATCCTCCGGGAGAGGGAGGAGAGTGTGGTCAACAGTCCGCTTCAAACCGCTTGAAAATCGGACACTCAGAGGCTGAGTTACCTCTTTGTGGAACTTTTTTTATTTTTCGTTCTGAGTCTAAGTCCACTTTTTTAGGGTGCTCTCGATTTCGCGCCGTCACCCGGTGGCAAAACCTCTTTCTGTGATCCTCCAGGCCTTAGGGGGATTTTCAGAAGGTGTCCGAGAAAGGTGCATGGTCGTCGGACTGACCGTTTTCGGTCGGGAGGGTATTTTGTGGAGCCCTCGCCACCACCCCCAACTTTTTCGTACCCATGGTTAACCAAAACCCTACCCATGGTTAACCAAAATGGACTTAGAAAAAATCCACAGTTTTCAGACCTCCAGAGGGGTAGGACCCTGCTCAAAGGTGTCCGAGAATACTGCACCTTCAGCGGACATGCCATGAGCCTCTAGACCCCTCTATATCCTCCAGGAGGACCAGGATTTGAGGAACATGTGTCCGAGAACAGTGCACCCTCAGCGGACTGGCCCTGAGCAGCTACACCCCTGGTTACATCCTCCACAGGCACCAGGATGTGACAGAATGTGTCCGAGAATAGGTCACCTTCAGCGGACATGCCTTGAGCCTCTAGACCCCTATATATCCTCCGGGAGAGGGAGGAGAGTGTGGTCAACAGTCCGCTTCAAACCACTTGAAAATCGGACACTCAGAGGCTGAGTTACTTCTTTGTGGGACTTTTTTTATTTTTCGTTCTGAGCCTAAGTCCACTTTTTTAGGGTGCTCTCGATTTCGCGCCGTCACCCGGTGGCAAAACCTCTTTCTGTGATCCTCCAGGCCTTAGGGGGATTTTCAGAAGGTGTCCGAGAAAGGTGCATGGTCGTCGGACTGACCGTTTTCGGTCGGGAGGGTATTTTGTGGAGCCCTCGCCACCACCCCCAACTTTTTCGTACCCATGGTTAACCAAAACCCTACCCATGGTTAACCAAAATGGACTTAGAAAAAATCCACAGTTTTCAGACCTCCAGAGGGGTAGGACCCTGCTCAAAGGTGTCCGAGAATACTGCACCTTCAGCGGACATGCCATGAGCCTCTAGACCCCTCTATATCCTCAAGGAGGACCAGGATTTGAGGAACATGTGTCCGAGAACAGTGCACCTTCAGCAGACTGGCCCTGAGCAGCTACACCCCTGGTTACATCCTCCACAGGCAGCAGGATGTGACAGAATGTGTCCGAGAATAGGTCACCTTCAGCGGACATGCCTTGAGCCTCTAGACCCCTATATATCCTCCGGGAGAGGGAGGAGAGTGTGGTCAACAGTCCGCTTCAAACCGCTTGAAAATCGGACACTCAGAGGCTGAGTTACCTCTTTGTGGAACTTTTTTTATTTTTCGTTCTGAGTCTAAGTCCACTTTTTTAGGGTGCTCTCGATTTCGCGCCGTCACCCGGTGGCAAAACCTCTTTCTGTGATCCTCCAGGCCTTAGGGGGATTTTCAGAAGGTGTCCGAGAAAGGTGCATGGTCGTCGGACTGACCGTTTTCGGTCGGGAGGGTATTTTGTGGAGCCTCCGCCACCACCCCCAACTTTTTCGTACCCATGGTTAACCAAAACCCTACCCATGGTTAACCAAAATGGACTTAGAAAAATTCCACAGTTTTCAGACCTCCAGAGGGGTAGGACCCTGCTCAAAGGTGTCCGAGAATACTGCACCTTCAGCGGACATGCCATGAGCCTCTAGACCCGTCTATATCCTCCAGGAGGACCAGGATTTGAGGAACATGTTTCCGAGAACAGTGCACCTTCAGCGGACTGGCCCTGAGCAGCTTCACCCCTGGTTACATCCTCCAAAGGCACCAGGATGTGACAGAATGTGTCCGAGAATAGGTCACCTTCAGCGGACTGGCCATGTGCAGCTGCACCCCTAGTAACATCCTCCACAGTCACCAGGATGTGACTGAATGTGTCCGAGAATAGGTCACCTTCAGCGGACTGACCATGTGCAGCTACACCCCTAGTTACATCCTCCACAGGCACCAGGATGTGACAGAATGTGTCCGAGAATAGGTCACCTTCAGCGGACTGGCCATGTGCAGCTACACCCCTAGTTACATCCTCCACAGGCACCAGGATGTGAACATAATGTGTCCGAGGACAGAGCACCATCAACGGACTCTTTACCAGCTTCGAGTCCCTTGTTTTCGACTTCCAGAGGCACCATAATGTCAAAAACATGTGTCCGCCAAAGATGCACCATCAACGGACTCTCTGCGAGCTTCGAGTCCCTTGTTTTCGACTTCCAGATGCACCATAATGTCAAAAACATGTGCCCAAGAAAGATGCACCATCAACGGACTCTCTATGAGCTTCTGGGGCCTTGTTACAATCCTCCAGGAGGCTTCTGAAAAGGAGCTCTCTAGTCCCGAGATGGTACCCGGTGGCAAAACCTCTTTTTGGCATCCTCCAGGCTTAAGGGGAATCCTCAGAGAGTGTCCGAAAAAAGTGCACTGTCGTCGGACTGACCGTTTTGGCTCGGGAGGGTAGGCCATGGAGCTCGCGCCAGCACCCCCAACTTTTTTTTACCCATGGTTAACCAGTAACTATGAGTCTCTTAAGGTTCCATAAGAGAGTCTTACTATGACTCTTATGGAAAAGTAACTATGACTCTCTTAAGGTTTTCATTAGTCTCTTAAGGTTTTCACACACACCTCCCCAGACAGGCCTAAGAAGCCTGCTGTCTATTAAAGGTCCCCAAAGGTCAGAGAGACACCCAGACAGCTCCAAACACTGCCCAGTGTGTTGGTTCACTTACTGGGAGGCCCACAGACACAAACACCTCCCCAGACAGGCCTAAGAAGCCTGCTGTCTATTAAAGGTCCCCAGAGGTCAGAGAGACACACAGAGAGCTCCCAGCACTGCCCAGTGTGTTGTGTTCACTTACTGGAAGCCCTAGTGACACACACACCTCCCCAGACAGGCCTAAGAAGCCTGCTGTCTATTAAAGGTCCCCAAAGGTCAGAGAGACACACAGAGAGCTCCAAACACTGCCCAGTGTGTTGGGTTCACTTACTGGGAGGCCTACAGACACACACACCTCCCCAGACAGGCCTAAGAAGCCTGCTGTCTATTAAAGGTCCCCAGAGGTCAGAGAGACACACAGAGAGCTCCAAACACTGCCCAGTGTGTTGGGTTCACTTACTGGGAGGCCTACAGACACACACACCTCCCCAGACAGGCCTAATTAGCCTGCTGTCTATTAAAGGTCCCCAGAGGTCAGAGAGACACACAGAGAGCTCCAAACACTGCCCTGTGTACTGTATTAAGTCACAGCAAGCCCCAATGGCTCACACTTGTCTCCCTTTAGGCCCAAAAATTCTGCCTGCTATTAAAGCTCTCTGAGGGTCCCACAGACACACACAGAGCTCCCAGCACTGCCCAGCACTAACCCTAACCCCCAGTACTGCCCTCAGCCCCAGCCCACTGCCCCCAAACACAGTGAGCTTCATGAGGCTCCCACAGACACACACAGAGCTCCCAGCACTGCTGGACGTCTAACTGAGGTCGCCATTGAATTCTAGATAGCTTGCTCCGTTTCTCGCTTGCCGCCACAGCCTTCAGACGATCAGTCATCAGCACAAGTTCGCCTCATGAAAACCGGAGATTCATACCGATCTGCCACGCCCCACTGTGTGGTGTGTTTGTTTAGTGTGTAGCGCAGTTGCACTACGGGGTGTTGAGCTGCTTATTATGTGTAGGTTTTTAAGGATGCAATGTGTCGAGCCTTATAGAGTCGAGCCTTCCTCTTGAGCCAGAGAGACCTATGTGACAAGGACCGAGTTGCTTCATGTGGGGTTCGATCCTACGATTTTCAGGTGGTTTCGTCGAAACTAACACCTTTAATGGGTGGTTTCACCAAGACTTGCCCTTCGCGGGGTTCGAACCTGTGCTTCTCAGGTACCTCAGCCACTAATATGCCTCTCCCCACTCATCCGGGGCAAATTCTCGCTAGAGAAGGGTTCGGCAAGGTGACAGAGAGCTCCGTAGAGCCCTCGGCGTCCCAGGCCTGGAGGCTGACCGCGGTGGCGGGGAGGTGGGACCTGTGAGACAGGGTGCCTCCCCTGGCGGGTCACGGTTTCCAATCGGTCAGAAGGTTTAGGAGAGGAGAGGGAGGAGAGTGTGGTCAACAGTCCGCTTCAAACCGCTTGAAAATCGGACACTCAGAGGCTGAGCTACCTCTTCGTCGAACTTTTTTTATTTTTCGTTCTGAGCCTAAGTCCACTTTTTTAGGGTGCTCTCGATTTCGCGCCGCCACCCGGTGGTAAAACCTCTTTCTGTGATCCTCCAGGCCTTAGGGGGATTTTCAGAAGGTGTCCGAGAAAGGTGCATGGTCGTCGGACTGACCGTTTTCGGTCGGGAGGGTATTTTGTGGAGCCTCCGCCACCACCCCCAACTTTTTCGTACCCATGGTTAACCAAAACCCTACCCATGGTTAACCAAAATGGACTTAGAAAAATTCCACAGTTTTCAGACCTCCAGAGGGGTAGGACCCTGCTCAAAGGTGTCCGAGAATACTGCACCTTCAGCGGACATGCCATGAGCCTCTAGACCCCTCTATATCCTCCAGGAGGACCAGGATTTGAGGAACATGTGTCCGAGAACAGTGTACCTTCAGCGGACTGGCCATGTGCAGCTGCACCCCTAGTAACATCCTCCACAGGCACCAGGATGTGACAGAATGTGTCCGAGAATAGGTCACCTTCAGCGGACTGACCATGTGCAGCTACACCCCTAGTTACATCCTCCACAGGCACCAGGATGTGACAGAATGTGTCCGAGAATAGGTCACCTTCAGCGGACTGGCCATGTGCAGCTACACCCCTAGTTACATCCTCCACAGGCACCAGGATGTGAACATAATGTGTCCGAGGACAGAGCACCATCAACGGACTCGTTACCAGCTTCGAGTCCCTTGTTTTCGACTTCCAGAGGCACCATAATGTCAAAAACATGTGTCCGCCACAGATGCACCATCAACGGACTCTCTGCGAGCTTCGAGTCCCTTGTTTTCGACTTCCAGATGCACCATAATGTCAAAAACATGTGCCCGAGAAAGATGCACCATCAACGGACTCTCTATGAGCTTCTGGGGCCTTGTTACAATCCTCCAGGAGGCTTCTGAAAAGGAGCTCTCTAGTCCCGAGATGGTACCCGGTGGCAAAACCTCTTTTTGGCATCCTCCAGGCTTAAGGGGAATCCTCAGAGAGTGTCCGAAAAAAGTGCACTGTCGTCGGACTGACCGTTTTGGCTCGGGAGGGTAGGCCATGGAGCTCGCGCCAGCACCCCCAACTTTTTTTTACCCATGGTTAACCAGTAACTATGAGTCTCTTAAGGTTCCATAAGAGAGTCATACTATGACTCTTATGGAAAAGTAACTATGACTCTGTCATAGGGTCGGGGCAAAAACGAATCTCAAGAACATTAAGGCTAAATAAATATCAGAGTTGATCCAAATGATTGAGGGAAGTTGGCTAGCAATAACTCCAATTATGGGATAAAGATTGGCTCTGAAAGAGGAAATAGCCTGGAAATTTACTGTTGGAGGAATCGGTGACTTGGACTGACAGGTGGTATTCTGTATCAGCACGGTGGCTCAGTGGTTAGGGCGCGGCACCACGAACCTGAAGAGCACAGGTTCGAAACCCGCAAAGGGTAAGATTTCAGAAGAACATCTGAGAATCGCAGGTTCAAATCCCACCTGAAGCAACTATGTCCTAAGTTGCATATGAATCCCCGGAGAAAAATAACACACAAATCGCATTCAAACTCTGTAAACAGAACGTGGCAAACTCTGTAAGCAGAACATGGCATACTTTGAAGACAGAACTTGGCAAACTCTGTATACACAACCCGGCAAACTCTGTAAACAGAATGTGGCAAACTCTGTAAACAGAACGTGGCAAACTCTGTAACAGAACTCAGCAAACTCTGTGAAAAGAACCTGGCAAGTTCTTTAAACAGAAAATATAATATTTTGTTTTTATCTTTTTTTAAAGCCATTCGTCTCACACGTTTCACCCTAGAAAGGCGCCCGGTGTACGCCGGAGTATCCTTTCTGCCCCCGGTGATTTCGTAAAGCATCCCAGGTGCTGAGGTCCCACGGGGCCTCTACTTGGGAGGGTAGGGAATTTCGGTCGACCCCTCCCGCTGGCAGGCCGTTGCTGAGGATTGTGTAAATCAGTTGTAAAAGTCACACAGCAATCATATAATATAAAATTATATGTTTTTCGGTTTCCTAACCGTTGTCGGCAGTGGAAGTCGATTGTAAAAATCACAGGTACGGTGTTGCACCCCGCACAGTAACCGGAACCCCACGGGGTGGGCAGAGAAATCTGCCAGAACATCCAGCAGGAATGGCTGCGATGAAGAAGGGCAAGACCACAGGTCGCAAGGCTAAGTGGTCTGTAAAAGAACTAAAAACTTTGATGGAGATGGAGGAGGCTCTCGAGCAAGGCCAATACTCTGTATATTACATGAATGTGGAAATTGCAAGTCAGCTTCCAGGTAGGTCCTCCCACGAAGTGAAAGAGAAAAGACAGTGCATGAGACGGCAATCTCACAGGAGAAGCACTAAGCTCTTACTGCAGCCAACAGAGGCAAACCTGGAGAGGCAGGAAATCCCTGCTGAACTCAATCTGCTGATACAGCCACGAGGGTTCAAAGCAGTAACTGGCCTCAACAGAAAATTAAGGTGGCAAGCTGGTGCTCTCATTGACATGTACACTCACGAACACGAAATCAGGCGGGCGCTCACACTGGCAAGCAGGAAGGACCCGGGCGCAGCAGTAGCCATTGAGACCGCTACGGCGATGGTGATAAGGGAGGCGAGAAGAAAAGGTCCAGCGACCAAAAAGAACAGCAAAGCTGGCGAGCCGATGAAGCCCCGAAGCAAGCGAGAAATGAAGAGGGATGAGGTCCATAAACTCAGAAAACTAATGAGTACGGACCCGGCTAAGCTTGTTAGCTATGTCCTTGACGGGAGTGAAGCGACCGACTGCCCAGTCCCGCTGCCTCAATTACACGAAGTGTTTGAAAGGCGTTGGATGGGGTCAGAAGGTGCCTTCAAGGGCTTGGGAGGCTTTAAGGCCGCCAGCGGGGCGGACAACGAACACTTCTCCACCCTGTTCACCCCCGAAGAGGTGCTCACACACCTCAGAAAGACGGACAGGAAATCGGCACCAGGCACGGACGGCATCGGGCGGGATGACCTACTCCTCTGGGACCCGAAGGGTGTGAAGCTATCAAAACTCTTTGGCAGCTGGCTTGCGGCGGGGTTCATACCTCAGTGTGTAAAGCCCGCGAGAACTGTACTGATACCAAAGACCTCCGACCCTCTGCTGTTGAATGACCCGAATAACTGGCGCCCAATCACTATCGGCTCGATGCTGATGCGGCTGTTCTCACGACTGCTAAATGGGCGCCTTACGAAAGCCTGCACTATCCACGACAGGCAGCGAGGGTTCAGGGACTCTCCTGGCTGTAGTGAGAATCTTCACATCCTTCAAAGTCTGGTTAAAGCCAGCAGGAGGGAGAGAAAGTCACTAGCGGTGGTGCTCGTGGACGTGGCAAAGGCTTTCGATACGGTGACACACGAGCACTTGCTTGCAGTGCTCAGGCAGAGAGGTCTGGATGAACACATCATAAACACAATACAAAGCTCGTACGACGGGGGCGTAACTTGCATTGAAGCCGGGGGAGAACAATCTGAACCCATTGCAATGAAAGTCGGTGTGAAGCAGGGTGACCCACTGTCCCCATTGCTTTTCAATCTGGCTCTTGATCCACTGCTCCACACACTGGAAAGCCTCGGTAAGGGAGTAAAGATCGCAGACACAAAGCTGGTCTCGCTTGCATTCGCAGATGACCTGGTGCTGGTCAGCGACACACTGAATGACTTCTGTGCCCTGACGGGGCTTAAGGTGCACGCAAGTAAGTGCTTCGGCTTCATGGTTACCCCCTTGAAACACAGCATGAAAATGAAAGTGAATGACTGTCCCCCCTGGCAGATCGAGGGGACACCAATAGAAATGGTTGAAAGTGGAAGGGCGGTAAGATATCTGGGAATTCAGGTCGGTCCAGTGAGGGGCCTCGAGAAACCCGACATTCTCAAAGAGTTACAAGTGGCGCTGGATAAGGTAGGGGCGACACCATTAACTGCCCCTCAAAAGATTTGGCTGCTTAAGACCTTCATAATCCCCAGGCATTTCTACCGGGCCGACCACTGCGACTACAGTATAGTTCGGCTGCGACTGCTGGACCGGCTACTACGTAGCACAGTAAAAACATGGCTGGGTCTAGCGCAGACCACATGTGATGGGTTGCTCTATGCTAGAGCGAGAGACGGAGGTCTGGGGCTACAAAAGTTGAGCGCCGTTATTCCTGCTATGCAGGCAAAGCGGTTGTGGAAACTTTTGCACTCTGATGATGAAGTCATCAGAAAGATAGCCTGGGACCAGAACGGGCTGGAGGACTGGAGAAGAGCTTGGCTCAAAAAGGGCGGGCAACTGGAGAAATTACCAACTCCAGAGGGTGTGCCAGTAACGAACGTTACTGAAGCAGATGGGGCCCCTCAGCTATCCCGGTACAAGAGACCATGCGAGTGGCAAGATGTAGAGTTCGACCGGTGGGCAGGCAAGTCGGTGCAGGGAGTTGGAATAGCCTGGTTCAAAGACTCTCCAGAGTCTAATGCCTGGCTCTCCAAACTCCCAAAAGTGCAACACAAATTCTGCTCACAAGCACTACAGCTACAAGCGAACGTCTACCCTACCAGGGAATTTATGGCAAGGGGCCAAAGCAAGTGGAACGCGAGTTGCCGAGGCTGTCACGCGAGGCTTGAGTCCGCCTCACACCTCCTCGGAGCATGTCCCAGCGGTAGGGCGAAACGACTGGAGCGACACAATTTTGCATGCCATCGACTGGCAGTCGCTGCGAAGAAGCAGGGCTGGGTTGTCCACAGGGAGAAAGAATTTGGAAGCAGACCAAATGTGAGACGCCCAGACTTGGTCTTTTGCAAAGATGGTAAGGCAATGGTGCTGGATGTGACAGTGCGGTTTGAAAGGAACATCAACACACTAAAACTCGCAGGCCGAGAGAAAGTAAAGCACTACAAACCCATCAAGAACTTGGTGAAACAGGTCATGGGTGTAGAGGAAGTGGAAATACACGGATTTCCACTGGGAGCGAGGGGCCTCTGGCATAAACCCAACAACAAGATCCTCAAGAGAATGGGACTTTCTAAGAGCAGTGCAAAAGCTCTTGCGTCGAGACTTTGTAAGAGTGTTCTGAGAGGATCCTTAACTATCTTGAGTGACATCCTACAAAGTAGGGATTGAATACTTTATATTAAAGTGAAAAGCTTAAGAGGAAAAGCTATACAGGGCGGAAGCACCGGACCACAATGCACATTGCATCCTTAAAAACCTACACATAATAAGCAGCTCAACACCCCGTAGTGTAACTGCGCTACACACTAAACAAACACACCACACAGTGGGACGTGGCAGATCGGTAGGAATCTCCGGTTTTCATGAGGCGAACTTGTGCTGATGACTGATCGTCTGAAGGCTGTGGCGGCAAGCGAGAAACGGAGCGAGGTATCTAAAGTTCAATGGCGACCTCAGTTAGACGTCCGTTCCACAAACCTGAAGAACGAGGCACCAGTCAGGAACGCTGAGTGGAGGGTGTGTCTCAGGTTACGGGTCAGACCTTAACTGCGCACCCGAAAATCTGGGGCGAGAAGCGAGGAATGGAGAAAGATGTTGTAGATATCAACAACGATCTCGATTGGACGTCCGTTCCCCGGTGCCACGGGGCTGTGCAGTGAGGTTCTCGATGCCGGCTTGGCACACACTCAGGGCGACCTGGTGCGGACAAGCAAGGTGGATAATTAAACCCTTAAAGCTACACATAATATTACAACTCAACACCCCATAGCATAACTGCGCTACACACTAAACAAACACATTCTTATTGTGATAAGATAAAAACAACCCCACTATAGTGGGTCAACAAACATAACCACACAAGGAGAAGACAAGCCCAGGATTCAGAGCGAGAGGACAAGCACATAGAAACCCAGTTTCCACTTCGGTGGCGTCTGGGGTCCACAGGTGGTGGTTCAGCCTCTCTGAGCAGACAATAAAACATCACCTGCTGAGCCAAAACCCAAAAGCTGATGGTGGTAGGTAGATAGCTTGGGATACACAGTATAATGGAGCCGTTACCCACGAATGCGCGTCCAGACGAATGCAAGGATACAGAATCTCCGATGCCTGGATAGGTACAAAGCCTCGAGACACGGTCAGGGTCCTGTATGTTCGTCTGCCCGAGCTAGCAGGGCGGCAAGCGGGTGGGAGCGCAGCTAATGCAATACGCAGCGTCCCCAGGACGTCCGACACCCTGCTAGTAGGAAACAGGAACGGTAAGATCAGGACGCAGGCTCGGTGGCCTCCCTTGAAAGGCGAGAAACGCCTGGATGAAGAAGCCCCGGGCGGTGGTGGGGGTAGCGAACAGAGTAAGAGCCTGGTAAACTCCGCCGTAAACCACCTCCCATGGGCTGCAAGAACTCCTGCACGAGGTTCAGAACACCTCCATCCAGGCGGATACCCCCAGGAGTTCCGAGGACCGACCTCGTACAAAAAAGTCGGTCATTGAGCATGTTGCTCGGCGGCCAGCACTGGTCCGTGGGTCAACTCACCGCCTTGAGGGACGCGCTTGGTGACAGGTCGCCCGCGGCCCTAGCGGGCTGCCGGCTCCTGACTCTCTA
>NC_137923.1:50197814-50255314 GCF_963457725.1 Sprattus sprattus | reverse complement strand
GTGCTTGTGAGCAGAATTTGTGTTGCACTTTTGGGAGTTTGGAGAGCCAGGCATTAGACTCTGGTGAGTCTTTGAACCAGGCTATTCCAACTCCCTGCACCGATTTGCCTGCCCACCGGTCGAACTCTACATCTTGCCACTCGCATGGTCTCTTGTACCGGGATAGCTGAGGGGCCCCATCTGCTTCAGTAACGTTCGTTACTGGCACACCCTCTGGAGTTGGTAATTTCTCCAGTTGCCCGCCCGCTTTGAGCCAAGCTCTTCTCCAGTCCTCCAGCCCGTTCTGGTCCCAGGCTATCTTTCTGATGACTTCATCATCAGAGTGCAAAAGTTTCCACAACCGCTTTGCCTGCATAGCAGGAATAACGGCGCTCAACTTTTGTAGCCCCAGACCTCCGTCTCTCGCTCTAGCATAGAGCAACCCATCACATGTGGTCTGCGCTAGACCCAGCCATGTTTTTACTGTGCTACGTAGTAGCCGGTCCAGCAGTCGCAGCCGAACTATACTGTAGTCGCAGTGGTCGGCCCGGTAGAAATGCCTGGGGATTATGAAGGTCTTAAGCAGCCAAATCTTTTGAGGGGCAGTTAATGGTGTCGCCCCTACCTTATCCAGCGCCACTTGTAACTCTTTGAGAATGTCGGGTTTCTCGAGGCCCCTCACTGGACCGACCTGAATTCCCAGATATCTTACCGCCCTTCCACTTTCAACCATTTCTATTGGTGTCCCCTCGATCTGCCAGGGGGGACAGTCATTCACTTTCATTTTCATGCTGTGTTTCAAGGGGGTAACCATGAAGCCGAAGCACTTGCTTGCGTGCACCTTAAGCCCCGTCAGGGCACAGAAGTCATTCAGGATTCTGATATTGAAATCCATGTTCTTCCATGTGTCGCTGACCAGCACCAGGTCATCTGCGAATGCAAGCGAGACCAACTTTGTGTCTGCGATATTTACTCCCTTACCGAGGCTTTCCAGTGTGTGGAGCAGTGGATCAAGAGCCAGATTGAAAAGCAATGGGGACAGTGGGTCACCCTGCTTCACACCGACTTTCATTGCAATGGGTTCAGATTGTTCTCCCCCGGCTTCAATGCAAGTTACGCCCCCGTCGTACGAGCTTTGTATTGTGTTTATGATGTGTTCATCCAGACCTCTCTGCCTGAGCACTGCAAGCAAGTGCTCGTGTGTCACCGTATCGAAAGCCTTTGCCACGTCCACGAGCACCACCGCTAGTGACTTTCTCTCCCTCCTGCTGGCTTTAACCAGACTTTGAAGGATGTGAAGATTCTCACTACAGCCAGGAGAGTCCCTGAACCCTCGCTGCCTGTCGTGGATAGTGCAGGCTTTCGTAAGGCGCCCATTTAGCAGTCGTGAGAACAGCCGCATCAGCATCGAGCCGATAGTGATTGGGCGCCAGTTATTCGGGTCATTCAACAGCAGAGGGTCGGAGGTCTTTGGTATCAGTACAGTTCTCGCGGGCTTTACACACTGAGGTATGAACCCCGCCGCAAGCCAGCTGCCAAAGAGTTTTGATAGCTTCACACCCTTCGGGTCCCAGAGGAGTAGGTCATCCCGCCCGATGCCGTCCGTGCCTGGTGCCGATTTCCTGTCCGTCTTTCTGAGGTGTGTGAGCACCTCTTCAGGGGTGAACAGGGTGGAGAAGTGTTCGTTGTCCGCCCCGCTGGCGGCCTTAAAGCCTCCCAAGCCCTTGAAGGCACCTTCTGACCCCATCCAACGCCTTTCAAACACTTTGTGTAATTGAGGCAGCGGGACTGGGCAGTCGGTCGCTTCACTCCCGTCAAGGACATAGCTAACAAGCTTAGCCGGGTCCGTACTCATTAGTTTTCTGAGTTTATGGACCTCATCCCTCTTCATTTCTCGCTTGCTTCGGGGCTTCATCGGCTCGCCAGCTTTGCTGTTCTTTTTGGTCGCTGGACCTTTTCTTCTCGCCTCCCTTATCACCATCGCCGTAGCGGTCTCAATGGCCACTGCTGCGCCCGGGTCCTTCCTGCTTGCCAGTGTGAGCGCCCGCCTGATTTCGTGTTCGTGAGTGTACATGTCAATGAGAGCACCAGCTTGCCACCTTAATTTTCTGTTGAGGCCAGTTACTGCTTGTAACCCTCGTGGCTGTATCAGCAGATTGAGTTCAGCAGGGATTTCCTGCCTCTCCAGGTTTGCCTCTGTTGGCTGCAGTAAGAGCTTAGTGCTTCTCCTGTGAGATTGCCGTCTCATGCACTGTCTTTTCTCTTTCACTTCGTGGGAGGACCTACCTGGAAGCTGACTTGCAATTTCCACATTCATGTAATATACAGAGTATTGGCCTTGCTCGAGAGCCTCCTCCATCTCCATCAAAGTTTTTAGTTATTTTACAGACCACTTAGCCTTGCGACCTGTGGTCTTGCCCTTCTTCATCGCAGCCATTCCTGCTGGATGTTCTGGCAGATTTCTCTGCCCACCCCGTGGGGTTCCGGTTACTGTGCGGGGTGCAACACCGTACCTGTGATTTTTACAATCGACTTCCACTGCCGACAACGGTTAGGAAACCGAAAAACATATAATTTTATATTATATGATTGCTGTGTGACTTTTACAAATGATTTACACAATCCTCAGCAACGGCCTGCCAGCGGGAGGGGTCGACCGAAATTCCCTACCCTCCCAAGTAGAGGCCCCGTGGGACCTCAGCACCTGGGATGCAAAATCACCGGGGGCAGAAAGGATACTCCGGCGTACACCGGGCGCCTTTCTAGGGTGAAACGTGTGAGACGAATGGCTTTAAAAAAAGATAAAAACAAAATATTATATTTTCTGTTTAAAGAACTTGCCAGGTTCTTTTCACAGAGTTTGCTGAGTTCTGTTACAGAGTTTGCCACGTTCTGTTTACAGAGTTTGCCTCACTCCGTTTACAGAGTTTTCCGGGTTGTGTATACAGAGTTTGCCAAGTTCTGTCTTCAAAGTATGCCATGTCCTGCTTACAGAGTTTGCCACGTTCTGTTTACAGAGTTTGATTGCGATTTGTGTGTTATTTTTCTCCGGGGATTCATATGCAACTTAGGACATAGTTGCTTCAGGTGGGATTTGAACCTGCGATTCTCAGATGTTCTTCTGAAATCTTACCCTTTGCGGGTTTCGAACCTGTGCTCTTCAGGTTCGTGGAGCCGCGCCCTACCCACTGAGCCACCGTGCTGATACAGAATCCCACCTGTCAGTGCGACCAAGTCACCGATTCCTCCCACAGTAAATTTCCAGGCTATTTCCTCTTTCAGAGCCAATCTTTATCCCATAATTGGGGTTATTGCTAGCCAACTTCCCTCAATCATTTGGATCAACTCTGATATTTATTTAGCCTTAATGTTCTTGAGATTCTTTTTTGCCCCGACCCTATGACAGAGTCATAGTTACTTTTCCATAAGAGTCATAGTATGACTCTCTTATGGAACCTTAAGAGACTCATAGTTACTGGTTAACCATGGGTAAAAAAAAGTTGGGGGTGCTGGCGCGAGCTCCATGGCCTACCCTCCCGAGCCAAAACGGTCAGTCCGACGACAGTGCACTTTTTTCGGACACTCTCTGAGGATTCCCCTTAAGCCTGGAGGATGCCAAAAAGAGGTTTTGCCACCGGGTACCATCTCGGGACTAGAGAGCTCCTTTTCAGAAGCCTCCTGGAGGATTGTAACAAGGCCCCAGAAGCTCATAGAGAGTCCGTTGATGGTGCATCTTTCTCGGGCACATGTTTTTGACATTATGGTGCATCTGGAAGTCGAAAACAAGGGACTCGAAGCTCGCAGAGAGTCCGTTGATGGTGCATCTTTGGCGGACACATGTTTTTGACATTATGGTGCCTCTGGAAGTCGAAAACAAGGGACTCAAAGCTGGTAAAGAGTCCGTTGATGGTGCTCTGTCCTCGGACACATTATGTTCACATCCTGGTGCCTGTGGAGGATGTAACTAGGGGTGTAGCTGCACATGGCCAGTCCGCTGAAGGTGACCTATTCTCGGACACATTCTGTCACATCCTGGTGCCTGTGGAAGGTGTAACTAGGGGTGTAGCTGCACATGGCCAGTCCGCTGAAGGTGCACTGTTCTCGGACACATGTTCCACAAATCCTGGTCCTCCTGGAGGATATAGAGGGGTCTAGAGGCTCATGGCATGTCCGCTGAAGGTGCAGTATTCTCGGACACCTTTGAGCAGGGTCCTACCCCTCTGGAGGTCTGAAAATTCTGGATTTTTTCTAAGTCCATTTTGGTTAACCATGGGTAGGGTTTTGGTTAACCATGGGTACGAAAAAGTTGGGGGTGGTGGCGAGGGCTCCACAAAATACCCTCCCGACCGAAAACGGTCAGTCCGACGACCATGCACCTTTCTCGGACACCTTCTGAAAATCCCCCTAAGGCCTGGAGGATCACAGAAAGAGGTTTTGCCACCGGGTGACGGCGCGAAATCGAGAGCACCCTAAAAAAGTGGACTTAGGCTCAGAACGAAAAATAAAAAAAGTTCCACAAAGAGGTAACTCAGCCTCTGAGTGTCCGATTTTCAAGCGGTTTGAAGCGGACTGTTGACCACACTCTCGTCCCTCTCCCGGAGGATGTATAGGGGTCTAGAGGCTCAAGGCATGTCCGCTGAAGGTGACCTATTCTCGGACACATTATGTTCACATCCTGGTGCCTGTGGAGGATGTAACTAGGGGTGTAGCTGCACATGGCCAGTCCGCTGAAGGTGACCTATTCTCGGACACATTCTGTCACATCCTGGTGCCTGTGGAAGGTGTAACTAGGGGTGTAGCTGCACATGGCCAGTCCGCTGAAGGTGCACTGTTCTCGGACACATGTTCCTCAAATCCTGGTCCTCCTGGAGGATATAGAGGGGTCTAGAGGCTCATGGCATGTCCGCTGAAGGTGCAGTATTCTCGGACACCTTTGAGCAGGGTCCTACCCCTCTGGAGGTCTGAAAATTCTGGATTTTTTCTAAGTCCATTTTGGTTAACCATGGGTAGGGTTTTGGTTAACCATGGGTACGAAAAAGTCGGGGGTGGTGGCGAGGGCTCCACAAAATACCCTCCCGACCGAAAACGGTCAGTCCGACGACCATGCACCTTTCTCGGACACCTTCTGAAAATCCCCCTAAGGCCTGGAGGATCACAGAAAGAGGTTTTGCCACCGGGTGACGGCGCGAAATCGAGAGCACCCTAAAAAAGTGGACTTAGGCTCAGAACGAAAAATAAAAAAAGTTCCACAAAGAGGTAACTCAGCCTCTGAGTGTCCGATTTTCAAGCGGTTTGAAGCGGACTGTTGACCACACTCTCGTCCCTCTCCCGGAGGATGTATAGGGGTCTAGAGGCTCAAGGCATGTCCGCTGAAGGTGACCTATTCTCGGACACATTATGTTCACATCCTGGTGCCTGTGGAGGATGTAACTAGGGGTGTAGCTGCACATGGCCAGTCCGCTGAAGGTGACCTATTCTCGGACACATTCTGTCACATCCTGGTGCCTGTGGAAGGTGTAACTAGGGGTGTAGCTGCACATGGCCAGTCCGCTGAAGGTGCACTGTTCTCGGACACATGTTCCTCAAATCCTGGTCCTCCTGGAGGATATAGAGGGGTCTAGAGGCTCATGGCATGTCCGCTGAAGGTGCAGTATTCTCGGACACCTTTGAGCAGGGTCCTACCCCTCTGGAGGTCTGAAAATTCTGGATTTTTTCTAAGTCCATTTTGGTTAACCATGGGTAGGGTTTTGGTTAACCATGGGTACGAAAAAGTTGGGGGTGGTGGCGAGGGCTCCAAAAAATACCCTCCCGACCGAAAACGGTCAGTCCGACGACCATGCACCTTTCTCGGACACCTTCTGAAAATCCCCCTAAGGCCTGGAGGATCACAGAAAGAGGTTTTGCCACCGGGTGACGGCGCAAAATCGAGAGCACCCTAAAAAAGTGGACTTAGGCTCAGAACGAAAAATAAAAAAAGTTCCACAAAGAGGTAACTCAGCCTCTGAGTGTCCGATTTTCAAGCGGTTTGAAGCGGACTGTTAACCACACTCTCTTCCCTCTCCCGGAGGATGTATAGGGGTCTAGAGGCTCAAGGCATGTCCGCTGAAGGTGACCAATTCTCAGACACATTCTGTCACATCCTGGTGCCTGTGGAGGATGTAACCAGGGGTGTAGCTGCTCAGGGCCAGTCCGCTGAAGGTGCACTGTTCTCGGACACATGTTCCTCAAATCCTGGTCCTCCTGGAGGATATAGAGGGGTCTAGAGGCTCATGGCATGTCCGCTGAAGGTGCAGTATTCTCGGACACCTTTGAGCAGGGTCCTACCCCTCTGGAGGTCTGAAAACTGTGGATTTTTTCTAAGTCCATTTTGGTTAACCATGGGTAGGGTTTTGGTTATCCATGGGTACGAAAAAGTTGGGGGTGGTGGCGGAGGCTCCACAAAATACCCTCCCGACCGAAAACGGTCAGTCCGACGACCATGCACCTTTCTCGGACACCTTCTGAAAATCCCCCTAAGGCCTGGAGGATCACAGAAAGAGGTTTTGCCACCGGGTGACGGCGCGAAATCGAGAGCACCCTAAAAAAGTGGACTTAGGCTCAGAACGAAAAATAAAAAAAGTTCCACAAAGAAGTAACTCAGCCTCTGAGTGTCCGATTTTCAAGCGGTTTGAAGCGGACTGTTGACCACACTCTCCTCCCTCTCCCGGAGGATATATAGGGGTCTAGAGGCTCAAGGCATGTCCGCTGAAGGTGACCTATTCTCGGACACATTCTGTCACATCCTGGTGCCTGTGGAGGATGTAACCAGGGGTGTAGCTGCTCAGGGCCAGTCCGCTGAGGGTGCACTGTTCTCGGACACATGTTCCTCAAATCCTGGTCCTCCTGGAGGATATAGAGGGGTCTAGAGGCTCATGGCATGTCCGCTGAAGGTGCAGTATTCTCGGACACCTTTGAGCAGGGTCCTACCCCTCTGGAGGTCTGAAAACTGTGGATTTTTTCTAAGTCCATTTTGGTTAACCATGGGTAGGGTTTTGGTTATCCATGGGTACGAAAAAGTTGGGGGTGGTGGCGGAGGCTCCACAAAATACCCTCCCGACCGAAAACGGTCAGTCCGACGACCATGCACCTTTCTCGGACACCTTCTGAAAATCCCCCTAAGGCCTGGAGGATCACAGAAAGAGGTTTTGCCACCGGGTGACGGCGCGAAATCGAGAGCACCCTAAAAAAGTGGACTTAGGCTCAGAACGAAAAATAAAAAAAGTTCCACAAAGAAGTAACTCAGCCTCTGAGTGTCCGATTTTCAAGCGGTTTGAAGCGGACTGTTGACCACACTCTCCTCCCTCTCCCGGAGGATATATAGGGGTCTAGAGGCTCAAGGCATGTCCGCTGAAGGTGACCTATTCTCGGACACATTCTGTCACATCCTGGTGCCTGTGGAGGATGTAACCAGGGGTGTAGCTGCTCAGGGCCAGTCCGCTGAGGGTGCACTGTTCTCGGACACATGTTCCTCAAATCCTGGTCCTCCTGGAGGATATAGAGGGGTCTAGAGGCTCATGGCATGTCCGCTGAAGGTGCAGTATTCTCGGACACCTTTGAGCAGGGTCCTACCCCTCTGGAGGTCTGAAAACTGTGGATTTTTTCTAAGTCCATTTTGGTTAACCATGGGTAGGGTTTTGGTTAACCATGGGTACGAAAAAGTTGGGGGTGGTGGCGGAGGCTCCACAAAATACCCTCCCGACCGAAAACGGTCAGTCCGACGACCATGCACCTTTCTCGGACACCTTCTGAAAATCCCCCTAAGGCCTGGAGGATCACAGAAAGAGGTTTTGCCACCGGGTGACGGCGCGAAATCGAGAGCACCCTAAAAAAGTGGACTTAGGCTCAGAACGAAAAATAAAAAAAGTTCCACAAAGAGGTAACTCAGCCTCTGAGTGTCCGATTTTCAAGCGGTTTGAAGCGGACTGTTGACCACACTCTCGTCCCTCTCCCGGAGGATGTATAGGGGTCTAGAGGCTCAAGGCATGTCCGCTGAAGGTGACCTATTCTCGGACACATTATGTTCACATCCTGGTGCCTGTGGAGGATGTAACTAGGGGTGTAGCTGCACATGGCCAGTCCGCTGAAGGTGACCTATTCTCGGACACATTCTGTCACATCCTGGTGCCTGTGGAAGGTGTAACTAGGGGTGTAGCTGCACATGGCCAGTCCGCTGAAGGTGCACTGTTCTCGGACACATGTTCCTCAAATCCTGGTCCTCCTGGAGGATATAGAGGGGTCTAGAGGCTCATGGCATGTCCGCTGAAGGTGCAGTATTCTCGGACACCTTTGAGCAGGGTCCTACCCCTCTGGAGGTCTGAAAATTCTGGATTTTTTCTAAGTCCATTTTGGTTAACCATGGGTAGGGTTTTGGTTAACCATGGGTACGAAAAAGTCGGGGGTGGTGGCGAGGGCTCCACAAAATACCCTCCCGACCGAAAACGGTCAGTCCGACGACCATGCACCTTTCTCGGACACCTTCTGAAAATCCCCCTAAGGCCTGGAGGATCACAGAAAGAGGTTTTGCCACCGGGTGACGGCGCGAAATCGAGAGCACCCTAAAAAAGTGGACTTAGGCTCAGAACGAAAAATAAAAAAAGTTCCACAAAGAGGTAACTCAGCCTCTGAGTGTCCGATTTTCAAGCGGTTTGAAGCGGACTGTTGACCACACTCTCGTCCCTCTCCCGGAGGATGTATAGGGGTCTAGAGGCTCAAGGCATGTCCGCTGAAGGTGACCTATTCTCGGACACATTATGTTCACATCCTGGTGCCTGTGGAGGATGTAACTAGGGGTGTAGCTGCACATGGCCAGTCCGCTGAAGGTGACCTATTCTCGGACACATTCTGTCACATCCTGGTGCCTGTGGAAGGTGTAACTAGGGGTGTAGCTGCACATGGCCAGTCCGCTGAAGGTGCACTGTTCTCGGACACATGTTCCTCAAATCCTGGTCCTCCTGGAGGATATAGAGGGGTCTAGAGGCTCATGGCATGTCCGCTGAAGGTGCAGTATTCTCGGACACCTTTGAGCAGGGTCCTACCCCTCTGGAGGTCTGAAAATTCTGGATTTTTTCTAAGTCCATTTTGGTTAACCATGGGTAGGGTTTTGGTTAACCATGGGTACGAAAAAGTTGGGGGTGGTGGCGAGGGCTCCAAAAAATACCCTCCCGACCGAAAACGGTCAGTCCGACGACCATGCACCTTTCTCGGACACCTTCTGAAAATCCCCCTAAGGCCTGGAGGATCACAGAAAGAGGTTTTGCCACCGGGTGACGGCGCAAAATCGAGAGCACCCTAAAAAAGTGGACTTAGGCTCAGAACGAAAAATAAAAAAAGTTCCACAAAGAGGTAACTCAGCCTCTGAGTGTCCGATTTTCAAGCGGTTTGAAGCGGACTGTTAACCACACTCTCTTCCCTCTCCCGGAGGATGTATAGGGGTCTAGAGGCTCAAGGCATGTCCGCTGAAGGTGACCAATTCTCAGACACATTCTGTCACATCCTGGTGCCTGTGGAGGATGTAACCAGGGGTGTAGCTGCTCAGGGCCAGTCCGCTGAAGGTGCACTGTTCTCGGACACATGTTCCTCAAATCCTGGTCCTCCTGGAGGATATAGAGGGGTCTAGAGGCTCATGGCATGTCCGCTGAAGGTGCAGTATTCTCGGACACCTTTGAGCAGGGTCCTACCCCTCTGGAGGTCTGAAAACTGTGGATTTTTTCTAAGTCCATTTTGGTTAACCATGGGTAGGGTTTTGGTTATCCATGGGTACGAAAAAGTTGGGGGTGGTGGCGGAGGCTCCACAAAATACCCTCCCGACCGAAAACGGTCAGTCCGACGACCATGCACCTTTCTCGGACACCTTCTGAAAATCCCCCTAAGGCCTGGAGGATCACAGAAAGAGGTTTTGCCACCGGGTGACGGCGCGAAATCGAGAGCACCCTAAAAAAGTGGACTTAGGCTCAGAACGAAAAATAAAAAAAGTTCCACAAAGAAGTAACTCAGCCTCTGAGTGTCCGATTTTCAAGCGGTTTGAAGCGGACTGTTGACCACACTCTCCTCCCTCTCCCGGAGGATATATAGGGGTCTAGAGGCTCAAGGCATGTCCGCTGAAGGTGACCTATTCTCGGACACATTCTGTCACATCCTGGTGCCTGTGGAGGATGTAACCAGGGGTGTAGCTGCTCAGGGCCAGTCCGCTGAGGGTGCACTGTTCTCGGACACATGTTCCTCAAATCCTGGTCCTCCTGGAGGATATAGAGGGGTCTAGAGGCTCATGGCATGTCCGCTGAAGGTGCAGTATTCTCGGACACCTTTGAGCAGGGTCCTACCCCTCTGGAGGTCTGAAAACTGTGGATTTTTTCTAAGTCCATTTTGGTTAACCATGGGTAGGGTTTTGGTTAACCATGGGTACGAAAAAGTTGGGGGTGGTGGCGGAGGCTCCACAAAATACCCTCCCGACCGAAAACGGTCAGTCCGACGACCATGCACCTTTCTCGGACACCTTCTGAAAATCCCCCTAAGGCCTGGAGGATCACAGAAAGAGGTTTTGCCACCGGGTGACGGCGCGAAATCGAGAGCACCCTAAAAAAGTGGACTTAGGCTCAGAACGAAAAATAAAAAAAGTTCCACGAGAGGTAACTCAGCCTCTGAGTGTCCGATTTTCAAGCGGTTTGAAGCGGACTGTTGACCACACTCTCCTCCCTCTCCTCTCCTAAACCTTCTGACCGATTGGAAACCGTGACCCGCCAGGGGAGGCACCCTGTCTCACAGGTCCCACCTCCCAGCCACCGCGGTCAGCCTCCAGGCCGGGGACGCCGAGGGCTCTACGGAGCTCTCTGTCACCGCGCCGAACCCTTTTCTAGCGAGAATTTGCCCCGGATGAGTGGGGAGAGGCATATTAGTGGCTGAGGTACCTGAGAAGCACAGGTTCGAACCCCGCGAAGGGCAAGTCTCGGTGAAACCACCCATTAAAGGTGTTAGTTTCGACGAAACCACCTGAAAATCGTAGGATCGAACCCCACATGAAGCAACTCTGAGAGAGAGAAAGATTGAAAGAGAAAGAGCCTGGGAAAATATGGGGTGAGGAATCGGTGATTTGGGCGCACTGACAGGCGGAATTCTGTACCAGCACGGTGGCTTAGTGGGTAGGGCGCGGCACCACAGACCTGATGAGCACAGGTTCGAAACCCGCAAAGGGTAAGATTCCAGAAAACCATCTGAGAATTGCAGGTTCAAATCCCACCTGAAGCAACTCTGTCCTAAGTTGTGAATGACTCCCCGGTATGAAAGAAAGGCTCGACTCTATGAAGGAAAAGCTATACAGGGCGGAAGCACCAGACCACGATGCACATTGCATCCTTAAAAACCTACACATAATAAGCAGCTCAACACCCCGTAGTGCAACTGCGCTACACACTTAACAAACACACCACACAGTCAACTGCGCTACACACTAAACAAACACACCACACAGTGGGGCGTGGCAGATCGGTATGAATCTCCGGTTTTCATGAGGCGAACTTGTGCTGATGACTGATCGTCTGAAGGCTGTGGCGGCAAGTGAGAAACGGAGCGAGCTATCTAGAATTCAATGGCGACCTCAGTTAGACGTCCAGCAGTGCTGGGAGCTCTGTGTGTGTCTGTGGGAGCCTCATGAAGCTCACTGTGTTTGGGGGCAGTGGGCTGGGGCTGAGGGCAGTACTGGGGGTCAGGGTTAGTGCTGGGCAGTGCTGGGAGCTCTGTGTGTGTCTGTGGGACCCTCAGAGAGCTTTAATATGAAAGAAAGGCTCGACTCTATAAAGGAAAAGCTATACAGGGCGGAAGCACCGGACCACGATGCACATTGCATCCTTAAAAACCTACACATAATAAGCAGCTCAACACCCCGTAGTGCAACTGCGCTACACACTAAACAAACACACCACACAGTCAACTGCGCTACACACTAAACAAACACACCACACAGTGGGGCGTGGCAGATCGGTATGAATCTCCGGTTTTCATGAGGCGAACTTGTGCTGATGACTGATTGTCTGAAGGCTGTGGCGGCAAGTGAGAAACGGAGCGAGCTATCTAGAATTCAATGGCGACCTCAGTTAGACGTCCAGCAGTGCTGGGAGCTCTGTGTGTGTCTGTGGGAGCCTCGTGAAGCTCACTGTGTTTGGGGGCAGTGGGCTGGGGCTAAGGGCAGTACTGGGGGTTAGGGTTAGTGCTGGGCAGTGCTGGGAGCTCTGTGTGTGTCTGTGGGACCCTCAGAGAGGCAGGCAGAATTTTTGGGCCTAAAGGGAGACAAGTGTGAGCCATTGGGGCTTGCTGTGACTTAATACAGTACACAGGGCAGTGTTCTGTGTGTCTCTCTGACCTCTGGGGACCTTTAATAGACAGCAGGCTAATTAGGCCTGTCTGGGGAGGTGTGTGTGTCTCTAGGCCTCCCAGTAAGTGAACCCAACACACTGGGCAGTGTTTGGAGCTCTCTGTGTGTCTCTCTGACCTTTGGGGACCTTTAATAGACAGCAGGCTTCTTAGGCCTGTCTGGGGAGGTTTGTGTGTCTGTAGGCCTCCCAGTAAGTGAACCCAACACACTGGGCAGTGTTTGGAGCTCTCTGGGTGTCTCTCTGACCTTTGGGGACCTTTAATAGACAGCAGGCTTCTTAGGCCTGTCTGGGGAGGTGTGTGTGTCTGTAGGCCTCCCAGTAAGTGAACACAACACACTGGGCAGTGCTGGGAGCTCTCTGTGTGTCTCTCTGACCTTTGGGGACCTTTAATAGACAGCAGGCTTCTTAGGCCTGTCTGGGGAGGTGTGTGTGTCTGTAGGCCTCCCAGTAAGTGAACCCAACACACTGGGCAGTGTTTGGAGCTCTCTGTGTGTCTCTCTGACCTTTGGGGACCTTTAATAGACAGGAGGCTTCTTAGGCCTGTCTGGGGAGGTGTGTGTGTCTGTAGGCCTCCAGTGTTTTCTAAGTCCATTTTGGTTAACCATGGGTAGGGTTTTGGTTATCCAGGGGTTTAGCTGCTCAGGGCCAGTCCGCTGAAGGTGCACTGTTCTCGTACACATGTTCCTCAAATCCTGGTCCTCCTGGAGGATATAGAGGGGTCTAGAGGCTCATGGCATGTCCGCTGAAGGTGCAGTATTCTCGGACACCTTTGAGCAGGGTCCTACCCCTCTGGAGGTCTGAAAACTGTGGATTTTTTCTAAGTCCATTTTGGTTAACCATGGGTAGGGTTTTGGTTAACCATGGGTACGAAAAAGTTGGGGGTGGTGGCGGAGGCTCCACAAAATACCCTCCCGACCGAAAACGGTCAGTCCGACGACCATGCACCTTTCTCGGACACCTTCTGAAAATCCCCCTAAGGCCTGGAGGATCACAGAAAGAGGTTTTGCCACCGGGTGACGGCGCGAAATCGAGAGCACCCTAAAAAAGTGGACTTAGGCTCAGAACGAAAAATAAAAAAAGTTCCACTAAGAGGTAACTCAGCCTCTGAGTGTCCGATTTTCAAGCGGTTTGAAGCGGACTGTTGACCACACTCTCCTCCCTCTCCTCTCCTAAACCTTCTGACCGATTGGAAACCGTGACCCGCCAGGGGAGGCACCCTGTCTCACAGGTCCCACCTCCCCGCCACCGCGGTCAGCCTCCAGGCCGGGGACGCCGAGGGCTCTACGGAGCTCTCTGTCACCGCGCCGAACCCTTCTCTAGCGAGAATTTGCCCCGGATGAGTGGGGAGAGGCATATTAGTGGCTGAGGTACCTGAGAAGCACAGGTTCGAACCCCGCGAAGGGCAAGTCTCGGTGAAACCACCCATTAAAGGTGTTAGTTTCGAAGAAACCACCTGAAAATCGTAGGATCGAACCCCACATGAAGCAACTCTGAGAGAGAGAAAGATTGAAAGAGAAAGAGCCTGGGAAAATATGGGGTGAGGAATCGGTGATTTGGGCGCACTGACAGGCGGAATTCTGTACCAGCACGGTGGCTTAGTGGTTAGGGCGCGGCACCACAGACCTGATGAGCACAGGTTCGAAACCCGCAAAGGGTAAGATTCCAGAAAACCATCTGAGAATTGCAGGTTCAAATCCCACCTGAAGCAACTCTGTCCTAAGTTGTGAATGACTCCCCGGTATGAAAGAAAGGCTCTACTCTATAAAGGAAAAGCTATACAGGGCGGAAGCACCAGACCACGATGCACATTGCATCCTTAAAAACCTACAGATAATAAGCAGCTCAACACCCCGTAGTGCAACTGCGCTACACACTAAACAAACACACCACACAGTCAACTGCGCTACACACCAAACAAACACACCACACGCTGAAGGTGCAGTTTTCTCGGACACCTTTGAGCAGGGTCCTACCCCTCTGGAGGTCTGAAAACTGTGGATTTTTTCTAAGTCCATTTTGGTTAACCATGGGTAGGGTTTTGGTTAACCATGGGTACGAAAAAGTTGGGGGTGGTGGCGGAGGCTCCACAAAATACCCTCCCGACCGAAAACGGTCAGTCCGACGACCATGTACCTTTCTCAGACACCTTCTGAAAATCCCCCTAAGGCCTGGAGGATCACAGAAAGAGGTTTTGCCATCGGGTGACGGCGCGAAATCGAGAGCACCCTAAAAAAGTGGACTTAGGCTCAGAACGAAAAATAAAAAAAGTTCCACAAAGAGGTAACTCAGCCTCTGAGTGTCCGATTTTGAAGCGGACTGTTGACCACACTCTCCTCCCTCTCCCGGAGGATATATAGGGGTCTAGAGGCTCAAGGCATGTCCGCTGAAGGTGACCTATTCTCGGACACATTCTGTCACATCCTGGTGCCTGTGGAGGATGTAACCAGTGGTTTAGCTGCTCAGGGCCAGTCCGCTGAAGGTGCACGGTTCTCGGACACATGTTCCTCAAATCCTGGTCCTCCTGGAGGATATAGAGGGGTCTAGAGGCTCATGGCATGTCCGCTGAAGGTGCAGTATTCTCGGACACCTTTGAGCAGGGTCCTACCCCTCTGGAGGTCTGAAAACTGTGGATTTTTTCTAAGTCCATTTTGGTTAACCATGGGTAGGGTTTTGGTTAACCATGGGTACGAAAAAGTTGGGGGTGGTGGCGGAGGCTCCACAAAATACCCTCCCGACCGAAAACGGTCAGTCCGACGACCATGCACCTTTCTCGGACACCTTCTGAAAATCCCCCTAAGGCCTGGAGGATCACAGAAAGAGGTTTTGCCACCGGGTGACGGCGCAAAATCGAGAGCACCCTAAAAAAGTGGACTTAGGCTCAGAACGAAAAATAAAAAAAGTTCCACAAAGAGGTAACTCAGCCTCTGAGTGTCCGATTTTCAAGCGGTTTGAAGCGGACTGTTGACCACACTCTCCTCCCTCTCCCGGAGGATATATAGGGGTCTAGAGGCTCAAGGCATGTCCGCTGAAGGTGACCTATTCTCGGACACATTCTGTCACATCCTGGTGCCTGTGGAGGATGTAACCAGGGGTGTAGCTGCTCAGGGCCAGTCCGCTGAAGGTGCACTGTTCTCGGACACATGTTCCTCAAATCCTGGTCCTCCTGGAGGATATAGAGGGGTCTAGAGGCTCATGGCATGTCCGCTGAAGGTGCAGTATTCTCGGACACCTTTGAGCAGGGTCCTACCCCTCTGGAGGTCTGAAAACTGTGGATTTTTTCTAAGTCCATTTTGGTTAACCATGGGTAGGGTTTTGGTTAACCATGGGTATGAAAAAGTTGGGGGTGGTGGCGGAGGCTCCAGAAAATACCCTCCCGACCGAAAACGGTCAGTCCGACGACCATGCACCTTTCTCGGACACCTTCTGAAAATCCCCCTAAGGCCTGGAGGATCACAGAAAGAGGTTTTGCCACCGGGTGATGGCGCGTAATCGAGAGCACCCTAAAAAAGTGGACTTAGGCTCAGAACGAAAAATAAAAAAAGTTCCACAAAGAGGTAACTCAGCCTCTGAGTGTCCGATTTTCAAGCGGTTTGAAGCGGACTGTTGACCACATTCTCCTCCCTCTCCCGGAGGATATATAGGGGTCTAGAGGCTCAAGGCATGTCCGCTGAAGGTGACCTATTCTCGGACACATTCTGTCACATCCTGGTGCCTGTGGAGGATGTAACCAGTGGTGTAGCTGCTCAGGGCCAGTCCGCTGAAGGTGCACTGTTCTCGGACACATGTTCCTCAAATCCTGGTCCTCCTGGAGGATATAGAGGGGTCTAGAGGCTCATGGCATGTCCGCTGAAGGTGCAGTATTCTCGGACACCTTTGAGCAGGGTCCTACCCCTCTGGAGGTCTGAAAACTGTGGATTTTTTCTAAGTCCATTTTGGTTAACCATGGGTAGGGTTTTGGTTAACCATGGGTACGAAAAAGTTGGGGGTGGTGGCGGAGGCGTGGTGGCGGAGGCTCCACAAAATACCCATCCGACCGAAAACGGTCAGTCCGACGACCATGCACCTTTCTCGGACACCTTCTGAAAATCCCCCTAAGGCCTGGAGGATCACAGAAAGAGCTTTTGCCACCGGGTGACGGCGCGAAATCGAGAGCAGTGGCGGACCTAGTCATTTGGGGGCCTAAGGCGAAAACATAGCCAGGGGCCCTCTTCATCCGTCCTTTTAATGCAAAAAAAAAAGGGCCACCTCAAAGCAGGGGCGGACTGGGGGGAAAAAGTGGCCCGGGAGTTGTCTGTCAGAGCGGCCCACTTAATATACGGCGCGTTGCCCGCTCAATGTATGCAAAATACCCATACACTTAACATAATTTTGGATGATTACAAAGAAATAACATTATATATGTTTTTTAATAACATTTGGATCCACAAATTTGCCTGGATGGACACATGGAATAAAATGATACTGCTATTGTAACACTCCAAGGAAGGTAGGGCCTATAGTTTGCTAGATGAATATGCTTAACTCTGGGCTAGTATCAGATGGTTAGGCCTATATGTATAACTACAGAGCCTTTAGGAATAAATGTCAGCAGAGAAAGAGTACACAATTTTTTTGATAATGATTAGGGCGACCTACATTAAGCAATATCATTTTTTTTGTAGGCTGATTAACTCATACAGCAATACCTTTTTGTATAGTAGATGGCAGCACACAATCAAAATATTTCCCCTCTACCTACATAGCTACAGTAGCTAGTTATATGGAAGAAAGTTGCATTCAGGAGCCTTCATAAGCAAACATGATTTGGCTCCGCATTAAATTATCCCACTTTTTCATTATCCACATGTCTCAAATGTTGTATGATGCAACATAGCTTTACAGGACACATAAATGTCCAGTAACAACGTAAAGAAGGGGGCAACATATAAGTCAAAACCAACTATATTTATTGACTGATCTCGAAAGTATTGGCTTACAAAAGCTAACTAAGTCTTCACAAAGAAAATAACTCAGTGTTAGGGCAAAAAGCGAACATTCACACTGTACAACCTATGAAAAGTGACAGCGGTAGCCTACAAATAAAGAAATACAGACCGCGTTAGCCACTTCACAGCGTGCTAGCCATGATTTTCTTTCGTTCCAATTCTTGGATGTAGGGTTCCACCCTTTATAGAAACCTGTTGAATCGATACATTTGGTGTAGGAAGTCCTAATTGTTTTGTTGTCAATTTATCTTAATTAGTACGCCGACAGAGAAAAAAATCTCCTTTTCCTGAAAGCAGTTCGTCGCCACAATCGCCCTTAAGGTCCGCCGCCACTGGTTTGAACTTTGTTGTAGAAATGAACAGAACAGAACATACGATGGGGTGTAAACATCAGTGGTAATGATAGTGTTGCATGCTGGGTGTGTGATTATGTGTGTGTGTGTGTGTGTGTGTGTGTGTGTAGGGGTGTTAAAGGTGTCTACGAGCGAGACATGCAAGTATTAGGCTAGAGTGATTAACATTTAATAACAAATAAACAGAGTAAGACTGACGGAGGAGATTAGAAAATAGTAAGACAATAGTAACCATGAGTGTGAATACAGGTCACTAGGAGTAGTATAAATAGCAGACAGTGAATCCCGTTGGTTATCATGACAGGTATATAATGTATTCGCTTAAGCAAGGAAAACTGTCGCAACCGACGATATCTGCGGGAGGGCCGGTTGGTTATGGACTTAGGCCGTCCCATCAGTGCCTGGGTGGGCAATTTATCGTGGGCTTTCTGCTGGGTGAGGGCCTAAGGCAGTTGCCTAGTTCGCCTTAATGGTAGGTCCGCCACTGGGTACAGGTATGTGGGAGAAGAAATAAATAATTATTACACATAAAGAACACAAATGTATTTGTATGAGACGATTGTTTAAATTTAGATAGAAATATAGTGGGGTTGTTGAGTTTTGTGTTCTCATTAATAGTTTTTTATGTTGCTGATTTGTATCCTATTGTGTCAATTATACTAATTTTATGTGTTCTGTAAGTTATGGGAAATGCACTTATGGAGCTCTTAATTTGATATAAATATCCGCGGAGAGGATGTGAAAAAAACGGAACTCATAATTCCCAAATCGTAGGTTCGTATCCCGTCTGCAGACAAAACCAGTTGTGGGTCCAAATATTGTTAAAGCAGTTAGAAATGCATTTCTCAGATAGGTATGGATGCAGAAACACCCACATTTTCTTCCTCCTTCCTCCTCTCTTCTTTTCTCCTCTCTTTTCTCCCTTTTTCCTTCTTCCCCCTCTTTTTTCTCCCCCCCCCTCTTAGATGGCCTTATGGGCCCCAGCTTGAGCGCTGAACCCTAACCAGTAGGCCACGGTTGCCTCTGACAGAAAAGGAGGAGAAATCTGTCATCTCTTCCTGTGCTACCACTGCAGCTCTCATAGCACTAGGAATTCAGCCATTTACATCAGCACTCAGCTTGCATTTACACCTAAAGACAACAGACACACACACAGGCACACAGACACACACACAGGCACACAGACACACAGACAAACACACAGGCACACAGACACACAGACACACACACACAACTCTCTCTCTTTCACACACACACCGAGAAAGTTTCAAGGCACCCTCAAATTCTTCAAATTCCTCTGTTGACTGTTTCAAGAGTCCCCCTGAAGCAAAGCCTGAACCCGCCTCTCAGAATCTCTCCCCAGTATATAAGCCTGACCTACTCTATCGCCATTTTGTGGGCGAAAGAGCTGGAGAGTGGAGCAGCAAGATTCTTAAAGACAAATTTCAGAGACATTTCTTTCAAGATTGCCGTGAGTTTTCAAGACGGTGAGTGTTCTGTTATTACAAGTATGTTTAGCTATTGATATTACTGACTGATATTAGTTAGATGGTTAGTGGCTGGAGAAGCTGTGTGGCAGTCAGCCAGGGGGGAGGTGGGAGGGGAGCTGTGTGTGTGTGTGTGTGTGCGTTTGTGTGTGTGTGTTTGTGTGTGTTGGTCTTGGTGTATTACGACCCCAATTTACCTGAATACATACCAACACTATGAGGACATTTGGGATTATGAAGACCGAGGCCCTGTCCTCATAATCCCGACATTGTATTTGAGTTTATTTCAGCCTGAGGAACAACCTCCCGCTTTTTTGGGCGAAGTCCTAATAAACCACAAAACATGTTTTTTTGTGTATTGATGTGTATCCCAGGAAAAAAAATGCGCCAACTATCGACAGGTTTTGTCACTGCAGAGTCATACACATTTCTGTCCAAAAACATACACAAAATGGGCGTGTATTGGGAATGTACATTGGAAATAAGCGGGAAGCATAATGCGCAGGCGCAGTAGCAACTTTACACTTTCAGGTAAATTGGGGTCGTAATACACCAAGACCAACACTTTGCCTTCCCCTGCGAGAACAACATCTAAAATTAAGAAGACAAGAGTGTCTACAACCAAAACGGTAAGTTTAAGTTTTTTCATTCATATTTCATCCATATCACATTCATTTGAAAAATTGTCACGCGACGTGTGTAGAAATCAAGGTTGGAGAAGGCAAGCATCTTATATCTTTAGCTAGGCTATGCTAGCTAGCTAGCTAGCTAGGGTGGCAATATATGTCAGTTTAGCCTTACAGCAAAGGAAGAGTAACAGTGTCAACTTGTGTTGATTAGAACCTGCAAAGGGTTTACGTTTTATTCACTTCATTTTGGTTAAGCCCTTTTTCATTTACTATTACTTCGTTTCTGGTCATTCCAATCCCCCGAGTCAACAGCATATCTTGGTTTGCTTCCCATACTTAGCCCCAGAAACATCGTGGTGCTTGTAGTAGTCTAGTGTGGTTTATTACAGTTAGAGAATTAAATATCAGAAAGTGATTCGCCATTATTCATTAATACATTTTACCGTGTGTGAAGGCTGGTGAGTGAATGTTTAAATTGCATTTGCAAAGTTATAATTTGCGGTATTCGCCCGAGATTCGTGAGCTAGTTTGCAAACTTGCAATATTCGATGGGCGCTGTTCGCTGGCGTAGTCTGACGTTGCTTAAGTATAGCTTGTTAGTTTTAGACAAACCATGAGATGGGTTAATCAGAAAATAAGAAGATATCTTCATTAATAACGTTAATTGAAGTATCTGCTGTCTACCATTATTTTGTGGTGAATGTCACACTATCAGAATTTATCAGTCACGGTTTCAATGTATATCTTTAAAGGAACGAGTAGACCGAATTGAAGAATACAAGAAGGTAGTTTGCAAAATATGTATAACCTTAACTGTTAATCGACTATACTATATATGAAACATTATAATTTGCAGAATTTGCCCGGGATTAGAAGGCTAGTTTGCAATATTTGATTAGTGCTTGAGCTACTGTTCGCATGCGATATCTCCATTGAATAACGTTATTTTAAGTATCTGCTGTCTACCATTATCTTGTGGTGAATGTCACACTGCCATGCCAGCATCATATCAGTCAGCTATTATTTACCAACGAGTGGTGACATCTTTGCGTTGTCTATTCAGATTAGCTGTATAGAAACTCATCTTCAAATATGTGATTACTTTTTGCAGATAATGTTTTGTGTCAATTACTGTTTTACTGAAAGGGGCTTTTTATTTGTCATTTTTTTCTCCCAGATGAGTTCAGTCTCTCCTTTTCAGATATGTTGATGGTGAGTATGAGTCTTGTTTTGTGGTCTATATTGCCCAGTAAAAACAGCACTTCCAAGCTCTCCAGCACTACAACCAAAACCAATTGATACGGCGGGTGAAATAAGTATTGAACACGTCACCATTTTTCTCAGTAAATATATTTCCAAAGGTGTTATTGACATGAAATTTTCACCAGATGTTGGTAACAACCCAGGTAATCCAAACATACAAGAAACCAAAACAATTTTTTTCAGAAATTAAGCTATGTCTAATAATATGAAAAGACACAGGGACAAAGTATTGAACACGCTTACTGTTATTTATTGAATACTTTGTACAAAAGCCTTTGTAGCTAATGACGGCTTCAAGACGCTTCCTGTATGGAGAAACTACTTGTATGCATTGCTCAGATGTGAGTTTGGCCCATTCTTCCACACAAACAGTCTTCATATCTTGAAAGTTCTGTGGGCCTCTTCTATGAACTCTGATCTTCAGTTCTTAGATTTTCAAATGGATTCAATTCAGGTGATTGTCTGGGCCATTCCAGCATCCTTATTTTCTTTCTCTGAAACCAATTGAGAGTGTCCTTGGCTGATCATTGTCTTGCTGAAATGTCCACCCTTGTTTCATCTTCAACATCCTGGTAGATGGCAGCAAATTTTTATCAAGGATGTCTCGGTACAGTTCTCCATTCATCCTTGCTTCAATTGTGTGACGTTTGCCAGTACCTTATGCTGAAAAGCAGTCCCACACCATGATGTTTCCACCTCCAAACGTCACTGTTGGGATGATGTGCAGTGCCATGTCTCCTACAAACATGGTGTGCATTATGTCATCCAAAGAGTTCAATTTTGCTCTCATCTGACCAGACTATTCTCCCAGTATTTCACAGACTTGTCAACATTTCGTGCTGCGAACTTTCAACGAGCTTCAACATGCTTTTTTCTTCAGTAATGGAGTCTTATGTGGTGAGTGTGCATACAGGCCATGGCGGTTGAGTGCATTCTTTTAAACAACTGTACCTGCAAATTTCAGGTCTTACTGAAGCTCTCCACGAGTGGTCCTTGGCTCTTTGACAACTCCTCTGATAATTCTTTTCACTCCTCTGTCAGAAATCTTCCGAGGAGCACCTGGTCGTGGCTAGCTTATGGTGAAATGATGTTCTTTCCACTTTTAGAAATGCGTCTGTAACCAATGCCATCAGTATGTTTTGCAACAATAAGGTTGCAAAGGTCTTGAGAAAGCTCTTTGCTTTTACCCATCATGAGATGCTTCTTGTGTGACACCTTGGTAATAAGACACCTTTTTATAGGCCATCAATTGGGATATTAATTTGCACTGACTAACGGCCGGATTGCTTTCTAATTACTGAAAGATTCCAGCTGTTTTCTTAGCTTTCCATGCCTTTTTGCACCTTCCTTTCTTCATGTGTTCAATACTTTTTTCCTGTGTTATTTCACATTAATACACATTACTT
Source organism: Sprattus sprattus (assembly GCF_963457725.1). Taxonomy (NCBI): domain Eukaryota; kingdom Metazoa; phylum Chordata; class Actinopteri; order Clupeiformes; family Clupeidae; genus Sprattus; species Sprattus sprattus. The sequence goes on along the minus strand of NC_137923.1, from coordinate 50,232,808 downwards.
AATTTCTGAATGTATTTTTTTATTTTTTTTTGTATGTATGTATTACTTGGGTTGTTACCAACATGCGGTGAAAGTTGCATGTCAATAGCACCTTTGGAATTATATTTACTGAGAAAAATGGCGACGTTCACCCGCTTACCGTAAATCCTCCAATTGTGGCCGGGGCTTGTATTTACTTAAGCTACACAGCGCACCGGCCTTTATTTGGGGCAGGCTTGTATTAGGGGCAATTTTATTATTTAAATAATGGGCATAATTGCAGTAGGCTAATATAATTCATTGCATGCATTCAACACTTCCTGCACATCGCGTAGCGCTTTAGGTGCGGTGTCAACATAAAAAATAAACATCGGAGTTATGGTCTCCACTGTCAGTCACGGAGGAAAAGATTTCCAAAGCCTGGATTTTAATAATTTTTCTAGACACTCTATAATGCTTATCGCGGACTGAAAACATGTACTCAACGAGCTGGTTTGATATCCAGCCTAACTTTCTTTCTACCTCCACCTGCTAGTCGTAGCGTATCGCATTCGTCTCGGGTCAATGTCAAACTTCTTTGCTATTTTTTCTCCCGAATGTTCTTCAGCAATCAGCATACACCGTCTCTTTGAATCTAATATCAAAGTTACGTAAGTCTACTACTGCTTTATGATCCCTTCTGGAAAAAGTAACCTAGCAAACTAAAACGTTACAGATAAACAACAGTAGGCTGTACGATACGTGCATTTAGGCTAAACAATAACGAATTCGCCTAGTAGCCTAGTCCTACGTGGCAAACAGCCCATGAAATTAGCCAACAATATTATTTAATAAAATATTAAACATGAGGAGAACATGTATTTGTGAAATGCATTCAATTAAATTGTGATGTCTACTTTGAGCTGACGGACTGATGCTGGTAGGCTACAGTATAGGCTACTTTATTTTACCCCCGGCTTGTATTCGGGGCCCGGCCTTTATTTGTCCGTATGGACCACGACCCCGGCTACTATCTGAAGCCCGGCTTCTAATTGAATCCCGGCCTTTATTTGAGGATTTACGGTATTTCACCCGCTGTATAGCCACACAGTGTAACAAATTAAAGAAATTGAGTTCTTCAGCACTGTCACAGTAGTGTAATGAAACAGTTGGCAAGAACTGGAAGTGAGATTTTGAATGCTAGCCCTTTTGGTTTAGAAGGATTTTGTGATGTCACAGTTATGAGTGAAGGCAGATTTCTTGATAGGCTAAACCATACACAACTCTGTCTGGAACCACACTGCACTGGGAGGACACCATGATTTACAAGGACTTTGTGATGTCACAGTTATGAGCGAAGGCAGATTTCTAGATGGCTACACCATACACAACTCTGGCATCACACTGCACTGGGAGGACACCATGATTTACAAGGACTTTATGATGTCACAGTTATGAGCGAAGGCAGATTTCTAGATGGCTACACCATACACAACTCTGGCATCACACTGCACTGGGAGGACACCATGATTTACAAGGACTTTGTGATGTCACAGTTATGAGCGAAGGCAGATTTCTAGATGGCTACACCATACACAACTCTGGCACCACACTGCACTGGGAGGACACCATGATTTACGAGGAGTTTGTCAGTGATCCACAAGAAGCCATATATCCAGATTAATTATTATGCGTTTGTTAAACTGAAGTCTGTGTTTTATGAAAGGTTTAATCTTCTACTTTACAGGATTGCAGAGTTGCTTCCACCAGGGAGGTGGCAGCGTCATCCTTGCCTGACGTGAGCTCAGAGAAGGTATAGTACATTTATGTGATCTGCAAAAGGGTTATTAGATATTTGTAGTGAATTTCCATCTATAATGACGGATGGAAACTTTTAAATAACCTTAAACTGTTGAAACGAAAGAGGTCCATTTGCATGATATAATAGCTAGTTATCTAGCTGATCTTAGTAACACATTGCACTGGAAGGACAATATGGTTCACAACCATTTTGTGATATCACAGTTATGAGCGAAGGCAGATTTCTTGATAGGCTAAACCATACACACCCCATCACCCCATCTCAACACCCCACCACACAACCTCCACATCACCTCCACACCCCACCACACACCTCCACACCCCACTAAACACCACTACACCACCTCCACACCCCACTAAACACCACTACACCACCTCCACACCCCACCACACACCTCCACACCCACCCACACACCTCCACACCCCACTAAACACCACTACACCACCTCCACACCCCACCACACACCTCCACACCCACCCACACACCTCCACACCCCACTAAACACCACTACACCACCTCCACACCCCACCACACACCTCCACACCCACCCACACACCTCCACACCCCACTAAACACCACTACACCACCTCCACACCCCACCACACACCTCCACACCCACCCACACACCTCCACACCCCACTAAACACCACTACACCACCTCCACACCCCACCACACACCTCCACACCCCACCACACACCCCATCACCCCACTAAACACCACCTCCACACCACACTTCACACCTCTACACAACACCACACCTCCTCCACACACCACTACACCTCCACACCCCACTACACCACCTCCACACCACACACCTACACACCCCACTAAACACCACTACACCACCTCCACACCCCACCACACACCCCATCACCCCACTAAACACCACCTCCACACCACACTTCACACCTCCATACCCCACCACACCTCCTCCACACACATCCACACCCCACCATACACATCCACACCACACCACCTCCACAGACCACTACACCACCTTCACACCCCACCACACACATCCACACCCCACTACATCCCCTACACACACCACCACACACATCCACACACCACTACACCACCTCCATACCCCACCACACCTCCTCCACACCACCTCTACACCCCACCACACCACTTCCACAAAACATATTTTACTACACAAACATAGCTCAAAATCACAAAACATACATGATACACCTTTATATGGATTTGGATAGGTTTTTGGGTATATTTTGGAGAGGCATACAGACCATCATATGTGTTCTCACAAGAAATTACAATATACTACACTGAAATTAATGCAGAATGGTTTGCTGTAGTACAGAAGGCAAGAAAAAAGTATGAATGCTTGAACATTAAGTGTTTTATGGGTTTTTTTCTGACAAATATTTTAGTTTTGATGCTTTGAAATGTTAACTAAAATGACATTATAAAACACTTTAACTGATTGCATTTGATGGAGCCATATATATTCAAGTTTGAAATAAAACTGTGAAATATAAGCGGAAAATGTCAAAAAAGACCCTTCTGAACTAACAGGTATTTGCTTTTAATTAATGAAATAAATCAATTGGATGTTTCTTGTGTAGGCACTTCAAGATGTCACCCTGAACTGTGGATCCAGGTCTAAAGGTCAGTAAAGGAACAAAGAACCATAGAGTTTATTATACATTATTATACAAAAGGTATTCTAGTGACTTTTACATTATTATGGTAGGTTTCTCAGTTGTATTCTGTACTGTACTCTTTTTTTATATGTACATTTTCTTGGGCTGTTGTTAGATATCAGTCTATTTAACGTGATCAAGCTGGCCTCCTGACCCTTTTGTAATCAATGGGATTTAATCAAGGTATTCATTCAGTGTGATTAAATCAAGGTCAAAGTCCTAATTAGCAATCATCCACTCAGATAGACCCTACCTCTAGACACACCCACTACCTGTAACTTACTGTATAAAACAAGTGAACTCATGTTAGTATGTTGAAAGAACCGTTCGTGCAACATGCGTTCGGATTGTCCTGTAACACTGGAATAAACGTATTTCTACTGTTGGACACTTTCCCGAGTTGAGTTCCTGAATATCTGCAAACCTGAACTTGGATCAAAAGACAGACTTCTTCAGTTGGTGTTTGCACCCAGTTTCAAGAAGGACAAGAAGAAGATACGGAATACTTTCATCTTTCCTTTGCTGAAAAAAGAACGGAAAAAGCTGTGTTCGTCAGATCCATTTAACAGATAAAAGGACTACTTGTAAAGTTTGGGCCCATAAGTGAACCTGGTTTTTCCGAAACAGATCATTTATGAGTAAGTGGTACATTTAATTTTTAATTGTATGCACTTCGGGTTTTTGCGGGACAGAAATTAGAGTCCTGGCGCAAATAGCTTCCAGTATTCACTTGTGAGGGTTGAACGCAGAGTAGGCCTAAACCGAAAATATTTGCAAGTGAGAGATTGTTTATTTTAACTCAGTGAAGAGAAGGCTTCAGCTGTTTTATTGTGTTAAAGCTTGTTGTTTAGTGATTTTTGACAAATAACTTAATTAATACTTAAAGGTCTTGTAGAATTAAATTGCAGTTTTCCCGTGTTTTACAGTGTGTGAGACTGTGATGGATGAGATAACTGGATTTGATTGCATTAATAGAGACGTTGTGGATTAAGTAGGAATAATTTGTCGAAATCAGCCGTTTAATTTAAGAATTACGACTGAAATCACAAACGACCATCTGTTGACATTGAGATTCTTCAGGAGAATCAAGTAGCGTTCATCCGTTGGCAAAAGCCAAAATGATTGGAAAACAGAAACCCACAAATAGAAGGGGTGGACGTGCTGTCCCTGAAATTGATGAAGAAACCATAATTACATCAGTAAAAGGTTTTATTAATGACCATCTGAAGGTAGATGTGCTACAAAAGAAGTTAGAAACCAAATATGACATTGTGTCGGACAGTGACAATGTATGGCCCATTGACGATGCAAAGCGCGCGTGGGGAAAGATGCAGCGAGTGTCGGATAAAAGCAAATTGACATATGCCGTCATAATTCTGAGTCAAGTTACACGTAGGCAAAAAGCTGATGAAAAAAAGAAACTTTCTGCGGAACTCTCAAAGTTGAAGGCCGAAAAGGCTGAGAATGACCGACAACTGGTTGTTGAAAGAAATAAAGTCAGGGCTTTAGCGGAAGATGTGAGATCGCGGAAGGCGGAGAAGCTTTTAATGATTCAGGCTGGGATTAATGCTTCTGATCAACTGACGCTACCTGGCGAGTCTGAAACACGAAGACTGTTGCAATCAGCAATGGCTCCCCACACAGACAGCGACGTGTGTGAGGACAGTGACGACGCAATGGACTCGGATAATCCAATCAAGCTGAGACCTTTAACGACCAGGCATGCCGGTGGAAATGTGACGTATGGATATAAACCGGCAAAACCTCAGGACATTGATCACTGGTCTAGAGACATAAAGCATCCTCGTAAGGCGGGCATGGAGGCATGGTCCAAAATCAACCGTCTGCGAAACATCTACCAACTCCATCCTTTAGACGGCGTGGCAATGATGTGTACAATACTCAACGCCTCTGAATCAAGCAAAATAAGGCGGGCTGTTGAAAGAGGCCTAGGAGACAGTCAACAGAAGATGGATGAGGGGTGGCAGGCATTACGTGATTACATCCAACGTTCCACTAACGCCACCACTGATTGGGCCAAGATAGCCGCCTGCAAACAAAGGACTAATGAGGCTGTTGATGACTTTTCACAAAGATTCATTGAAACCTTTTTAAGACACTCAGGCATGAGTGGTTTGACAGAGGAAAACATTGGAACAAGCGGCAATGGTGCTCTCAAGGCTAATCTGTTGCACAGTCTTAATCCAGAGGTGAAACAGGCTGTCAAGGTGACCACACCTACATGGGAGGATACCACGTTTACTTTCGAAATGCTTATCAACGTGGCAAGAAGGATGGATTGGGATGTCGAACACAAACTCAGATGCGTCAACACCTGGGATTCGAATTTGGAACAGGAGTGCATGTTGAGACTTTTAAATGCACAAAAGCATAAACAACAGCAACAATACAAACCACAGTATGAACCCAGAGACAGATCATATGATACATGCCATAAGTGTGGGAAACATGGCCATTGGGCGAAACAGTGCAACACTCAGAAACGTGGCAGATATACAGCTCGATATAACCATCACAAAGAGGGTGATGAGGAGAGCAATGATGATGAAGATATATTCAGAAGGTTTGCGAAGTTGACGGATCATCAGAGACAGACCATTATGTCCGCGATTCCGGGAAACTAAGTCTGCCCTCCTTACGGTCTCTTACGGTGGCTGAAAGCCAGCAGCTTGACAAAGATGATGTGTGTGTGCCTAATGATAAAGATGGTCAAGGTTCGGTGCAAGAAAAGGCACAGGAATCTGAGGAGTCATTGATTCCAGACGTGGGAACACACATAGCACCGGAGTCAGTGGAAGATGCAGGCGAAGCTGAGGAAGTCATAAAGAGAACTGTAGGTTTGGAGGGCCAAGGCTTCAATCCTAACAACCTGATAATTGTTGAGAGTCAAGACTGTCCATCAAACACTGGAGAAGTGCAGATACCGCCAGTGGAGAGACAACGACTACAGCCATGTGACAGGAAGAATTTGAAGTGTAAGACAACACACAGAGCACTGTCACTTTCCCAAACTGCAGTCATGGTGAAGGGGGAAACCAAATTGGACAAATTCACCAACCCCATAGAGCGCATGCCTCCAGAACAACCACCTCTGGCGGGGCGCAAAGAAAAAACGTATGATTACGGATAATTTAAGTCATGCCTTTTTGTTAATCATGTCATTACTTTTAGCAATGATATGATGATTGGATGGGAATTTTAGATGCTGACTTAATTATGAACTTGACTACGAGATATTTTTTACTACGAGATTTTTATTTTTTGACGACATCAACCATCAGCATGAGAACAACGTCGCCAAGGCGTATCGAGTGGATGGCGACCATGATCCCGATGGTGATGTCCCGCATCCCAAACGCTTCCTCCTTATGCGACAGCCACCACCTGCACCCCTGCACACGCATATGCCCAAGGAGAACATTCATGTTGGGTGATGGTGATGGTGATGGATGAGGTCAGAGAAGTAGCCTCAATTATGGACAAAATTGCGAATGACGCCGCAGGAGCCTTGTCCATAGTCAACGGAGATTTCAGTATGCAACTATCAGGTTTTCAATGTGCATTAATACCACTACACTATAGGAACATACATTGAAACCACTACACTACACAATGTGTTTGTTCATACTAGAACAATGTTTGATTATGTTTAATCGTGATGTAGCATTGATCGATGATCATAGGGGGGTTGTTAGATTTAACCACTACACTATAAGAACATGTGTTCTGTTTTAAAAACTTTTACCACTACACTATGGGAACACATGTTTGTTGACATTTTGTAACAATGTTGGATTGTTTTGATCACTATGTCTGATAATGTTCAATATGGTGTTATTAGGTTTTATTGTGATCATGATGTAAGATTGATCGATGATCATAGGGGGGAGTTGTTAGATATCAGTCTATTTAACGTGATCAAGCTGGCCTCCTGACCCTTTTGTAATCAATGGGATTTAATCAAGGTATTCATTCAGTGTGATTAAATCAAGGTCAAAGTCCTAATTAGCAATCATCCACTCAGATAGACCCTACCTCTAGACACACCCACTACCTGTAACTTACTGTATAAAACAAGTGAACTCATGTTAGTATGTTGAAAGAACCGTTCGTGCAACATGCGTTCGGATTGTCCTGTAACGCTGGAATAAACGTATTTCTACTGTTGGACACTTTCCCGAGTTGAGTTCCTGAATATCTGCAAACCTGAACTTGGATCAAAAGACAGACTTCTTCAGGCTGTGTTTTGTTGATTTTAGGAACTCCAAAGAGGTGGTCAAATCTGAAGTTGCAGCTGTTATGAGGCACTCCAAGGGTCACATAACTAGAGGATATTTGGCCAAAAAGGCAGAGTGCCACCAGTGCCAAACAGATGAAGAGCCTGTCCTCAGAAACAGAACAGTCCAAAATATTAGAGACTTTGTAAGAAACAGAGACATGAAAAGAGAGAAGTCTAGAAGTAATGCTGGTCTAACAATTCAAGGTTCAGGTAGACAATTTTGAGTGTGGTCTGGACTTTTGTTGAGCATTTCTACTTCCTTGCCTATCTCTCCAGGAAGAAAAAGTTCTCTATAAACCCTTTTAGTTTTTAGGGTGGTCTTGATTTGTCTGTGTTTTTTATTAAATTTCATTCAGGAAAATGGATCATTTGTTCTACTCATGTGTATCATTTGTGTTTGGTATAATAGAACTGTGTCAATATTTTCAGAGTAAACTGTTGAAATGCTCCAGGAGAAGGCTGAGATTGATAAATACATGTAGAGGTAGTTTATGCATACTACTTCACTGAATTTTGTGGCATCCAGTCCTCGCAATCTTTCACTGACAAACCTATGCCTTTTTATGTGATTAGTTGGCAACAACGAACCGTTACAAAAAGACTTATTTTATTTTAGACTTATCTGCTTGGTCTGTGTAGCCCTTCAGCTACCTCCGATCTACCTCCCGGAACTGTAGGAATTTACAATGAACTACACATGGCAGCCAAAATACTTTTACATAGGACCACTTAGCTTTGCTTGTGTGTATTAGTATGTGTGCTTTTAAGACCTGTGGAGTTTGTAAATGCTTATCCATACTGAACACATCGATGAGGCCATTCTCCAGTATGTACTAACATATGGTTTTCAAAAATACTTTTCTACAGTGGGCACATTTATGAGGCTTCTCTTCAGTGTTTTGCTTTTCTTTTTTTTTTTTCTTATGTTGCTGATGATGGGTAATATAGTAGTCCATAGTGATGAATGAGAAATTGCCATAAATGGGGAAATTGTTTTTTCATTTAAAAAAAATAGATACAATATAACCTGTTCCTGCAGGATTAGTTGCAGCTATTGGAAAGAAATTACATCATTATCTATATACACTGCCTATTGTATTATGGTACTCTTCATGATCGTCAGATACATAATGACCCTGACATGGTGGAGAATCACTTAAACCACCATAAACTATGTGTTTTCTGAAGGTTAAAGAACTGTACAAGTGATTTAACATCACTTAAGACACATTGCATCTTAATACACTTTTACTCACCACTTTCTGTGCACACTGTCAATTACATTTATTTATATAATGACCCCTGACATGGTGGAGAATCATTTAAACAACCATTAACTATATATACCACCAGCTATTTAACATCACTTTAGTTCTATAAGGAAAAATCTATGAATGTTTTGAAAGTCAAAAGTCAGTAATATTTTCTTTGAAATTCGCCATTACTAAAATGCTTATAATGTGTGAATATTGTCAAAACTCTCCATGTTACCTCATAAATAGCCAAATAACCTAATCAGATCAATAGTTCTCGGGGTCTGGTTCACGGTATAAGGTGGGCTGTGTTAGGAAGGGAAACAGTATCTACCTAGGAATGAAAGATGTGAAGGTCTGCAGACAGGACTGACCATTCTAATGTTAATGAAAGTGGTGTAAATGTTTTGTATTTTAGCGATCCAGACACTACGAGTATGATTCAGCAATGACTTTATTGGCCGTTATAACTTCCGCTGAACACATACGTTTCTGTGGCTGCTTCTCACAGAACTTCCAGCACAAGAGGCAAGTTAAACCATCTCTTAACCAGGTGCCCCCGCCCCCTGCTTACTCTGCCAGCCCCCGCAGTGCATAGCAACACATGGGCTGCCGCGGCTGACAGAGAGCAAGGTCACAGGCACACAGACAACACTATAAAACATGAACACATTTAAACATACTGGTCGTTACATTACCCCTCCGCTACCAAGTTCCTCGTCCCTGAGGGAACAAACAAAGTCTGCCAAACTCTGGGGCGGTCTCCTAGCCCTTTGTGGATGTGAGAAGGGAGGTGACAGGCTTAACCCCGGGGCAGGGGACGTGGGCTGAGACCAGGGGGCCACAGGGACAGAGTCAGGGTCACCCCCATCAGGCACTGGCTGTGGGGGGTGCGGTGTGTGTGTGTGTGTAGTGAGAAGGGGGGTGACGGGCTTAACCCAGGGGCAGGGGACATGGGCTACCTGGAACCTGGGGAAAGGCATTGCCTCGATAGGGGGCCAGTCTGTCTCTGTGCAGAGCAACCTTCCGTCCTCGTGGCGGTAGCTGCACCCGATACACCACCTCCCCCATCCGCTCCAACACCCTGCAGGGCCCCACCCACTGGCTGTCAAGCTTTGGACACCGGCCCTTCTTTCTTTGTGGGCTGTACACCCAAACAAGGTCTCCAGCCTGGAAGTGCCTACCCCGTGCCCGCACGTCATAGTTACGCTTTTGCATGGCACCAGCACTTTCCTGCTGCACCCGGGCAAACGCATGGGCAGACTCAAGCCTGTCCTGGAGCCTCCTCGCATATTCCGTCTGGAGGCCGCCCAAAGGCCAGCTCTGTTGGGGTGCGGAGCTCCCTCCCTAGCATGAGGAGTGCTGGGGAACATGAGGTCGACTCCTGGACTGCAGACCGGCACGCCATGAGCACCAGCGGCAGATGTTCATCCAAGTCGCGCTGATGCTCCGATGTCAGTATGGCCAGCTGCTGACCCAGTGTGCGGTGGAGCCTCTCCACGTGCACGTCACTTTGAGGCTGTAACGGGGTGGTTCGTGTCTTTTGTATGCCCATTCGGCTGCACATGGCAGCGAATACCTTGGACTCAAAATTTCTCCCCTGGTCACTGTGCAGTGTGTGCGGCATCCCAAACCGGCTGAGTATGCCTCCAAGCAAGGAATCTGCCACAGTCTCTGCCTCCTGGTTTGGGAGGGCATAGGCCTCTGGCCACTTTGTAGTCGATCACAGAGAGGATGTAGGCATTCCCCTTGTTGGTGCGGGTAAGTGGGCTCATTACATCTAAAGCAACTCTCTCTCCATGGGGGCCCGCACTAGATGCAGCTGGGCATGTGACCGACCTGTTGGGCCTTTCCGTGCAGTGCATTATTCACACCGTCTGCGGAAGTCTTCCACGTCCCGCCGAAAGTAGCCCCCATAGAAGCCTCGGCGGAGGCGGCGGAGCGTTTTTGTCACACCAAAGTGGCCTGACCCCGAGGCTCCGTGCATGCCCTGCAGTACAGCTACCCTCAGGCCCTTGGGGACCACCATCTGCCAACGCTCATCCCCTGTAGCAGGCTCTTTCCACGCCCTCTGCAGCACCCCGTCGATCAGACACAGCGAGTCAAACTTTGACCACAGCCCCTTAGTGACCTGAGAGGCTTGCCACCTCTTCCCATGGCAGCCTCTGCTGTGACTCCACCCACTGATGCACAGGGTGTAGGTCGGGGTCAAGTTCCTGCTGTTGCCTCCAATCCCCCACGCTTACCATCTGCAGCTCCCAGCAGTCAACCACCTCTGCCCGCCACACTGCCTTCACACAATTCAAGCTCCCGACTCTCCCTCCGTTCACAGTGGTGGCACCCGTCGGCAGCACATGGGCGACGGGAGAGGGCATATGCATTGCTGTGTTGAGCTCCTGCCCTGTGCACCACTGTGAAGTTATAGGCCTTGAGCTCCTCCAACCACCTGGCGACCTGCCCCTCCGGCTCCCTGAATGACATCAGCCACTGGAGAGCTGAATGGTCGGTTCTCACAGTGAAGGGCAGACCGCACAGGTAATATTTAAAATGGCGCACGGAGAGCACCACTGCCAGGAGCTCTCGCCGGGTCACGCAGTAGCGCTTCTCAGCCTTATTGAACACCCGGCTGAAATATGCCACTACCCTCTCCACGTCTGCAATAGTAATAGCCCGAGCGGAAGTCCAGTGAGGAAAACCAGGCAGAGCCTGAGACTAGGTCCGGAGACTCATCCACGTGGGGTAGTGGATAAGAGTCTTTCTTAGTTACCCCATTCGGCGGGGACGGCACTTTATCGGGCGGGCATCTCCGGTGTCAATCCCACGCTCCACCAGCTGTGTTCGCCCGACGTCATCCTCCCTCAGTGCAAAGCTGTCTTTAAACTCCACAACCAGCCGCCACAACAGCTCCTGCTGTTGTGAGTCCAGGTCATCACAGTTCTCCGTCCAGATTTTCGTGATGGCAGCCCGCGTCATCTCCTCCTCCGTCTGGGGCAGCAGGGCTGGAGACGGGCAGCCCATGCTGTTGGGGGCTGGCACTGCCAGCAGGGGTGGAGAGGAGTCGGGTGCTGTCACCTCTGTCTCCAGCTGAGAGGGAGGTGATTGAACAGCAATGCTGTGGGCGTGGAGTGGTGGCCGGTTGGGGAAACACGCACCCTGATGTCGTGAGGGGTTTTGGGGAAAAGTGGGTGTGGCTCGGTTCTGCTGTGCCAACTTCTCGAGCCGGCAAGGTAGTGGGTGCAGCAACTGGTGGTGTCACGGCCGACAACGCGATGACAGGTGCATCCTGAAACGTGCCTCTTCCCAGGTCCAGCTGACAGCCCGTAGCCTTCAAGAAATCCAGCCCCAGTATGCACGGGTCCTGCACGCTTGCCACCCACACTGGGCGGTGGAAAGCTTTGCCCCCCACAGTCAGTGTCATTGTGCCCCTGCCTTTCATGGGTGCCAGCCCGCCCGTGACTGTGCGCAGCTGCACAGTGGTGGGCTCTAACTGAGTCCAGCCCGGCACCACATCAGGTCTTACCAGAGTCACTGTGTCCACGAGAGCAGTGCAGGGAACCCCCTCTACGGTCACTGGGAGGTGACAAAAGTCCCCCACACAAGTACGCCCAACCACTATCACAGGCTCCATGTGCATGTTTTCGTCTGCTTATGGGAGGAGTGGGCCCTGACTCCCCCGTCTGTGCTGTCGGGCCCTTCCTGCAGACAAGAGGATGGGGCTGGGGTCCGCACAGCCTCCCCTATGCGGACCCGGTGCCGTTTCCCGGACCCTTGGGTGCTTTTGGGCACTGCCTGAGGAGGTGACCAGGCTGGCCACACCCCCAACAAACCCTGGGTGATGTGTGCAGGGTACGGGTTGATTGGATAGACATAGCCCGTATCATCTCCGTCAGCTCAGATGCCCATGCCGGCTTCTCCAGGACAGCTTTGGTGCCCACTGCCACTCTTATTATGGGCAGGCTCTCACTGTGGCTACCTCCAGCTGGCACACCCCACACAAACTGATAATTAACTACCAAAAATAAACGGTAACGAACTTGTCACCCTAGCTCACTCACTTTATTTATAGTTTACTTCTGACACCAATTCTAGCGATCTCAGACACAACGAGTATGATTCAACAATGACTTTATTGGCCGTTATAACTTTGGCTGAACACATACGTTTCTGTGGCTGCTTCTCACAGAACTTCCAGCACAAGAGGCAAGTTAAACCATCTCTTAACCAGGTGCCCCCGCCCCCTGGCTACTCTGCCAGCCCCCGCAGTGCATAGCAACACATAGGTTGCCGCGGCTGACAGAGAGCAAGGTCACAGGCACACAGACGACACTATAAACATGAACACATTAAAACATACTGGTCATTACAGTATTCTTTTGAGGAGGGTTCATAAGTTGAAAGTATATGGAAAACACCAATATTCTTCAGTTCTTAGACTGTGACAAGCCATCTCTAGGCTTGCAATAGCACACTTCAATTTCTCCATCAAGCTGGTCGAGTAATTCCAAAGTTTTTTCCGAAAAATGTCACAATAATTAATTGTGCTTTTTTCTAACTGCCTTATTCATGACTTTATTACATTTCTCCAACTCTGAAGTAGCAACTTTGGAACTTGTAAACATTTAGAGACCACCTTAAATCCAAACTGCAGATACCACAATTTCAGTTTACCTGGCAAGCAGGTATTATCAATGGTACTGATACATAAACTGGTACCTAAAAACAATGTTGAACTACACAACAATGATATGACCACTGGAACTCTCACAAGATGATGATGATGTACTATTTACATAGCGTGAATAGTAAAACTTGTTAGTGTATACATACTTGTAGTTGTCAGCCATGTTGACACCATACTGTCCAAGTAAAACACACAGTCCTTGCAGTACAGTGTGTAACCAGAGTTCTGTGTACTGTTATGGATATGTTAATTCAATATGCTAATTAGATATGACGCGAGAATGACATCACAGCGTCCTTGCAATTCATGTGTCCTCGCAAGCCAGGTTTGTGTTCAGGTAGGACATGTCCCTATAACTTGGTGAAAACTCTTGTTGTGTAAAAAATTGAGTATCTTGATTGGTAGGTGATACAAAAAAAAAAAACCTTGCTCTTCGATGCACAATTTTTTCTAATCATTTTTATTCAACTTTGGTAGCTCTAGACTAAAAGGAAAGGGAAGTACCCGTAAACCACTTTTTTTCAGGTTGAGGAAATTTGGCCTCCTAATCCACCAAGACCTGTATAGGTGTGTGTGTGTGTGTGTGTGTGTGTCGTATTATCTAAGATTTTTACCATTACCAGAATGTTTTTTGTGTTGTTTAGATATGACTCTGCGAGTGTGCTGCGAGTCCTGCAAAATCCTTCTAAAACAAAGAAAATCTCTTCAGGACAAACTGGAAAGTTCCAGGAGGGAATTGGAGTTGGTAATGCAGCATCTCCGGGTCCTCAGACGCCGGGCCCTCAACAGAAACCGGGTCCTACCCAGAAGAATGTGCGTAGTGGAGGAGGCAGGTTCCAGCTGCAGTTAACCCCCAAATCCCTAATGTGCACGCGCACACACACACACACACACACACACATACACACAGACACAGACACAGACACACACAGACACACACACACACACACACACACACACACACACACAACGTTCGCCGTGTGTGGTTATGTTTGGAATTGTTTGTGTTTGTTTGTGTGTTGTATTTGCTATTTTTTAATATATCTAAATAAAACAAAGTTTGAAGGTATTTTTCTGTGTTTGAATCTTGATTTTGCTGAGGGTCACACACCAGCAGCGATGACTGCTCTGTGTCTTGTTTTAAGTCACAGAGAGCCCACATGGCTAACTTATGTACCAGAGTAGGCCCCATATGCCTGCCGTCTATTAAAGGTCACTGAGGGTCAAACACACAAGGGAGAGCACCAGTATGGACTTAGGCAAAAAAAATGCATTTTTTTTCAGTTATTATTCTCAAATGTCCCTTTTGTATTCTGAATGTCAGTTATGTTCCCAATTGCCTGAAAAATGAGTAACAGTGACTCTCTTATGATGGACCAGCAAAAAAAAAATGTCCTTCTGGTTGGGGATCGAACCAGCCACCTTCTGGTTAACAGCCACAGCTGCCGACTACACGACCGGCTAATTTTTTTTAGACCTGAAAAGATTCTGAAAAGATTTGGCCAATCACGTTCGCACCAGTTTGCAGAGTTGATAACAATTGACCAATCACGGCAGAAATCCTGGAGAGCGCCGTCGGGCAGCACGCACGGCAGAAATGCTGGAGCGCGACGTCAGGCGACGTCACTTAGCTGACGCTGGACCTGGAGGGGGGGGCGGGCAAATCGAAAATGCAAACCTCTGGATAGCTCAAATAGCCAGAAGATGCGTCCGTAATTCAAACAACTTCAAGGAAGCAATCCTCCCTCTAAAGCTGTATCAAGTTAAATAAACCGAGGAAATTTGTCGACATGGTGAGTATTTACACATTAACTACACTGCTGAATGGGATAATTGTTTTGTGTATAGCTAGCTTTCTACCTTTAAAACGCTATAATTTATCTGACTAAAATGTCGCTATATTTTAGAGATGTTGCTTTTGGCGACATAGATGCATACAATTAATTTTTAAATGCATGACAATAGCATAAGTCGTATACCTGCAGATCGTATTTACTTTAATTATTGAAGTCATTTCCCCTTGGTTTAGCTAGCTTTTTACCTAAGCTGCTTTCTCTGACTGCAATTTCGCTTTCGCTCATGCCTTTGGTCTGCTAATATAATCTGTTAGTCTTGTACGATATAACTTGAAGTATTGAAGTAATTATTCCCGTTGTTGTCATTTCGATTTATTTAGCTATATAGCTATCTTATAATCACTCTGTTATCTGTACTGGAATTACGCTAGTCCTCGTCAAATAACGTTAACTATATTAAGGGTGCTTTTACGTGGGCTATGAATGAATGATAACGAAATGTTTTGACTGTGAATAAGAGTATTTTATGCACAATCGCTTAAATTCAGATGTATAAACGAAATATTGAGAGGTTGTACAGGTAATGGCAGGAAAGGGAGACAGTGGTGAGGAGGGGGGTTCACCTGTGTGGAGAATAGGGCTAATACTATTACAGGGATGGTCTGCTCTTCATGGATTTATGTTATTTTCATTCATTAAAAACAATGTGCAATTACTATGTCACCAAAGGCAAAATCTGTGAAGTCACACAAGGCAATGTCAGAATCAGAATGGTTGGCACGTTTGAGAAAGTTTGCCAGCACTGGATCCTGGCCTGCCGGGGGTGGGAACAAGCCAGCACCAAGGCAGAAGAAGTGGTACGAGCTGTATCAAAGGGTATGACTATATACATGGCACAGTATAATGTATTTATTGTTATTAAGTCATTATAACATGTATTAAATAGGATAAAAGGCAATGTTCCCACAAGGAAATCCAAATGTAAAAAGCAAATCAGTTACATCATATCTCTGTGACTACACATACGAAAATGAAAACTCAAACAATTGTATAACTTTTATTTCTAGATTGAAAAATGTCCAATGCAGACACAAGGACAGAGGTCTTTGTTTGGTCTAGTAAGGGCGTGTGTTTGTGGATTCCACACTCAGAAGGTAACGCTGGTCAATTCAAGACTCAAAAAGTGTGTGTGTGTGTGTGTATCAATATGCAAACTAATTTGTGATGTCTCTACAGCCAACTGGAGCAAGTACTGCCTCTGGGCCTGCAGGGCCGCAGACGGCAGCAGCCAGGCAAAGTCCTACTGGGCCTGCAGGGCAGCAGTCGGCAGCAGTGGGTCCGGTTCAAGGCACTGCAGGGCCGCAGACGGCAGCAGCCAGGCAAAGTCCTACTGGGCCTGCAGGGCAGCAGTCGGCAGCAGTGGGTCCGGTTCAAGGCACTGCAGGGCCGCAGACGGCAGCAGCCAGGCAAAGTCCTACTGGGCCTGCAGGGCAGCAGTCGGCACTAGTGGGTCCGGTTCAAGGCACTGCAGGGCAGCAGACGGCAGCAGCCAGGCAAAGTCCTACTGGGCCTGCAGGGCAGCAGTCGGCAGCAGTGGGTCCGGTTCAAGGCACTGCAGGGCAGCAGACAGCAGCAGCCAGTCAAAGTCCTGGCCAAAGGGCCTTAGGTTCATTGCTGGTGTCTGTGGGCCGTAAGCACCCACCCCCACATATTTTAATGGTATTTGGCCTCATAAATTGACCATAAATATTTTACATTTTGTTCACTGAATGATAATTTGTCAATATAGTTCTCTCACGACACAGACGTTTGCCTTGTTGCTTTTCAGTTGAACAAGTCAAGATTTGGTGGTGCTCATGTTTCTGCGGCCAGGCCAAATCTAAGCCTAGCTAGAAAATCAACCCAGGTAAATAGATTGACCCAGTTTGAAGAGAGACTGATTGATTGAACCTACACATGATGTAGTGTAGTGTATTGTATTCATTGTTATGTATGCTCTTATTTTACAGAGCCAAGTCACCATCCCCACCGAAAGCAGTACCACTTCTCCAGCCAGCAGTGGCGGACCTACCATTAAGGCGAACTAGGCAACTGCCTTAGGCCCTCACCCAGCAGAAAGCCCACGATAAATTGCCCACCCAGGCACTGATGGGACGGCCTAAGTCCATAACCAACCGGCCCTCCCGCAGATATCGTCGGTTGCGACAGTTTTCCTTGCTTAAGCGAATACATTATATACCTGTCATGATAACCAACGGGATTCACTGTCTGCTATTTATACTACTCCTAGTGACCTGTATTCACACTCATGGTTACTATTGTCTTACTATTTTCTAATCTCCTCCGTCAGTCTTACTCTGTTTATTTGTTATTAAATGTTAATCACTCTAGCCTAATACCTGCATGTCTCGCTCGTAGACACCTTTAACACCCCTACACACACACACACACACACACACACACACATAATCACACACCCAGCATGCAACACTATCATTACCACTGATGTTTACACCCCATCGTATGTTCTGTTCTGTTCATTTCTACAACAAAGTTCAAACCAGTGGCGGCGGACCTTAAGGGCGATTGTGGCGACGAACTGCTTTCAGGAAAAGGAGATTTTTTTCTCTGTCGGCGTACTAATTAAGATAAATTGACAACAAAACAATTAGGACTTCCTACACCAAATGTATCGATTCAACAGGTTTCTATAAAGGGTGGAACCCTACATCCAAGAATTGGAACGAAAGAAAATCATGGCTAGCACGCTGTGAAGTGGCTAACGCGGTCTGTATTTCTTTATTTGTAGGCTACCGCTGTCACTTTTCATAGGTTGTACAGTGTGAATGTTCGCTTTTTGCCCTAACACTGAGTTATTTTCTTTGTGAAGACTTAGTTAGCTTTTGTAAGCCAATACTTTCGAGATCAGTCAATAAATATAGTTGGTTTTGACTTATATGTTGCCCCCTTCTTTACGTTGTTACTGGACATTTATGTGTCCTGTAAAGCTATGTTGCATCATACAACATTTGAGACATGTGGATAATGAAAAAGTGGGATAATTTAATGCGGAGCCAAATCATGTTTGCTTATGAAGGCTCCTGAATGCAACTTTCTTCCATATAACTAGCTACTGTAGCTATGTAGGTAGAGAGGAAATATTTTGATTGTGTGCTGCCATCTACTATACAAAAAGGTATTGCTGTATGAGTTAATCAGCCTACAAAAAAAATGATATTGCTTAATGTAGGTCGCCCTAATCATTATCAAAAAAATTGTGTACTCTTTCTCTGCTGACATTTATTTCTAAAGGCTCTGTAGTTATACATATAGGCCTAACCATCTGATACTAGCCCAGAGTTAAGCATATTCATCTAGCAAACTATAGGCCCTACCTTCCTTGGAGTGTTACAATAGCCAGTATCATTTTATTCCATGTGTCCATCCAGGCAAATTTGTGAATCCAAATGTTATTAAAAAACATATATAATGTTATTTCTTTGTAATCATCCAAAATTATGTTAA
This sequence comes from Sprattus sprattus, assembly GCF_963457725.1. Lineage (NCBI taxonomy): Eukaryota > Metazoa > Chordata > Actinopteri > Clupeiformes > Clupeidae > Sprattus > Sprattus sprattus. The sequence continues at coordinate 50,213,808 of NC_137923.1, read as the reverse complement.
GTGTATGGGTATTTTGCATACATTGAGCGGGCAACGCGCCGTATATTAAGTGGGCCGCTCTGACAGACAACTCCCGGGCCACTTTTTCCCCCCAGTCTGCCCCTGCTTTGAGGTGGCCCTTTTTTTTTTGCATTAAAAGGACGGATGAAGAGGGCCCCTGGCTATGTTTTCGCCTTAGGCCCCCGAATGACTAGGTCCGCCACTGCTCTCGATTTCGCGCCGTCACCCGGTGGCAAAACCTCTTTCTGTGATCCTCCAGGCCTTAGGGGGATTTTCAGAAGGTGTCCGAGAAAGGTGCATGGTCGTCGGACTGACCGTTTTCGGTCGGGAGGGTATTTTGTGGAGCCTCCGCCACCACGCCTCCGCCACCACCCCCAACTTTTTCGTACCCATGGTTAACCAAAACCCTACCCATGGTTAACCAAAATGGACTTAGAAAAAATCCACAGTTTTCAGACCTCCAGAGGGGTAGGACCCTGCTCAAAGGTGTCCGAGAATACTGCACCTTCAGCGGACATGCCATGAGCCTCTAGACCCCTCTATATCCTCCAGGAGGACCAGGATTTGAGGAACATGTGTCCGAGAACAGTGCACCTTCAGCGGACTGGCCCTGAGCAGCTACACCCCTGGTTACATCCTCCACAGGCACCAGGATGTGACAGAATGTGTCCCAGAATAGGTCACCTTCAGCGGACATGCCTTGAGCCTCTAGACCCCTATATATCCTCCGGGAGAGGGAGGAGAGTGTGGTCAACAGTCCGCTTCAAAATCGGACACTCAGAGGCTGAGTTACCTCTTTGTGGAACTATTTTTATTTTTCGTTCTGAGCCTAAGTCCACTTTTTTAGGGTGCTCTCGATTTCGCGCCGTCACCCGGTGGCAAAACCTCTTTCTGTGATCCTCCAGGCCTTAGGGGGATTTTCAGAAGGTGTCCGAGAAAGGTACATGGTCGTCGGACTGACCGTTTTCGGTCGGGAGGGTATTTTGTGGAGCCTCCGCCACCACCCCCAACTTTTTCGTACCCATGGTTAACCAAAACCCTACCCATGGTTAACCAAAATGGACTTAGAAAAAATCCACAGTTTTCAGACCTCCAGAGGGGTAGGACCCTGCTCAAAGGTGTCCGAGAATACTGCACCTTCAGCGGACATGCCATGAGCCTCTAGACCCCTCTATATCCTCCAGGAGGACCAGGATTTGAGGAACATGTGTACGAGAACAGTGCACCTTCAGCGGACTGGCCCTGAGCAGCTACACCCCTGGTTAACCAAAACCCTACCCATGGTTAACCAAAATGGACTTAGAAAACACTGGAGGCCTACAGACACACACACCTCCCCAGACAGGCCTAAGAAGCCTCCTGTCTATTAAAGGTCCCCAAAGGTCAGAGAGACACACAGAGAGCTCCAAACACTGCCCAGTGTGTTGGGTTCACTTACTGGGAGGCCTACAGACACACACACCTCCCCAGACAGGCCTAAGAAGCCTGCTGTCTATTAAAGGTCCCCAAAGGTCAGAGAGACACACAGAGAGCTCCCAGCACTGCCCAGTGTGTTGTGTTCACTTACTGGGAGGCCTACAGACACACACACCTCCCCAGACAGGCCTAAGAAGCCTGCTGTCTATTAAAGGTCCCCAAAGGTCAGAGAGACACCCAGAGAGCTCCAAACACTGCCCAGTGTGTTGGGTTCACTTACTGGGAGGCCTACAGACACACAAACCTCCCCAGACAGGCCTAAGAAGCCTGCTGTCTATTAAAGGTCCCCAAAGGTCAGAGAGACACACAGAGAGCTCCAAACACTGCCCAGTGTGTTGGGTTCACTTACTGGGAGGCCTAGAGACACACACACCTCCCCAGACAGGCCTAATTAGCCTGCTGTCTATTAAAGGTCCCCAGAGGTCAGAGAGACACACAGAGAGCTCCAAACACTGCCCTGTGTACTGTGTTAAGTCACAGCAAGCCCCAATGGCTCACACTTGTCTCCCTTTAGGCCCAAAAATTCTGCCTGCTATTAACCCTTTGTTGCCAGCACCTAAAATGACCGATTTAGGGTGCTTTCAATTAAAGCAGTGGTGTAAGAACAGTTTGTAACATATATTAATGTGTGATACATCATTTTAAAGCTAAAAGTATGGAGTACAACACAGCACACAGTTTTTTCATTTTTAAAATATATGTGTTTATTAAAAATAGCATTTATGCAAATTTGTATTAATTATGCGCATAAATTATGTACAACTTCTCATCTGAAGAGCGAAGTATACATTTTTATTAAAAAATTTCAACGTCAAATCAAAGCATAATCAATCAGCCATATCACTCTAAAATTTCAGCTTGATCTGAGCAAAACCTCAAATGTTACAGCCCAATATCTGGCGTCCTCCACATTATGTACATTTCAAAATTCCAGTATAATTCTGTGTGATCAAATATGGGAGATTGCGTTACCCCACACATAGATTTGAACCTGGGTCTACAGGGTGCCAACATGCACTCTGACTGCCATACGAATGAGCCAGGCTCCATAGTGTGGCAGTCAGAGCACTATACTCATCTGTAGTGCAGCACTCCGTCACACTGCCCTCCACTTCAGGAAGTGCACCCTTGCGCTTCATGCACATAGGCATTCCTCGCGCATCCACCAAGTGTACTTCTCCCATCAAGAGTCCCCCCCACCCCCATACACACACAGACATGTGCTTTACCCATCTACGGGGCCCCTAACACAGGTGTCAACCTACCTGGGGGTCCCTCATACAGTTTTACGGCCACGCCTCAGAGGACCTCACGGGAAGCCATCCCACATCTGACATAATTTGTAGCAAACAGAGAGCATAGTCAACTCCCCTGGCCTGGCTACAGGGTGCCAAACATTCACCCTCAAAGCCCTTATGGCCATGTTACATGTAGTAGACCCCAGTGCTTAGGATGGAAATGATAAGCTCAGAGAAGTCAGAACTTTCCTTGACCATTTCAAAGAGCGCTGCAAAGCTCTGCATCAGCCCTTTCAAAATGTGTCCATTGAAAGCCCAGATCTGGAATTTGTCAATATATTAAAAGGTCCAACTATCCTGGCTTGTAGGCCTCTTGGCCCTTTCCCTCTTGGTCTCACACCTCTCCCTCTCGCTGGTCTTGGGTTGGCTGGCGGATTTTCAGGAGCACCATCATCGCTGCTCTCCTCGTGGCTAATATTCCATTACCTAAGCTGAAAATCAATTCAGATCAGAAAAAGGAACAGTTCATTTTTCTATTCTTCATTTACACACACACACACACATAAATATATACAAGTTATTTTTAATTATTGTACAGGGCTGAAATAACAAGCACCCAAAACCTTGAGGTCTCAAATCAACAACGAAATATTGACAGAACTACACTAAAACCATAAGTAAGTCACATTTTTTTCATGAATTAGGTAAGAAAAACATCTTGAAAGGAAAAGAAATACTCCTTTATCTTTTCTTCTAAATGCCTTGTTAGTCCCTGCTTGCTTATGCCTTTCAAATGCTAAAATGTAAACCCAGTAACATGTTGTTCGCTATTAGTACAATGTGCGTTTGCGTCAGCGGTACTTTGCGGTAAACGAAACATGTGAATGTTCGCCCTCACATATGTCTTATGAATCTAGCCAAATTGATAGCCGAACACAATACTAAATACAAAGGTTTGATAAAGTTCATTATTTACTCCGAGAAACAAATGAGGAAAGCTAGCATGCATTTCAGTGACTACTTGTTTGGTGTGTGTATGATGAAACGTACCTTGTGATAGAAACGCAGTCGGAGTACTTTTCTCCGGCGGTTTCTCCTTCCAATCCTCGGTAAAAATTCAAACTTTTTCTCCACTAGAAATCCATCCAGGACCACTGTGTACATTAGTTTCTTGGCCACTCATCATTCATTAGAAATGCTGTCTCTTCTTGTGCTGAAAATCGCTGTTTCTCTCTGAGGTGTCGCATACTCGCGGACGCCATGTTTGTTTTTTCTAACCTCAGTCACGTCACTCGCGTAGCTTGATTTGACGAGCTCTGTGGGACTAGCCAATCAATAAAATGGATTTTAAATGCATGCAATATGATTGGATGGGTCTTGAGGTTTTGTAAAAAAAAATTTTTTTGCAAAAATATGTTATTTTCCGTTGTCATGGCACCAAAACGTCATCGTTCGAATAAGAACGATATTAACACGGAGCGGCACCAAGGGGTTAAAGCTCTCTGAGGGTCCCACAGACACACACTGAGCTCCCAGCACTGCCCAGCACTAACCCTAACCCCCAGTACTGCCCTTAGCCCCAGCCCACTGCCCCCAAACACAGTGAGCTTCACGAGGCTCCCACAGACACACACAGAGCTCCCAGCACTGCTGGACGTCTAACTGAGGTCGCCATTGAATTCTAGATAGCTCGCTCCGTTTCTCACTTGCCGCCACAGCCTTCAGACAATCAGTCATCAGCACAAGTTCGCCTCATGAAAACCGGAGATTCATACCGATCTGCCACGCCCCACTGTGTGGTGTGTTTGTTTAGTGTGTAGCGCAGTTGACTGTGTGGTGTGTTTGTTTAGTGTGTAGCGCAGTTGCACTACGGGGTGTTGAGCTGCTTATTATGTGTAGGTTTTTAAGGATGCAATGTGCATCGTGGTCCGGTGCTTCCGCCCTGTATAGCTTTTCCTTTATAGAGTCGAGCCTTTCTTTCATATTAAAGCTATCTGAGGGTCCCACAGACACACACAGAGCTCCCAGCACTGCCCAGCACTAACCCTTACCCCCAGTACTGCCCTCAGCCCCAGCCCCCAAACACAGTGAGCTTCATGAGGCTCCCACAGACACACACAGAGCTCCCAGCACTGCTGGACGTCTAACTGAGGTCGCCATTGAATTCTAGATAGCTCGCTCCGTTTCTCACTTGCCGCCACAGCCTTCAGACGATCAGTCATCAGCACAAGTTCGCCTCATGAAAACCGGAGATTCATACCGATCTGCCACGCCCCACTGTGTGGTGTGTTTGTTTAGTGTGTAGCGCAGTTGACTGTGTTTGTTAAGTGTGTAGCGCAGTTGCACTACGGGGTGTTGAGCTGCTTATTATGTGTAGGTTTTTAAGGATATAATGTGCATCGTGGTCCGGTGCTTCTGCCCTGTATAGCTTTTCCTTTATAGAGCCTTTCTTTCATACCGGGGAGTCATTCACAACTTAGGACAGAGTTGCTTCAGGTGGGATTTGAACCTGCAATTCTCAGATGGTTTTCTGGAATCTTACCCTTTGCGGGTTTCGAACCTGTGCTCATCAGGTCTGTGGTGCCGCGCCCTACCCACTAAGCCACCGTGCTGGTACAGAATTCCGCCTGTCAGTGCGCCCAAATCACCGATTCCTCACCCCATATTTTCCCAGGCTCTTTCTCTTTCAATCTTTCTCTCTCTCAGAGTTGCTTCATGTGGGGTTCGATCCTACGATTTTCAGGTGGTTTCGTCGAAACTAACACCTTTAATGGGTGGTTTCACCGAGACTTGCCCTTCGCGGGGTTCGAACCTGTGCTTCTCAGGTACCTCAGCCACTAATATGCCTCTCCCCACTCATCCGGGGCAAATTCTCGCTAGAAAAGGGTTCGGCGCGGTGACAGAGAGCTCCGTAGAGCCCTCGGCGTCCCCGGCCTGGAGGCTGACCGCGGTGGCTGGGAGGTGGGACCTGTGAGACAGGGTGCCTCCCCTGGCGGGTCACGGTTTCCAATCGGTCAGAAGGTTTAGGAGAGGAGAGGGAGGAGAGTGTGGTCAACAGTCCGCTTCAAACCGCTTGAAAATCGGACACTCAGAGGCTGAGTTACCTCTCGTGGAACTTTTTTTATTTTTCGTTCTGAGCCTAAGTCCACTTTTTTAGGGTGCTCTCGATTTCGCGCCGTCACCCGGTGGCAAAACCTCTTTCTGTGATCCTCCAGGCCTTAGGGGATTTTCAGAAGGTGTCCGAGAAAGGTGCATGGTCGTCGGACTGACCGTTTTCGGTCGGGAGGGTATTTTGTGGAGCTTCCGCCACCACCCCCAACTTTTTCGTACCCATGGTTAACCAAAACCCTACCCATGGTTAACCAAAATGGACTTAGAAAAAATCCACAGTTTTCAGACCTCCAGAGGGGTAGGACCCTGCTCAAAGGTGTCCGAGAATACTGCACCTTCAGCGGACATGCCATGAGCCTCTAGACCCCTCTATATCCTCCAGGAGAACCAGGATTTGAGGAACATGTGTCCGAGAACAGTGCACCCTCAGCGGACTGGCCATGAGCAGCTACACCCCTGGTTACATCCTCCACAGGCACCAGGATGTGACAGAATGTGTCCGAGAATAGGTCACCTTCAGCGGACATGCCTTGAGCCTCTAGACCCCTATACATCCTCCGGGAGAGGGAGGAGAGTATGGTCAACAGTCCGCTTCAAACCGCTTGAAAATCGGACACTCAGAGGCTGAGTTACTTCTTTGTGGAACTTTTTTTATTTTTCGTTCTGAGCCTAAGTCCACTTTTTTAGGGTGCTCTCGATTTCGCGCCGTCACCCGGTGGCAAAACCTCTTTCTGTGATCCTCCAGGCCTTAGGGGGATTTTCAGAAGGTGTCCGAGAAAGGTGCATGGTCGTCGGACTGACCGTTTTCGGTCGGGAGGGTATTTTGTGGAGCCTCCGCCACCACCCCCAACTTTTTCGTACCCATGGTTAACCAAAACCCTACCCATGGTTAACCAAAATGGACTTAGAAAAAATCCACAGTTTTCAGACCTCCAGAGGGGTAGGACCCTGCTCAAAGGTGTCCGAGAATACTGCACCTTCAGCGGACATGCCATGAGCCTCTAGACCCCTCTATATCCTCCAGGAGGACCAGGATTTGAGGAACATGTGTCCGAGAACAGTGCACCCTCAGCGGACTGGCCCTGAGCAGCTACACCCCTGGTTACATCCTCCACAGGCACCAGGATGTGACAGAATGTTTCCAAGAATAGGTCACCTTCAGCGGACATGCCTTGAGCCTCTAGACCCCTATATATCCTCCGGGAGAGGGAGGAGAGTATGGTCAACAGTCCGCTTCAAACCGCTTGAAAATCGGACACTCAGAGGCTGAGTTACTTCTTTGTGGAACTTTTTTTATTTTTCGTTCTGAGCCTAAGTCCACTTTTTTAGGGTGCTCTCGATTTCGCGCCGTCACCCGGTGGCAAAACCTCTTTCTGTGATCCTCCAGGCCTTAGGGGGATTTTCAGAAGGTGTCCGAGAAAGGTGCATGGTCGTCGGACTGACCGTTTTCGGTCGGGAGGGTATTTTGTGGAGCCTCCGCCACCACCCCCAACTTTTTCGTACCCATGGTTAACCAAAACCCTACCCATGGTTAACCAAAATGGACTTAGAAAAAATCCACAGTTTTCAGACCTCCAGAGGGGTAGGACCCTGCTCAAAGGTGTCCGAGAATACTGCACCTTCAGCGGACATGCCATGAGCCTCTAAACCCCTCTATATCCTCCAGGAGGACCAGGATTTGAGGAACATGTGTCCGAGAACAGTGCACCCTCAGCGGACTGGCCCTGAGCAGCTACACCCCTGGTTACATCCTCCACAGGCACCAGGATGTGACAGAATGTTTCCGAGAATAGGTCACCTTCAGCGGACATGCCTTGAGCCTCTAGACCCCTATATATCCTCCGGGAGAGGGAGGAGAGTGTGGTCAACAGTCCGCTTCAAACCACTTGAAAATCGGACACTCAGAGGCTGAGTTACTTCTTTGTGGGACTTTTTTTATTTTTCGTTCTGAGCCTAAGTCCACTTTTTTAGGGTGCTCTCGATTTCGCGCCGTCACCCGGTGGCAAAACCTCTTTCTGTGATCCTCCAGGCCTTAGGGGGATTTTCAGAAGGTGTCCGAGAAAGGTGCATGGTCGTCGGACTGACCGTTTTCGGTCGGGAGGGTATTTTGTGGAGCCTCCGCCACCACCCCCAACTTTTTCGTACCCATGGTTAACCAAAACCCTAACCATGGTTAACCAAAATGGACTTAGAAAAATTCCACAGTTTTCAGACCTCCAGAGGGGTAGGACCCTGCTCAAAGGTGTCCGAGAATACTGCACCTTCAGCGGACATGCCATGAGCCTCTAGACCCGTCTATATCCTCCAGGAGGACCAGGATTTGAGGAACATGTTTCCGAGAACAGTGCACCTTCAGCGGACTGGCCCTGAGCAGCTACACCCCTGGTTACATCCTCCAAAGGCCCCAGGATGTGACAGAATGTGTCCGAGAATAGGTCACCTTCAGCGGACTGGCCATGTGCAGCTGCACCCCTAGTAACATCCTCCACAGGCACCAGGATGTGACTGAATGTGTCCGAGAATAGGTCACCTTCAGCGGACTGACCATGTGCAGCTACACCCCTAGTTACATCCTCCACAGGCACCAGGATGTGACAGAATGTGTCCGAGAATAGGTCACCTTCAGCGGACTGGCCTTGTGCAGCTACACCCCTAGTTACATCCTCCACAGGCACCAGGATGTGAACATAATGTTTCCGAGGACAGAGCACCATCAACGGACTCTTTACCAGCTTCGAGTCCCTTGTTTTCGACTTCCAGAGGCACCATAATGTCAAAAACATGTGTCCGCCAAAGATGCACCATCAACGGACTCTCTGCGAGCTTCGAGTCCCTTGTTTTCGACTTCCAGATGCACCATAATGTCAAAAACATGTGCCCAAGAAAGATGCACCATCAACGGACTCTCTATGAGCTTCTGGGGCCTTGTTACAATCCTCCAGGAGGCTTCTGAAAAGGAGCTCTCTAGTCCCGAGATGGTACCCGGTGGCAAAACCTCTTTTTGGCATCCTCCAGGCTTAAGGGGAATCCTCAGAGAGTGTCCGAAAAAAGTGCACTGTCGTCGGACTGACCGTTTTGGCTCGGGAGGGTAGGCCATGGAGCTCGCGCCAGCACCCCCAACTTTTTTTTACCCATGGTTAACCAGTAACTATGAGTCTCTTAAGGTTCCATAAGAGAGTCATACTATGACTCTTATGGAAAAGTAACTATGACTCTGTCATAGGGTCGGGGCAAAAACGAATCTCAAGAACATTAAGGCTAAATAAATATCAGAGTTGATCCAAATGATTGAGGGAAGTTGGCTAGCAATAACTCCAATTATGGGATAAAGATTGGCTCTGAAAGAGGAAATAGCCTGGAAATTTACTGTTGGAGGAATCGGTGACTTGGTCGCACTGACAGGTGGGATTCTGTATCAGCACGGTGGCTCAGTGGGTAGGGCGCGGCACCACGAACCTGAAGAGCACAGGTTCGAAACCCGCACAGGGTAAGATTTCAGAAGAACATCTGAGAATCGCAGGTTCAAATCCCACCTGAAGCAACTATGTCCTAAGTTGCATATGAATCCCCGGAGAAAAATAACACACAAATCGCAATCAAACTCTGTAAACAGAACGTGGCAAACTCTGTAAGCAGAACATGGCATACTTTGAAGACAGAACTTGGCAAACTCTGTATACACAACCCGGCAAACTCTGTAAGCAGAATGTGGCAAACTCTGTAACAGAACTCAGCAAACTCTGTGAAAAGAACCTGGCAAGTTCTTTAAACAGAAAATATAATATTTTGTTTTTATCTTTTTTTAAAGCCATTCGTCTCACACGTTTCACCCTAGAAAGGCGCCCGGTGTACGCCGGAGTATCCTTTCTGCCCCCGGTGATTTCGTAAAGCATCCCAGGTGCTGAGGTCCCACGGGGCCTCTACTTGGGAGGGTAGGGAATTTCGGTCGACCCCTCCCGCTGGCAGGCCGTTGCTGAGGATTGTGTAAATCAGTTGTAAAAGTCACACAGCAATCATATAATATAAAATTATATGTTTTTCGGTTTCCTAACCGTTGTCGGCAGTGGAAGTCGATTGTAAAAATCACAGGTACGGTGTTGCACCCCGCACAGTAACCGGAACCCCACGGGGTGGGCAGAGAAATCTGCCAGAACATCCAGCAGGAATGGCTGCGATGAAGAAGGGCAAGACCACAGGTCGCAAGGCTAAGTGGTCTGTAAAAGAACTAAAAACTTTGATGGAGATGGAGGAGGCTCTCGAGCAAGGCCAATACTCTGTATATTACATGAATGTGGAAATTGCAAGTCAGCTTCCAGGTAGGTCCTCCCACGAAGTGAAAGAGAAAAGACAGTGCATGAGACGGCAATCTCACAGGAGAAGCACTAAGCTCTTACTGCAGCCAACAGAGGCAAACCTGGAGAGGCAGGAAATCCCTGCTGAACTCAATCTGCTGATACAGCCACGAGGGTTCCAAGCAGTAACTGGCCTCAACAGAAAATTAAGGTGGCAAGCTGGTGCTCTCATTGACATGTACACTCACGAACACGAAATCAGGCGGGCGCTCACACTGGCAAGCAGGAAGGACCCGGGCGCAGCAGTAGCCATTGAGACCGCTACGGCGATGGTGATAAGGGAGGCGAGAAGAAAAGGTCCAGCGACCAAAAAGAACAGCAAAGCTGGCGAGCCGATGAAGCCCCGAAGCAAGCGAGAAATGAAGAGGGATGAGGTCCATAAACTCAGAAAACTAATGAGTACGGACCCGGCTAAGCTTGTTAGCTATGTCCTTGACGGGAGTGAAGCGACCGACTGCCCAGTCCCGCTGCCTCAATTACACGAAGTGTTTGAAAGGCGTTGGATGGGGTCAGAAGGTGCCTTCAAGGGCTTGGGAGGCTTTAAGGCCGCCAGCGGGGCGGACAACGAACACTTCTCCACCCTGTTCACCCCCGAAGAGGTGCTCACACACCTCAGAAAGACGGACAGGAAATCGGCACCAGGCACGGACGGCATCGGGCGGGATGACCTACTCCTCTGGGACCCGAAGGGTGTGAAGCTATCAAAACTCTTTGGCAGCTGGCTTGCGGCGGGGTTCATACCTCAGTGTGTAAAGCCCGCGAGAACTGTACTGATACCAAAGACCTCCGACCCTCTGCTGTTGAATGACCCGAATAACTGGCGCCCAATCACTATCGGCTCGATGCTGATGCGGCTGTTCTCACGACTGCTAAATGGGCGCCTTACGAAAGCCTGCACTATCCACGACAGGCAGCGAGGGTTCAGGGACTCTCCTGGCTGTAGTGAGAATCTTCACATCCTTCAAAGTCTGGTTAAAGCCAGCAGGAGGGAGAGAAAGTCACTAGCGGTGGTGCTCGTGGACGTGGCAAAGGCTTTCGATACGGTGACACACGAGCACTTGCTTGCAGTGCTCAGGCAGAGAGGTCTGGATGAACACATCATAAACACAATACAAAGCTCGTACGACGGGGGCGTAACTTGCATTGAAGCCGGGGGAGAACAATCTGAACCCATTGCAATGAAAGTCGGTGTGAAGCAGGGTGACCCACTGTCCCCATTGCTTTTCAATCTGGCTCTTGATCCACTGCTCCACACACTGGAAAGCCTCGGTAAGGGAGTAAAGATCGCAGACACAAAGCTGGTCTCGCTTGCATTCGCAGATGACCTGGTGCTGGTCAGCGACACACTGAATGACTTCTGTGCCCTGACGGGGCTTAAGGTGCACGCAAGTAAGTGCTTCGGCTTCATGGTTACCCCCTTGAAACACAGCATGAAAATGAAAGTGAATGACTGTCCCCCCTGGCAGATCGAGGGGACACCAATAGAAATGGTTGAAAGTGGAAGGGCGGTAAGATATCTGGGAATTCAGGTCGGTCCAGTGAGGGGCCTCGAGAAACCCGACATTCTCAAAGAGTTACAAGTGGCGCTGGATAAGGTAGGGGCGACACCATTAACTGCCCCTCAAAAGATTTGGCTGCTTAAGACCTTCATAATCCCCAGGCATTTCTACCGGGCCGACCACTGCGACTACAGTATAGTTCGGCTGCGACTGCTGGACCGGCTACTACGTAGCACAGTAAAAACATGGCTGGGTCTAGTGCAGACCACATGTGATGGGTTGCTCTATGCTAGAGCGAGAGACGGAGGTCTGGGGCTACAAAAGTTGAGCGCCGTTATTCCTGCTATGCAGGCAAAGCGGTTGTGGAAACTTTTGCACTCTGATGATGAAGTCATCAGAAAGATAGCCTGGGACCAGAACGGGCTGGAGGACTGGAGAAGAGCTTGGCTCAAAATGGGCGGGCAACTGGAGAAATTACCAACTCCAGAGGGTGTGCCAGTAACGAACGTTACTGAAGCAGATGGGGCCCCTCAGCTATCCCGGTACAAGAGACCATGCGAGTGGCAAGATGTAGAGTTCGACCGGTGGGCAGGCAAGTCGGTGCAGGGAGTTGGAATAGCCTGGTTCAAAGACTCTCCAGAGTCTAATGCCTGGCTCTCCAAACTCCCAAAAGTGCAACACAAATTCTGCTCACAAGCACTACAGCTACAAGCGAACGTCTACCCTACCAGGGAATTTATGGCAAGGGGCCAAAGCAAGTGGAACGCGAGTTGCCGAGGCTGTCACGCGAGGCTTGAGTCCGCCTCACACCTCCTCGGAGCATGTCCCAGCGGTAGGGCGAAACGACTGGAGCGACACAATTTTGCATGCCATCGACTGGCAGTCGCTGCGAAGAAGCAGGGCTGGGTTGTCCACAGGGAGAAAGAATTTGGAAGCAGACCAAATGTGAGACGCCCAGACTTGGTCTTTTGCAAAGATGGTAAGGCAATGGTGCTGGATGTGACAGTGCGGTTTGAAAGGAACATCAACACACTAAAACTCGCAGGCCGAGAGAAAGTAAAGCACTACAAACCCATCAAGAACTTGGTGAAACAGGTCGTGGGTGTAGAGGAAGTGGAAATACACGGATTTCCACTGGGAGCGAGGGGCCTCTGGCATAAACCCAACAACAAGATCCTCAAGAGAATGGGACTTTCTAAGAGCAGTGCAAAAGCTCTTGCGTCGAGACTTTGTAAGAGTGTTCTGAGAGGATCCTTAACTATCTTGAGTGACATCCTACAAAGTAGGGATTGAATACTTTATATTAAAGTGAAAAGCTTAAGAGGAAAAGCTATACAGGGCGGAAGCACCGGACCACAATGCACATTGCATCCTTAAAAACCTACACATAATAAGCAGCTCAACACCCCGTAGTGTAACTGCGCTACACACTAAACAAACACACCACACAGTGGGACGTGGCAGATCGGTAGGAATCTCCGGTTTTCATGAGGCGAACTTGTGCTGATGACTGATCGTCTGAAGGCTGTGGCGGCAAGCGAGAAACGGAGCGAGGTATCTAAAGTTCAATGGCGACCTCAGTTAGACGTCCGTTCCACAAACCTGAAGAACGAGGCACCAGTCAGGAACGCTGAGTGGAGGGTGTGTCTCAGGTTACGGGTCAGACCTTAACTGCGCACCCGAAAATCTGGGGCGAGAAGCGAGGAATGGAGAAAGATGTTGTAGATATCAACAACGATCTCGGTTGGACGTCCGTTCCCCGGTGCCACGGGGCTGTGCAGTGAGGTTCTCGATGCCGGCTTGGCACACACTCAGGGCGACCTGGTGCGGACAAGCAAGGTGGATAATTAAACCCTTAAAGCTACACATAATATTACAACTCAACACCCCATAGCATAACTGCGCTACACACTAAACAAACACATTATTATTGTGATAAGATAAAAACAACCCCACTATAGTGGGTCAACAAACATAACCACACAAGGAGAAGACAAGCCCAGGATTCAGAGCGAGAGGACAAGCACATAGAAACCCAGTTTCCACTTTGGTGGCGTCTGGGGTCCACAGGTGGTGGTTCAGCCTCTCTGAGCAGACAATAAAACATCACCTGCTGAGCCAAAACCCAAAAGCTGATGGTGGTAGGTAGATAGCTTGGGATACACAGTATAATGGAGCCGTTACCCACGAATGCGCGTCCAGACGAATGCAAGGATACAGAATCTCCGATGCCTGGATAGGTACAAAGCCTCGAGACACGGTCAGGGTCCTGTATGTTCGTCTGCCCGAGCTAGCAGGGCGGCAAGCGGGTGGGAGCGCAGCTAATGCAATACGCAGCGTCCCCAGGACGTCCGACACCCTGCTAGTAGGAAACAGGAACGGTAAGATCAGGACGCAGGCTCGGTGGCCTCCCTTGAAAGGCGAGAAACGCCTGGATGAAGAAGCCCCGGGCGGTGGTGGGGGTAGCGAACAGAGTAAGAGCCTGGTAAACTCCGCCGTAAACCACCTCCCATGGGCTGCAAGAACTCCTGCACGAGGTTCAGAACACCTCCATCCAGGCGGATACCCCCAGGAGTTCCGAGGACCGACCTCGTACAAAAAAGTCGGTCATTGAGCATGTTGCTCGGCGGCCAGCACTGGTCCGTGGGTCAACTCACCGCCTTGAGGGACGCGCTTGGTGACAGGTCGCCCGCGGCCCTAGCGGGCTGCCGGCTCCTGACTCTCTAAGGTAGCCAAATGACTGCTGGAGGCAGACCAATGACTGCTGCTCTCCACGGTCCTGAAGACACACACACACACAGGCAGAGTGCAGGCAGACTCCCAGGCAGACTGCAGGCACACTCCCAGGCAGACTCCCATGAAAAATTTCGCCAAAAAAAAGCCCCTGAGCCCAAGTCCAAACAGGACTAAGGCTCAGGGGCTTAATAGAGTCACACATACTCAGTCAGGACTTTAAAAAATTCCAGTCAAAAGTCAGAGAGTAACTATGACTCTCTTATGGAAATTTCGCAAAAAAAAAGCCCCTGAGCCCAAGTCCAAACAGGACTTAGGCTCAGGAGCTAAAGAAAACCTTAAGAGAGTCACACAAACCTTAAGAGAGTCACACATACTCAGTCGGGAGTAACTATGACTCTCTTATGGAAATTTCGCAAAAAAAAAAGCCCCTGAGCCTAAGCCAAACAGGACTTAGGCTCAGGAGATAAAAGAAAAACCTTGAGAGAGTCACACTTACTCTGGGACAACCTCACACCTCACCCCCACCAGAGTGCACCTTACCCGGGGACACCCTCCACCCTCCACCTGAGTGCACCTTACCCAGGGACACCCTCCACCCTCCACACTCCACCCTTCACCCTCCACCCCCACCACACCTCACACCTCACCCCCACCAGAGTGCACCTTACCCGGGGACACCCTCCACCCTCCACCTGAGTGCACCTTACCCGGGGACACCCTCCACCCTCCACCCTCCACCCCCACCACACCTCACACCTCACCCCCACCAGAGTGCACCTTCTCCGGGGCTCTCCCTGGCCTGGCACCCCCCCTCCAGGGGACACGCCCCCCTAGGAATAACCAGACTTAAGCACCGGTCCACCCTTAAGCCCATAACCGGCCTTAAAGCCCCTCTCTGAGGCTTAAGTCAGTGGTGCGCAGCCTACGGAAATTCTACCCATGGTTAACCAGTTTGGACTTAGAAAAATTTACAACTTTTTTAATTTTTCTACCCATGGTTAACTGTCTAAGGTCTATATCCCTCGTACGGAATATTTTTATTTTTTTGTCAAAAAAAATGTAAAGTTCCGCGAGTTTTCGTCTTAGAGACATAAAAAGAACAACCACGGAAACATTGAACCCTTTTCTTTTATAATATATACAGTTCAAAATTTTAAAATAAATAAGCACTTTGTCAGGGGAATAGAACTGATGTGGTGCACTTTCTAGTATCTGAGTGGGGTTTCTGCTGCTAAGGACCCACCCATTAGCAAATGACAGCTATTCATATGATAAGGAGATGGTGATTCAGTGATCTCCATTGGGTCATGATGTGGCAAGATTCACTCCGGGGGGTTTGGGCCACAAAGACATTCTAGGGCCATTAGGATATGGCCTTTGTCTTTGCGAGAGGTGTCACAGGTTTGTTCACACCAACTCATCAATATGCATTTGTAAGGGCACAGATTTAGGAATGGTACAGGACACTCTGAAATTATAAATATGTGGTAGTGAAACAAGACATACTTTCTGAATGCTAAACTAACATGTGTTTAGCCAACACCTATGTTTACAAGGCTCAGAAATAAAAAGTCTTGTGAAT
>NC_137923.1:50167814-50192814 GCF_963457725.1 Sprattus sprattus | reverse complement strand
TTCAACAGCAGAGGGTCGGAGGTCTTTGGTATCAGTACAGTTCTCGCGGGCTTTACACACTGAGGTATGAACCCCGCCGCAAGCCAGCTGCCAAAGAGTTTTGATAGCTTCACACCCTTCGGGTCCCAGAGGAGTAGGTCATCCCGCCCGATGCCGTCCGTGCCTGGTGCCGATTTCCTGTCCGTCTTTCTGAGGTGTGTGAGCACCTCTTCGGGGGTGAACAGGGTGGAGAAGTGTTCGTTGTCCGCCCCGCTGGCGGCCTTAAAGCCTCCCAAGCCCTTGAAGGCACCTTCTGACCCCATCCAACGCCTTTCAAACACTTCGTGTAATTGAGGCAGCGGGACTGGGCAGTCGGTCGCTTCACTCCCGTCAAGGACATAGCTAACAAGCTTAGCCGGGTCCGTACTCATTAGTTTTCTGAGTTTATGGACCTCATCCCTCTTCATTTCTCGCTTGCTTCGGGGCTTCATCGGCTCGCCAGCTTTGCTGTTCTTTTTGGTCGCTGGACCTTTTCTTCTCGCCTCCCTTATCACCATCGCCGTAGCGGTCTCAATGGCCACTGCTGCGCCCGGGTCCTTCCTGCTTGCCAGTGTGAGCGCCCGCCTGATTTCGTGTTCGTGAGTGTACATGTCAATGAGAGCACCAGCTTGCCACCTTAATTTTCTGTTGAGGCCAGTTACTGCTTGTAACCCTCGTGGCTGTATCAGCAGATTGAGTTCAGCAGGGATTTCCTGCCTCTCCAGGTTTGCCTCTGTTGGCTGCAGTAAGAGCTTAGTGCTTCTCCTGTGAGATTGCCGTCTCATGCACTGTCTTTTCTCTTTCACTTCGTGGGAGGACCTACCTGGAAGCTGACTTGCAATTTCCACATTCATGTAATATACAGAGTATTGGCCTTGCTCGAGAGCCTCCTCCATCTCCATCAAAGTTTTTAGTTCTTTTACAGACCACTTAGCCTTGCGACCTGTGGTCTTGCCCTTCTTCATCGCAGCCATTCCTGCTGGATGTTCTGGCAGATTTCTCTGCCCACCCCGTGGGGTTCCGGTTACTGTGCGGGGTGCAACACCGTACCTGTGATTTTTACAATCGACTTCCACTGCCGACAACGGTTAGGAAACCGAAAAACATATAATTTTATATTATATGATTGCTGTGTGACTTTTACAACTGATTTACACAATCCTCAGCAACGGCCTGCCAGCGGGAGGGGTCGACCGAAATTCCCTACCCTCCCAAGTAGAGGCCCCGTGGGACCTCAGCACCTGGGATGCGAAATCATCGGGGGCAGAAAGGATACTCCGGCGTACACCGGGCGCCTTTCTAGGGTGAAACGTGTGAGACGAATGGCTTTAAAAAAAGATAAAAACTAAATATTATATTTTCTGTTTAAAGAACTTGCCAGGTTCTTTTCACAGAGTTTGCTGAGTTCTGTTACAGAGTTTGCCACGTTCTGTTTACAGAGTTTGCCTCACTCCGTTTACAGAGTTTTGTGTATACAGAGTTTGCCAAGTTCTGTCTTCAAAGTATGCCACGTTCTGTTTACAGAGTTTGATTGCATGTTGGGTGTTATTTTTCTCCGGGGATTCATATGCAACTTAGGACATAGTTGCTTCAGGTGGGATTTGAACCTGCGATTCTCAGATGTTCTTCTGAAATCTTACCCTTTGCGGGTTTCGAACCTGTGCTCTTCAGGTTCGTGGTGCCGCGCCCTACCCACTGAGCCACCGTACTGATACAGAATCCCACCTGTCAGTGCGACCAAGTCACCGATTCCTCCCACAGTAAATTTCCAGGCTATTTCCTCTTTCAGAGCCAATCTTTATCCCATAATTGGGGTTATTGCTAGCCAACTTCCCTCAATCATTTGGATCAACTCTGATATTTATTTAGCCTTAATGTTCTTGAGATTCGTTTTTGCCCCGACCCTATGACAGAGTCATAGTTACTTTTCCATAAGAGTCATAGTATGACTCTCTTATGGAACCTTAAGAGACTCATAGTTACTGGTTAACCATGGGTAAAAAAAAGTTGGGGGTGCTGGCGCGAGCTCCATGGCCTACCCTCCCGAGCCAAAACGGTCAGTCCGATGACAGTGCACTTTTTTCGGACACTCTCTGAGGATTCCCCTTAAGCCTGGAGGATGCCAAAAAGAGGTTTTGCCACCGGGTACCATCTCGGGACTAGAGAGCTCCTTTTCAGAAGCCTCCTGGAGGATTGTAACAAGGCCCCAGAAGCTCATAGAGAGTCCGTTGATGGTGCATCTTTCTCGGGCACATGTTTTTGACATTATGGTGCATCTGGAAGTCGAAAACAAGGGACTCGAAGCTCGCAGAGAGTCCGTTGATGGTGCATCTTTGGCGGACACATGTTTTTGACATTATGGTGCCTCTGGAAGTCGAAAACAAGGGACTCAAAGCTGGTAAAGAGTCCGTTGATGGTGCTCTGTCCTCGGACACATTATGTTCACATCCTGGTGCCTGTGGAGGATGTAACTAGGGGTGTAGCTGCACATGGCCAGTCCGCTGAAGGTGACCTATTCTCGGACACATTCTGTCACATCCTGGTGCCTGTGGAAGGTGTAACTAGGGGTGTAGCTGCACATGGCCAGTCCGCTGAAGGTGCACTGTTCTCGGACACATGTTCCTCAAATCCTGGTCCTCCTGGAGGATATAGAGGGGTCTAGAGGCTCATGGCATGTCCGCTGAAGGTGCAGTATTCTCGGACACCTTTGAGCAGGGTCCTACCCCTCTGGAGGTCTGAAAATTCTGGATTTTTTCTAAGTCCATTTTGGTTAACCATGGGTAGGGTTTTGGTTAACCATGGGTACGAAAAAGTTGGGGGTGGTGGCGAGGGCTCCACAAAATACCCTCCCGACCGAAAACGGTCAGTCCGACGACCATGCACCTTTCTCGGACACCTTCTGAAAATCCCCCTAAGGCCTGGAGGATCACAGAAAGAGGTTTTGCCACCGGGTGACGGCGCGAAATCGAGAGCACCCTAAAAAAGTGGACTTAGGCTCAGAACGAAAAATAAAAAAAGTTCCACAAAGAGGTAACTCAGCCTCTGAGTGTCCGATTTTCAAGCGGTTTGAAGCGGACTGTTGACCACACTCTCGTCCCTCTCCCGGAGGATGTATAGGGGTCTAGAGGCTCAAGGCATGTCCGCTGAAGGTGACCTATTCTCGGACACATTATGTTCACATCCTGGTGCCTGTGGAGGATGTAACTAGGGGTGTAGCTGCACATGGCCAGTCCGCTGAAGGTGACCTATTCTCGGACACATTCTGTCACATCCTGGTGCCTGTGGAAGGTGTAACTAGGGGTGTAGCTGCACATGGCCAGTCCGCTGAAGGTGCACTGTTCTCGGACACATGTTCCTCAAATCCTGGTCCTCCTGGAGGATATAGAGGGGTCTAGAGGCTCATGGCATGTCCGCTGAAGGTGCAGTATTCTCGGACACCTTTGAGCAGGGTCCTACCCCTCTGGAGGTCTGAAAATTCTGGATTTTTTCTAAGTCCATTTTGGTTAACCATGGGTAGGGTTTTGGTTAACCATGGGTACGAAAAAGTTGGGGGTGGTGGCGAGGGCTCCACAAAATACCCTCCCGACCGAAAACGGTCAGTCCGACGACCATGCACCTTTCTCGGACACCTTCTGAAAATCCCCCTAAGGCCTGGAGGATCACAGAAAGAGGTTTTGCCACCGGGTGACGGCGCGAAATCGAGAGCACCCTAAAAAAGTGGACTTAGGCTCAGAACGAAAAATAAAAAAAGTTCCACAAAGAGGTAACTCAGCCTCTGAGTGTCCGATTTTCAAGCGGTTTGAAGCGGACTGTTGACCACACTCTCTTCCCTCTCCCGGAGGATGTATAGGGGTCTAGAGGCTCAAGGCATGTCCGCTGAAGGTGACCTATTCTCAGACACATTCTGTCACATCCTGGTGCCTGTGGAGGATTAAACCAGGGGTGTAGCTGCTCAGGGCCAGTCCGCTGAAGGTGCACTGTTCTCGGACACATGTTCCTCAAATCCTGGTCCTCCTGGAGGATATAGAGGGGTCTAGAGGCTCATGGCATGTCCGCTGAAGGTGCAGTATTCTCGGACACCTTTGAGCAGGGTCCTACCCCTCTGGAGGTCTGAAAACTGTGGATTTTTTCTAAGTCCATTTTGGTTAACCATGGGTAGGGTTTTGGTTATCCATGGGTACGAAAAAGTTGGGGGTGGTGGCGGAGGCTCCACAAAATACCCTCCCGACCGAAAACGGTCAGTCCGACGACCATGCACCTTTCTCGGACACCTTCTGAAAATCCCCCTAAGGCCTGGAGGATCACAGAAAGAGGTTTTGCCACCAGGTGACGGCGCGAAATCGAGAGCACCCTAAAAAAGTGGACTTAGGCTCAGAACGAAAAATAAAAAAAGTTCCACAAAGAAGTAACTCAGCCTCTGAGTGTCCGATTTTCAAGCGGTTTGAAGCGGACTGTTGACCACACTCTCCTCCCTCTCCCGGAGGATATATAGGGGTCTAGAGGCTCAAGGCATGTCCGCTGAAGGTGACCTATTCTCGGACACATTCTGTCACATCCTGGTGCCTGTGGAGGATGTAACCAGGGGTGTAGCTGCTCAGGGCCAGTCCGCTGAGGGTGCACTGTTCTCGGACACATTCTGTCACATCCTGGTGCCTGTGGAAGGTGTAACTAGGGGTGTAGCTGCACATGGCCAGTCCGCTGAAGGTGCACTGTTCTCGGAAACATGTTCCTCAAATCCTGGTCCTCCTGGAGGATATAGAGGGGTCTAGAGGCTCATGGCATGTCCGCTGAAGGTGCAGTATTCTCGGACACCTTTGAGCAGGGTCCTACCCCTCTGGAGGTCTGAAAATTCTGGATTTTTTCTAAGTCCATTTTGGTTAACCATGGGTAGGGTTTTGGTTAACCATGGGTACGAAAAAGTTGGGGGTGGTGGCGAGGGCTCCACAAAATACCCTCCCGACCGAAAACGGTCAGTCCGACGACCATGCACCTTTCTCGGACACCTTCTGAAAATCCCCCTAAGGCCTGGAGGATCACAGAAAGAGGTTTTGCCACCGGGTGACGGCGCGAAATCGAGAGCACCCTAAAAAAGTGGACTTAGGCTCAGAACGAAAAATAAAAAAAGTTCCACAAAGAGGTAACTCAGCCTCTGAGTGTCCGATTTTCAAGCGGTTTGAAGCGGACTGTTGACCACACTCTCTTCCCTCTCCCGGAGGATGTATAGGGGTCTAGAGGCTCAAGGCATGTCCGCTGAAGGTGACCTATTCTCAGACACATTCTGTCACATCCTGGTGCCTGTGGAGGATTAAACCAGGGGTGTAGCTGCTCAGGGCCAGTCCGCTGAAGGTGCACTGTTCTCGGACACATGTTCCTCAAATCCTGGTCCTCCTGGAGGATATAGAGGGGTCTAGAGGCTCATGGCATGTCCGCTGAAGGTGCAGTATTCTCGGACACCTTTGAGCAGGGTCCTACCCCTCTGGAGGTCTGAAAACTGTGGATTTTTTCTAAGTCCATTTTGGTTAACCATGGGTAGGGTTTTGGCTATCCATGGGTACGAAAAAGTTGGGGGTGGTGGCGGAGGCTCCACAAAATACCCTCCCGACCGAAAACGGTCAGTCCGACGACCATGCACCTTTCTCGGACACCTTCTGAAAATCCCCCTAAGGCCTGGAGGATCACAGAAAGAGGTTTTGCCACCAGGTGACGGCGCGAAATCGAGAGCACCCTAAAAAAGTGGACTTAGGCTCAGAACGAAAAATAAAAAAAGTTCCACAAAGAAGTAACTCAGCCTCTGAGTGTCCGATTTTCAAGCGGTTTGAAGCGGACTGTTGACCACACTCTCCTCCCTCTCCCGGAGGATATATAGGGGTCTAGAGGCTCAAGGCATGTCCGCTGAAGGTGACCTATTCTCGGACACATTCTGTCACATCCTGGTGCCTGTGGAGGATGTAACCAGGGGTGTAGCTGCTCAGGGCCAGTCCGCTGAGGGTGCACTGTTCTCGGACACATGTTCCTCAAATCCTGGTCCTCCTGGAGGATATAGAGGGGTCTAGAGGCTCATGGCATGTCCGCTGAAGGTGCAGTATTCTCGGACACCTTTGAGCAGGGTCCTACCCCTCTGGAGGTCTGAAAACTGTGGATTTTTTCTAAGTCCATTTTGGTTAACCATGGGTAGGGTTTTGGTTAACCATGGGTACGAAAAAGTTGGGGGTGGTGGCGGAGGCTCCACAAAATACCCTCCCGACCGAAAACGGTCAGTCCGACGACCATGCACCTTTCTCGGACACCTTCTGAAAATCCCCCTAAGGCCTGGAGGATCACAGAAAGAGGTTTTGCCACCGGGTGACGGCGCGAAATCGAGAGCACCCTAAAAAAGTGGACTTAGGCTCAGAACGAAAAATAAAAAAAGTTCCACAAAGAAGTAACTCAGCCTCTGAGTGTCCGATTTTCAAGCGGTTTGAAGCGGACTGTTGACCATACTCTCCTCCCTCTCCCGGAGGATATATAGGGGTCTAGAGGCTCAAGGCATGTCCGCTGAAGGTGACCTATTCTCGGACACATTCTGTCACATCCTGGTGCCTGTGGAGGATGTAACCAAGGGTGTAGCTGCTCAGGGCCAGTCCGCTGAAGGTGCACTGTTCTCGGACACATGTTCCTCAAATCCTGGTTCTCCTGGAGGATATAGAGGGGTCTAGAGGCTCATGGCATGTCCGCTGAAGGTGCAGTATTCTCGGACACCTTTGAGCAGGGTCCTACCCCTCTGGAGGTCTGAAAACTGTGGATTTTTTCTAAGTCCATTTTGGTTAACCATGGGTAGGGTTTTGGTTAACCATGGGTACGAAAAAGTTGGGGGTGGTGGCGGAGGCTCCACAAAATACCCTCCCGACCGAAAACGGTCAGTCCGACGACCATGCACCTTTCTCGGACACCTTCTGAAAATCCCCTAAGAACTGGAGGATCACAGAAAGAGGTTTTGCCACCGGGTGACGGCGCGAAATCGAGAGCACCCTAAAAAAGTGGACTTAGGCTCAGAACGAAAAATAAAAAAAGTTCCACGAGAGGTAACTCAGCCTCTGAGTGTCCGATTTTCAAGCGGTTTGAAGCGGACTGTTGACCACACTCTCCTCCCTCTCCTCTCCTAAACCTTCTGTCCGATTGGAAACCGTGACCCGCCAGGGGAGGCACCCTGTCTCACAGGTCCCACCTCCCAGCCACCGCGGTCAGCCTCCAGGCCGGGGACGCCGAGGGCTCTACGGAGCTCTCTGTCACCGCGCCGAACCCTTTTCTAGCGAGAATTTGCCCCGGATGAGTGGGGAGAGGCATATTAGTGGCTGAGGTACCTGAGAAGCACAGGTTCGAACCCCGCGAAGGGCAAGTCTCGGTGAAACCACCCATTAAAGGTGTTAGTTTCGACGAAACCACCTGAAAATCGTAGGATCGAACCCCACATGAAGCAACTCTGAGAGAGAGAAAGATTGAAAGAGAAAGAGCCTGTGGAAATATGGGGTGAGGAATCGGTGATTTGGGCGCACTGACAGGCGGAATTCTGTACCAGCACGGTGGCTTAGTGGGTAGGGCGCGGCACCACAGACCTGATGAGCACAGGTTCGAAACCCGCAAAGGGTAAGATTCCAGAAAACCATCTGAGAATTGCAGGTTCAAATCTCACCTCAAGCAACTCTGTCCTAAGTTGTGAATGACTCCCCGGTATGAAAGAAAGGCTCGACTCTATAAAGGAAAAGCTATACAGGGCAGAAGCACCGGACCACGATGCACATTATATCCTACACCTAAACCTACACATAATAAGCAGCTCAACACCCCGTAGTGCAACTGCGCTACACACTTAACAAACACACCACACAGTCAACTGCGCTACACACTAAACAAACACACCACACAGTGGGGCGTGGCAGTTCGGTATGAATCTCCGGTTTTCATGAGGCGAACTTGTGCTGATGACTGATCGTCTGAAGGCTGTGGTGTGGCAGCAAGTGAGAAACGGAGCGAGCTATCTAGAATTCAATGGCGACCTCAGTTAGACGTCCAGCAGTGCTGGGAGCTCTGTGGGAGCCTCATGAAGCTCACTGTGTTTGGGGGCTGGGGCTGAGGGCAGTACTGGGGGTTAGGGTTAGTGCTGGGCAGTGCTGGGAGCTCTGTGTGTGTCTGTGGGACCCTCAGAGAGCTTTAATATGAAAGAAAGGCTCGACTCTATAAAGGAAAAGCTATACAGGGCGGAAGCACCGGACCACGATGCACATTGCATCCTTAAAAACCTACACATAATAAGCAGCTCAACACCCCGTAGTGCAACTGCGCTACACACTAAACAAACACACCACACAGTGGGGCGTGGCAGATCGGTATGAATCTCCGGTTTTTATGAGGCGAACTTGTGCTGATGACTGATTGTCTGAAGGCTGTGGCGGCAAGTGAGAAACGGAGCGAGCTATCTAGAATTCAATGGCGACCTCAGTTAGACGTCCAGCAGTGCTGGGAGCTCTGTGTGTGTCTGTGGGAGCCTCGTGAAGCTCACTGTGTTTGGGGGCAGTGGGCTGGGGCTAAGGGCAGTACTGGGGGTTAGGGTTAGTGCTGGGCAGTGCTGGGAGCTCTGTGTGTGTCTGTGGAACCCTCAGAGAGCTTTAATAGCAGGCAGAATTTTTGGGCCTAAAGGGAGACAAGTGTGAGCCATTGGGGCTTGCTGTGACTTAATACAGTACACAGGGCAGTGTTTGGAGCTCTCTGTGTGTCTCTCTGACCTTTGGGGACCTTTAATAGACAGCAGGCTTCTTAGGCCTGTCTGGGGAGGTTTGTGTGTCTGTAGGCCTCCCAGTAAGTGAACCCAACACACTGGGCAGTGTTTGAAGATCTCTGGGTGTCTCTCTGACCTTTGGGGACCTTTAATAGACAGCAGGCTTCTTAGGCCTGTCTGGGGAGGTGTGTGTGTCTGTAGGCCTCGCAGTAAGTGAACACAACACACTGGGCAGTGCTGGGAGCTCTCTGTGTGTCTCTCTGACCTTTGGGGACCTTTAATAGACAGCAGGCTTCTTAGGCCTGTCTGGGGAGGTGTGTGTGTCTGTAGGCCTCCCAGTAAGTGAACCCAACACACTGGGCAGTGTTTGGAGCTCTCTGTGTGTCTCTCTGACCTTTGGGGACCTTTAATAGACAGGAGGCTTCTTAGGCCTGTCTGGTGAGGTGTGTGTGTCTGTAAGACTCCAGTGTTTTCTAAGTCCATTTTGGTTAACCATGGGTAGGGTTTTGGTTAACCAGGGGTTTAGCTGCTCAGGGCCAGTCCGCTGAAGGTGCACTGTTCTCGGACACATGTTCCTCAAATCCTGGTCCTCCTGGAGGATATAGAGGGGTCTAGAGGCTCGAGGCATGTCCGCTGAAGGTGCAGTATTCTCGGACACCTTTGAGCAGGGTCCTACCCCTCTGGAGGTCTGAAAACTGTGGATTTTTTCTAAGTCCATTTTGGTTAACCCTGGGTAGGGTTTTGGTTAACCATGGGTATGAAAAAGTTGGGGGTGGTGGCGGAGGCTCACAAAATACCCTCCCGACCGAAAACGGTCAGTCCGACGACCATGCACCTTTCTCGGACACCTTCTGAAAATCCCCCTAAGGCCTGGAGGATCACAGAAAGGGGTTTTGCCACCGGGTGACGGCGCGAAATCGAGAGCACCCTAAAAAAGTGGACTTAGGCTCAGAACGAAAAATAAAAAAAGTTCCACAAAGAGGTAACTCAACCTCTGAGTGTCCGATTTTCAAGCGGTTTGAAGCGGACTGTTGACCACACTCTCCTCCCTCTCCCGGAGGATGTATAGGGGTCTAGAGGCTCAAGGCATGTCCGCTGAAGGTGACCTATTCTCGGACACATTCTGTCACATCCTGGTGCCTGTGGAGGATGTAACCAGGGGTGTAGCTGCTCAGGGCCAGTCCGCTGAAGGTGCACTGTTCTCGTACACATGTTCCTCAAATCCTGGTCCTCCTGGAGGATATAGAGGGGTCTAGAGGCTCATGGCATGTCCGCTGAAGGTGCAGTATTCTCGGACACCTTTGAGCAGGGTCCTACCCCTCTGGAGGTCTGAAAACTGTGGATTTTTTCTAAGTCCATTTTGGTTAACCATGGGTAGGGTTTTGGTTAACCATGGGTACGAAAAAGTTGGGGGTGGTGGCGGAGGCTCCACAAAATACCCTCCCGACCGAAAACGGTCAGTCCGACGACCATGCACCTTTCTCGGACACCTTCTGAAAATCCCCCTAAGGCCTGGAGGATCACAGAAAGAGGTTTTGCCACCGGGTGACGGCGCGAAATCGAGAGCACCCTAAAAAAGTGGACTTAGGCTCAGAACGAAAAATAAAAAAAGTTCCACAAAGAGGTAACTCAGCCTCTGAGTGTCCGATTTTCAAGCGGTTTGAAGCGGACTGTTGACCACACTCTCCTCCCTCTCCCGGAGGATATATAGGGGTCTAGAGGCTCAAGGCATGCCCGCTGAAGGTGACCTATTCTCGGACACATTCTGTCACATCCTGGTGCCTGTGGAGGATGTAACCAGGGGTGTAGCTGCTCAGGGCCAGTCCGCTGAAGGTGCACTGTTCTCGGACACATGTTCCTCAAATCCTGGTTCTCCTGGAGGATATAGAGGGGTCTAGAGGCTCATGGCATGTCCGCTGAAGGTGCAGTATTCTCGGACACCTTTGAGCAGGGTCCTACCCCTCTGGAGGTCTGAAAACTGTGGATTTTTTCTAAGTCCATTTTGGTTAACCATGGGTAGGGTTTTGGTTAACCATGGGTACGAAAAAGTTGGGGGTGGTGGCGGAGGCTCCACAAAATACCCTCCCGACCGAAAACGGTCAGTCCGACGACCATGCACCTTTCTCGGACACCTTCTGAAAATCCCCCTAAGGCCTGGAGGATCACAGAAAGAGGTTTTGCCACCGGGTGACGGCGCGAAATCGAGAGCACCCTAAAAAAGTGGACTTAGGCTCAGAACGAAAAATAAAAAAAGTTCCACGAGAGGTTACTCAGCCTCTGAGTGTCCGATTTTCAAGCGGTTTGAAGCGGACTGTTGACCACACTCTCCTCCCTCTCCTCTCCTAAACCTTCTGACCGATTGGAAACCGTGACCCGCCAGGGGAGGCACCCTGTCTCACAGGTCCCACCTCCCCGCCACCGCGGTCAGCCTCCAGGCCGGGGACGCCGAGGGCTCTACGGAGCTCTCTGTCACCGCGCCGAACCCTTCTCTAGCGAGAATTTGCCCCGGATGAGTGGGGAGAGGCATATTAGTGGCTGAGGTACCTGAGAAGCACAGGTTCGAACCCCGCGAAGGGCAAGTCTCGGTGAAACCACCCATTAAAGGTGTTAGTTTCGACGAAACCACCTGAAAATCGTAGGATCGAACCCCACATGAAGCAACTCTGAGAGAGAGAAAGATTGAAAGAGAAAGAGCCTGGGAAAATA
The DNA here is from genome assembly GCF_963457725.1 of Sprattus sprattus. Classification (NCBI taxonomy): domain Eukaryota; kingdom Metazoa; phylum Chordata; class Actinopteri; order Clupeiformes; family Clupeidae; genus Sprattus; species Sprattus sprattus. Next base: position 50,181,338 of record NC_137923.1, on the reverse strand, counting down.
TGGGGTGAGGAATCGGTGATTTGGGCGCACTGACAGGCGGAATTCTGTACCAGCACGGTGGCTTAGTGGTTAGGGCGCTGCACCACAGACCTGATGAGCACAGGTTCGAAACCCGCAAAGGGTAAGATTCCAGAAAACCATCTGAGAATTGCAGGTTCAAATCCCACCTGAAGCAACTCTGTCCTAAGTTGTGAATGACTCCCCGGTATGAAAGAAAGGCTCTACTCTATAAAGGAAAAGCTATACAGGGCGGAAGCACCAGACCACGATGCACATTGCATCCTTAAAAACCTACACATAATAAGCAGCTCAACACCCCGTAGTGCAACTGCGCTACACACTAAACAAACACACCACACAGTCAACTGCGATACACACTAAACAAACACACCACACGCTGAAGGTGCAGTTTTCTCGGACACCTTTGAGCAGGGTCCTACCCCTCTGGAGGTCTGAAAACTGTGGATTTTTTCTAAGTCCATTTTGGTTAACCATGGGTAGGGTTTTGGTTAACCATGGGTACGAAAAAGTTGGGGTTGGTGGCGGAGGCGTGGTGGCGGAGGCTCCACAAAATACCCTCCCGACCGAAAACGGTCAGTCCGACGACCATGCACCTTTCTCGGACACCTTCTGAAAATCCCCCTAAGGCCTGGAGGATCACAGAAAGAGGTTTTGCCACCAGGTGACGGCGCGAAATCGAGAGCAGTGGCGGACCTAGTCATTTGGGGGCCTAAGGCGAAAACATAGCCAGGGGCCCTCTTCATCCGTCCTTTTAATGCAAAAAAAAAAGGGCCACCTCAAAGCAGGGGCGGACTGGGGGGAAAAAGTGGCCCGGGAGTTGTCTGTCAGAGCGGCCCACTTAATATACGACGCGTTGCCCGCTCAATGTATGCAAAATACCCATACACTTAACATAATTTTGGATGATTGCAAAGAAATAACATTATATATGTTTTTTAATAACATTTGGATCCACAAATTTGCCTGGATGGACACATGGAATAAAATGATACTGGCTATTGTAACACTCCAAGGAAGGTAGGGCCTATAGTTTGCTAGATGAATATGCTTAACTCTGGGCTAGTATCAGATGGTTAGGCCTATATGTATAACTACAGAGCCTTTAGGAATAAATGTCAGCAGAGAAAGAGTACACAATTTTTTTGATAATGATTAGGGCGACCTACATTAAGCAATATCATTTTTTTTGTAGGCTGATTAACTCATACAGCAATACCTTTTTGTATAGTAGATGGCAGCACACAATCAAAATATTTCCCCTCTACCTACATAGCTACAGTAGCTAGTTATATGGAAGAAAGTTGCATTCAGGAGCCTTCATAAGCAAACATGATTTGGCTCCGCATTAAATTATCCCACTTTTTCATTATCCACATGTCTCAAATGTTGTATGATGCAACATAGCTTTACAGGACACATAAATGTCCAGTAACAACGTAAAGAAGGGGGCAACATATAAGTCAAAACCAACTATATTTATTGACTGATCTCGAAAGTATTGGCTTACAAAAGCTAACTAAGTCTTCACAAAGAAAATAACTCAGTGTTAGGGCAAAAAGCGAACATTCACACTGTACAACCTATGAAAAGTGACAGCGGTAGCCTACAAATAAAGAAATACAGACCGCGTTAGCCACTTCACAGCGTGCTAGCCATGATTTTCTTTCGTTCCAATTCTTGGATGTAGGGTTCCACCCTTTATAGAAACCTGTTGAATCGATACATTTGGTGTAGGAAGTCCTAATTGTTTTGTTGTCAATTTATCTTAATTAGTACGCCGACAGAGAAAAAAATCTCCTTTTCCTGAAAGCAGTTCGTCGCCACAATCGCCCTTAAGGTCCGCCGCCACTGGTTTGAACTTTGTTGTAGAAATGAACAGAACAGAACATACGATGGGGTGTAAACATCATTGGTAATGGTAGTGTTGCATGCTGGGTGTGTGATTATGTGTGTATGTGTGTGTGTGTGTGTGTAGGGGTGTTAAAGGTGTCTACGAGCGAGACATGCAAGTATTAGGCTAGAGTGATTAACATTTAATAACAAATAAACATAGTAAGACTGACGGAGGAGATTAGAAAATAGTAAGACAATAGTAACCATGAGTGTGAATACAGGTCACTAGGAGTAGTATAAATAGCAGACAGTGAATCCCGTTGGTTATCATGACAGGTATATAATGTATTCGCTTAAGCAAGGAAAACTGTCGCAACCGACGATATCTGCGGGAGGGCCGGTTGGTTATGGACTTAGGCCGTCCCATCAGTGCCTGGGTGGGCAATTTATCGTGGGCTTTCTGCTGGGTGAGGGCCTAAGGCAGTTGCCTAGTTCGCCTTAATGGTAGGTCCGCCACTGCTGGCTGGAGAAGTGGTACTGCTTTCGGTGGGGATGGTGACTTGGCTCTGTAAAATAAGAGCATACATAACAATGAATACAATACACTACACTACATCATGTGTAGGTTCAATCAATCAGTCTCTATTCAAACTGGGTCAATCTATTTACCTGGGTTGATTTTCTAGCTAGGCTTAGATTTGGCCTGGCCGCAGAAACATGAGCACCACCAAATCTTGACTTGTTCAACTGAAAAGCAACAAGGCAAACGTCTGTGTCGTGAGAGAACTATATTGACAAATTATCATTCAGTGAACAAAATGTAAAATATTTATGGTCAATTTATGAGGCCAAATACCATTAAAATATGTGGGGGTGGGTGCTTACGGCCCACAGACACCAGCAATGAACCTAAGGCCCTTTGGCCAGGACTTTGACTGGCTGCTGCTGTCTGCTGCCCTGCAGTGCCTTGAACCGGACCCACTGCTGCCGACTGCTGCCCTGCAGGCCCAGTAGGACTTTGCCTGGCTGCTGCCGTCTGCTGCCCTGCAGTGCCTTGAACCGGATCCACTAGTGCCGACTGCTGCCCTGCAGGCCCAGTAGGACTTTGCCTGGCTGCTGCCGTCTGCGGCCCTGCAGTGCTTTGAACCGGACCCACTGCTGCCGACTGCTGCCCTGCAGGCCCAGTAGGACTTTGCCTGGCTGCTGCCGTCTGCGGCCCTGCAGTGCCTTGAACCGGACCCACTGCTGCCGACTGCTGCCCTGCAGGCCCAGTAGGACTTTGCCTGGCTGCTGCCGTCTGCGGCCCTGCAGGCCCAGAGGCAGTACTTGCTCCAGTTGGCTGTAGAGACATCACAAATTAGTTTGCATATTGATACACACACACACACACACTTTTTGAGTCTTGAATTGACCAGCGTTACCTTCTGAGTGTGGAATCCACAAACACACGCCCTTACTAGACCAAACAAAGACCTCTGTCCTTGTGTCTGCATTGGACATTTTTCAATCTAGAAATAAAAGTTATACAATTGTTTGAGTTTTCATTTTCGTATGTGTAGTCACAGAGATATGATGTAACTGATTTGCTTTTTACATTTGGATTTCCTTTTGGGAACATTGCCTTTTATCCTATTTAATACATGTTATAATGACTTAATAACAATAAATACATTATACTGTGCCATGTATATAGTCATACCCTTTGATACAGCTCGTACCACTTCTTCTGCCTTGGTGCTGGCTTGTTCCCACCCCCGGCAGGCCAGGATCCAGTGCTGGCAAACTTTCTCAAACGTGCCAACCATTCTGATTCTGACATTGCCTTGTGTGACTTCACAGATTTTGCCTTTGGTGACATAGTAATTGCACATTGTTTTTAATGAATGAAAATAACATAAATCCATGAAGAGCAGACCATCTTCCCTGTAATAGTATTAGCCCTATTCTCCACACAGGTGAACCCCCCTCCTCACCACTGTCTCCCTTTCCTGCCATTACCTGTACAACCTCTCAATATTTCGTTTATACATCTGAATTTAAACGATTGTGCATAAAATACTCTTATTCACAGTCAAAACATTTCGTTATCATTCATTCATAGCCCACGTAAAAGCACCCTTAATATAGTTAACGTTATTTGACGAGGACTAGCGTAATTCCAGTACAGATAACAGAGTGATTATAAGATAGCTATATAGCTAAATAAATCGAAATGACAACAACGGGAATAATTACTTCAATACTTCAATACTTCAAGTTATATCGTACAAGACTAACAGATTATATTAGCAGACCAAAGGCATGAGCGAAATTGCAGTCAGAGAAAGCAGCTTAGGTAAAAAGCTAGCTAAACCAAGGGGAAATGACTTCAATAATTAAAGTAAATACGATCTGCAGGTATACGACTTATGTTATTGTCATGCATTTAAAAATTAATTGTATGCATCTATGTCGCCAAAAGCAACATCTCTAAAATATAGCGACATTTTAGTCAGATAAATTATAGCGTTTTAAAGGTAGAAAGCTAGCTATACACAAAACAATTATCCCATTCAGCAGTGTAGTTAATGTGTAAATACTCACCATGTCGACAAATTTCCTCGGTTTATTTAACTTGATACAGCTTTAGAGGGAGGATTGCTTCCTTGAAGTTGTTTGAATTACGGACGCATCTTCTGGCTATTTGAGCTATCCAGAGGTTTGCATTTTCGATTTGCCCGCCCCCCCCTCCAGGTCCAGCGTCAGCTAAGTGACGTCGCCTGACGTCGCGCTCCAGCATTTCTGCCGTGCGTGCTGCCCGACGGCGCTCTCCAGGATTTCTGCCGTGATTGGTCAATTGTTATCAACTCTGCAAACTGGTGCGAACGTGATTGGCCAAATCTTTTCAGAATCTTTTCAGGTCTAAAAAAAATTAGCCGGTCGTGTAGTCGGCAGCTGTGGCTGTTAACCAGAAGGTGGCTGGTTCGATCCCCAACCAGAAGGACATTTTTTTTTTGCTGGTCCATCATAAGAGAGTCACTGTTACTCATTTTTCAGGCAATTGGGAACATAACTGACATTCAGAATACAAAAGGGACATTTGAGAATAATAACTGAAAAAAAATGCAGTTTTTTTGCCTAAGTCCATACTGGTGCTCTCCCTTGTGTGTTTGACCCTCAGTGACCTTTAATAGACGGCAGGCATATGGGGCCTACTCTGGTACATAAGTTAGCCATGTGGGCTCTCTGTGACTTAAAACGAGACACAGAGCAGTCATCGCTGCTGGTGTGTGACCCTCAGCAAAATCAATATTCAAACACAGAAAAATACCTTCAAACTTTGTTTTATTTAGATATATTAAAAAATAGCAAATACAACACACAAACAAACACAAACAATTCCAAACATAACCACACACGGCGAACGTTGTGTGTGTGTGTGTGTGTGTGTGTGTGTGTGTGTGTGTGTGTGTGTGTGTGTGTGTGTGTCTGTGTGTGTCTGTGTCTGTGTCTGTGTGTATGTGTGTGTGTGTGTGTGTGTGTGTGCGCGTGCACATTAGGGATTTGGGGGTTAACTGCAGCTGGAACCTGCCTCCTCCACTACGCGCATTCTTCTGGGTAGGACCCGGTTTCTGTTGAGGGCCCGGCGTCTGAGGACCCGGAGATGCTGCATTACCAACTCCAATTCCCTCCTGGAACTTTCCAGTTTGTCCTGAAGAGATTTTCTTTGTTTTAGAAGGATTTTGCAGGACTCGCAGCACACTCGCAGAGTCATATCTAAACAACACAAAAAACATTCTGGTAATGGTAAAAATCTTATAGATAATACGACACACACACACACACACACACACACACACAAACACACACACACAAACGCACACACACACACACACACAGCTCCCCTCCCACCTCCCCCCTGGCTGACTGCCACACAGCTTCTCCAGCCACTAACCATCTAACTAATAGTTACAACTCAATAGCTAAACATACTTGTAATAACAGAACACTCACCGTCTTGAAAACTCACGGCAATCTTGAAAGAAATGTCTCTGAAATTTGTCTTTAAGAATCTTGCTGCTCCACTCTCCAGCTCTTTCGCCCACAAAATGGCGACAGAGTAGGTCAGGCTTATATACTGGGGAGAGATTCTGAGAGGCGGGTTCAGGCTTTGCTTCAGGGGGACTCTTGAAACAGTCAACAGAGGAATTTGAAGAATTTGAGGGTGCCTTGAAACTTTCTCGGTGTGTGTGTGAAAGAGAGAGAGTTGTGTGTGTGTGTCTGTGTGTCTGTGTGCCTGTGTGTTTGTCTGTGTGTCTATGTGCCTGTGTGTGTGTCTGTGTGCCTGTGTGTGTGTGTGTGTTGTCTTTAGGTGTAAATGCAAGCTGAGTGCTGATGTAAATGGCTGAATTCCTAGTGCTATGAGAGCTGCAGTGGTAGCACAGGAAGAGATGACAGATTTCTCCTCCTTTTCTGTCAGAGGCAACCGTGGCCTACTGGTTAGGGTTCAGCGCTCAAGCTGGGGCCCATAAGGCCATCTAAGAGGGGGGGGGAGAAAAAAGAGGGGGAAGAAGGAAAAAGGGAGAAAAGAGAGGAGAAAAGAAGAGAGGAGGAAGGAGGAAGAAAATGTGGGTGTTTCTGCATCCATACCTATCTGAGAAATGCATTTCTAACTGCTTTAACAATATTTGGACCCACAACTGGTTTTGTCTGCAGACGGGATACGAACCTACGATTTGGGAATTATGAGTTCCGTTTTTTTCACATCCTCTCCGCGGATATTTATATCAAATTAAGAGCTCCATAAGTGCATTTCCCATAACTTACAGAACACATAAAATTAGTATAATTGACACAATAGGATACAAATCAGCAACATAAAAAACTATTAATGAGAACACAAAACTCAACAACCCCACTATATTTCTATCTAAATTTAAACAATCGTCTCATACAAATACATTTGTGTTCTTTATGTGTAATAATTATTTATTTCTTCTCCCACATACCTGTACCCAGTGGCGGACCTACCATTAAGGCGAACTAGGCAACTGCCTTAGGCCCTCACCCAGCAGAAAGCCCACGATAAATTGCCCACCCAGGCACTGATGGGACGGCCTAAGTCCATAACCAACCGGCCCTCCCGCAGATATCGTCGGTTGCGACAGTTTTCCTTGCTTAAGCGAATACATTATATACCTGTCATGATAACCAACGGGATTCACTGTCTGCTATTTATACTACTCCTAGTGACCTGTATTCACACTCATGGTTACTATTGTCTTACTATTTTCTAATCTCCTCCGTCAGTCTTACTATGTTTATTTGTTATTAAATGTTAATCACTCTAGCCTAATACTTGCATGTCTCGCTCGTAGACACCTTTAACACCCCTACACACACACACACACACACACACACATAATCACACACCCAGCATGCAACACTATCATTACCACTGATGTTTACACCCCATCGTATGTTCTGTTCTGTTCATTTCTACAACAAAGTTCAAACCAGTGGCGGCGGACCTTAAGGGCGATTGTGGCGACGAACTGCTTTCAGGAAAAGGAGATTTTTTTCTCTGTCGGCGTACTAATTAAGATAAATTGACAACAAAACAATTAGGACTTCCTACACCAAATGTATCGATTCAACAGGTTTCTATAAAGGGTGGAACCCTACATCCAAGAATTGGAACGAAAGAAAATCATGGCTAGCACGCTGTGAAGTGGCTAACGCGGTCTGTATTTCTTTATTTGTAGGCTACCGCTGTCACTTTTCATAGGTTGTACAGTGTGAATGTTCGCTTTTTGCCCTAACACTGAGTTATTTTCTTTGTGAAGACTTAGTTAGCTTTTGTAAGCCAATACTTTCGAGATCAGTCAATAAATATAGTTGGTTTTGACTTATATGTTGCCCCCTTCTTTACGTTGTTACTGGACATTTATGTGTCCTGTAAAGCTATGTTGCATCATACAACATTTGAGACATGTGGATAATGAAAAAGTGGGATAATTTAATGCGGAGCCAAATCATGTTTGCTTATGAAGGCTCCTGAATGCAACTTTCTTCCATATAACTAGCTACTGTAGCTATGTAGGTAGAGGGGAAATATTTTGATTGTGTGCTGCCATCTACTATACAAAAAGGTATTGCTGTATGAGTTAATCAGCCTACAAAAAAAATGATATTGCTTAATATAGGTCGCCCTAATCATTATCAAAAAAATTGTGTACTCTTTCTCTGCTGACATTTATTCCTAAAGGCTCTGTAGTTATACATATAGGCCTAACCATCTGATACTAGCCCAGAGTTAAGCATATTCATCTAGCAAACTATAGGCCCTACCTTCCTTGGAGTGTTACAATAGCCAGTATCATTTTATTCCATGTGTCCATCCAGGCAAATTTGTGGATCCAAATGTTATTAAAAAACATATATAATGTTATTTCTTTGTAATCATCCAAAATTATGTTAAGTGTATGGGTATTTTGCATACATTGAGCGGGCAACGCGCCGTATATTAAGTGGGCCGCTCTGACAGACAACTCCCGGGCCACTTTTTCCCCCCAGTCCTTCCCTGCTTTGAGGTGGCCCTTTTTTTTTTGCATTAAAAGGACGGATGAAGAGGGCCCCTGGCTATGTTTTCGCCTTAGGCCCCCAAATGACTAGGTCCGCCACTGCTCTCGATTTCGCGCCGTCACCCGGTGGCAAAACCTCTTTCTGTGATCCTCCAGGCCTTAGGGGATTTTCAGAAGGTGTCCGAGAAAGGTGCATGGTCGTCGGACTGACCGTTTTCGGTCGGGAGGGTATTTTGTGGAGCCTCCGCCACCACCCCCAACTTGTACCCATGGTTAACCAAAACCCTACCCATGGTTAACCAAAATGGACTTAGAAAAAATCCACAGTTTTCAGACCTCCAGAGGGGTAGGAACCTGCTCAAAGGTGTCCGAGAATACTGCACCTTCAGCGGACATGCCATGAGCCTCTAGACCCCTCTATATCCTCCAGGAGAACCAGGATTTGAGGAACATGTGTCCGAGAACAGTGCACCCTCAGCGGACTGGCCCTGAGCAGCTACACCCCTGGTTACATCCTCCACAGGCACCAGGATGTGACAGAATGTGTCCGAGAATAGGTCACCTTCAGCGGACATGCCTTGAGCCTCTAGACCCCTATATATCCTCCGGGAGAGGGAGGAGAGTATGGTCAACAGTCCGCTTCAAACCGCTTGAAAATCGGACACTCAGAGGCTGAGTTACTTCTTTGTGGAACTTTTTTTATTTTTCGTTCTGAGCCTAAGTCCACTTTTTTAGGGTGCTCTCGATTTCGCGCCGTCACCCGGTGGCAAAACCTCTTTCTGTGATCCTCCAGGCCTTAGGGGGATTTTCAGAAGGTGTCCGAGAAAGGTGCATGGTCGTCGGACTGACCGTTTTCGGTCGGGAGGGTATTTTGTGGAGCCCTCGCCACCACCCCCAACTTTTTCGTACCCATGGTTAACCAAAACCCTACCCATGGTTAACCAAAATGGACTTAGAAAAAATTCAGAATTTTCAGACCTCCAGAGGGGTAGGACCCTGCTCAAAGGTGTCCGAGAATACTGCACCTTCAGCGGACATGCCATGAGCCTCTAGACCCCTCTATATCCTCCAGGAGGACCAGGATTTGAGGAACATGTGTCCGAGAACAGTGCACCTTCAGCGGACTGGCCATGTGCAGCAACACCCCTAGTTACACCTTCCACAGGCACCAGGATGTGACAGAATGTGTCCGAGAATAGGTCACCTTCAGCGGACTGGCCATGTGCAGCTACACCCCTAGTTACATCCTCCACAGGCACCAGGATGTGAACATAATGTGTCCGAGAATAGGTCACCTTCAGCGGACATGCCTTGAGCCTCTAGACCCCTATACATCCTCAGGGAGAGGGACGAGAGTGTGGTCAACAGTCCGCTTCAAACCGCTTGAAAATCGGACACTCAGAGGCTGAGTTACCTCTTTGTGGAACTTTTTTTATTTTTCGTTCTGAGCCTAAGTCCACTTTTTTAGGGTGCTCTCGATTTCGCGCCGTCACCCGGTGGCAAAACCTCTTTCTGTGATCCTCCAGGCCTTAGGGGGATTTTCAGAAGGTGTCCGAGAAAGGTGCATGGTCGTCGGACTGACCGTTTTCGGTCGGGAGGGTATTTTGTGGAGCCCTCGCCACCACCCCCAACTTTTTCGTACCCATGGTTAACCAAAACCCTACCCATGGTTAACCAAAATGGACTTAGAAAAAATCCAGAATTTTCAGACCTCCAGAGGGGTAGGACCCTGCTCAAAGGTGTCCGAGAATACTGCACCTTCAGCGGACATGCCATGAGCCTCTAGACCCCTCTATATCCTCCAGGAGGACCAGGATTTGAGGAACATGTGTCCGAGAACAGTGCACCTTCAGCGGACTGGCCATGTGCAGCTACACCCCTAGTTACACCTTCCACAGGCACCAGGATGTGACAGAATGTGTCCGAGAATAGGTCACCTTCAGCGGACTGGCCATTTGCAGCTACACCCCTAGTTACATCCTCCACAGGCACCAGGATGTGAACATAATGTGTCCGAGGACAGAGCACCATCAACGGACTCTTTACCAGCTTTGAGTCCCTTGTTTTCGACTTCCAGAGGCACCATAATGTCAAAAACATGTGTCCGCCAAAGATGCACCATCAACGGACTCTCTGCGAGCTTCGAGTCCCTTGTTTTCGACTTCCAGATGCACCATAATGTCAAAAACATGTGCCCGAGAAAGATGCACCATCAACGGACTCTCTATGAGCTTCTGGGGCCTTGTTACAATCCTCCAGGAGGCTTCTGAAAAGGAGCTCTCTAGTCCCGAGATGGTACCCGGTGGCAAAACCTCTTTTTGGCATCCTCCAGGCTTAAGGGGAATCCTCAGAGAGTGTCCGAAAAAAGTGCACTGTCGTCGGACTGACCGTTTTGGCTCGGGAGGGTAGGCCATGGAGCTCGCGCCAGCACCCCCAACTTTTTTTTACCCATGGTTAACCAGTAACTATGAGTCTCTTAAGGTTCCATAAGAGAGTCATACTATGACTCTTATGGAAAAGTAACTATGACTCTGTCATAGGGTCGGGGCAAAAACGAATCTCAAGAACATTAAGGCTAAATAAATATCAGAGTTGATCCAAATGATTGAGGGAAGTTGGCTAGCAATAACCCCAATTATGGGATAAAGATTGGCTCTGAAAGAGGAAATAGCCTGGAAATTTACTGTGGGAGGAATCGGTGACTTGGTCGCACTGACAGGTGGGATTCTGTATCAGCACGGTGGCTCAGTGGGTAGGGCGCGGCACCACGAACCTGAAGAGCACAGGTTCGAAACCCGCAAAGGGTAAGATTTCAGAAGAACATCTGAGAATCGCAGGTTCAAATCCCACCTGAAGCAACTATGTCCTAAGTTGCATATGAATCCCCAGAGAAAAATAACACACAAATCACAATCAAACTCTGTAAACAGAACGTGGCAAACTCTGTAAGCAGAACATGGCATACTTTGAAGACAGAACTTGGCAAACTCTGTATACACAACCAGGAAAACGGAGTGAGGCAAACTCTGTAAACAGAACGTGGCAAACTCTGTAACAGAACTCAGCAAACTCTGTGAAAAGAACCTGGCAAGTTCTTTAAACAGAAAATATAATATTTTGTTTTTATCTTTTTTTAAAGCCATTCGTCTCACACGTTTCACCCTAGAAAGGCGCCCGGTGTACGCCGGAGTATCCTTTCTGCCCCCGGTGATTTCGCATCCCAGGTGCTGAGGTCCCACGGGGCCTCTACTTGGGAGGGTAGGGAATTTCGGTCGACCCCTCCCGCTGGCAGGCCGTTGCTGAGGATTGTGTAAATCAGTTGTAAAAGTCACACAGCAATCATATAATATAAAATTATATGTTTTTCGGTTTCCTAACCGTTGTCGGCAGTGGAAGTCGATTGTAAAAATCACAGGTACGGTGTTGCCCCCCGCACAGTAACCGGAACCCCACGGGGTGGGCAGAGAAATCTGCCAGAACATCCAGCAGGAATGGCTGCGATGAAGAAGGGCAAGACCACAGGTCGCAAGGCTAAGTGGTCTGTAAAAGAACTAAAAACTTTGATGGAGATGGAGGAGGCTCTCGAGCAAGGCCAATACTCTGTATATTACATGAATGTGGAAATTGCAAGTCAGCTTCCAGGTAGGTCCTCCCACGAAGTGAAAGAGAAAAGACAGTGCATGAGACGGCAATCTCACAGGAGAAGCACTAAGCTCTTACTGCAGCCAACAGAGGCAAACCTGGAGAGGCAGGAAATCCCTGCTGAACTCAATCTGCTGATACAGCCACGAGGGTTACAAGCAGTAACTGGCCTCAACAGAAAATTAAGGTGGCAAGAGGGTGCTCTCATTGACATGTACACTCACGAACACGAAATCAGGCGGGCGCTCACACTGGCAAGCAGGAAGGACCCGGGCGCAGCAGTGGCCATTGAGACCGCTACGGCGATGGTGATAAGGGAGGCGAGAAGAAAAGGTCCAGCGACCAAAAAGAACAGCAAAGCTGGCGAGCCGATGAAGCCCCGAAGCAAGCGAGAAATGAAGAGGGATGAGGTCCATAAACTCAGAAAACTAATGAGTACGGACCCGGCTAAGCTTGTTAGCTATGTCCTTGACGGGAGTGAAGCGACCGACTGCCCAGTCCCGCTGCCTCAATTACACGAAGTGTTTGAAAGGCGTTGGATGGGGTCAGAAGGTGCCTTCAAGGGCTTGGGAGGCTTTAAGGCCGCCAGCGGGGCGGACAACGAACACTTCTCCACCCTGTTCACCCCCGAAGAGGTGCTCACACACCTCAGAAAGACGGACAGGAAATCGGCACCAGGCACGGACGGCATCGGGCGGGATGACCTACTCCTCTGGGACCCGAAGGGTGTGAAGCTATCAAAACTCTTTGGCAGCTGGCTTGCGGCGGGGTTCATACCTCAGTGTGTAAAGCCCGCGAGAACTGTACTGATACCAAAGACCTCCGACCCTCTGCTGTTGAATGACCCGAATAACTGGCGCCCAATCACTATCGGCTCGATGCTGATGCGGCTGTTCTCACGACTGCTAAATGGGCGCCTTACGAAAGCCTGCACTATCCACGACAGGCAGCGAGGGTTCAGGGACTCTCCTGGCTGTAGTGAGAATCTTCACATCCTTCAAAGTCTGGTTAAAGCCAGCAGGAGGGAGAGAAAGTCACTAGCGGTGGTGCTCGTGGACGTGGCAAAGGCTTTCGATACGGTGACACACGAGCACTTGCTTGCAGTGCTCAGGCAGAGAGGTCTGGATGAACACATCATAAACACAATACAAAGCTCGTACGACGGGGGCGTAACTTGCATTGAAGCCGGGGGAGAACAATCTGAACCCATTGCAATGAAAGTCGGTGTGAAGCAGGGTGACCCACTGTCCCCATTGCTTTTCAATCTGGCTCTTGATCCACTGCTCCACACACTGGAAAGCCTCGGTAAGGGAGTAAATATCGCAGACACAAAGCTGGTCTCGCTTGCATTCGCAGATGACCTGGTGCTGGTCAGCGACACATGGAAGAACATGGATTTCAATATCAGAATCCTGAATGACTTCTGTGCCCTGACGGGCTTAAGGTGCACGCAAGCAAGTGCTTC
>NC_137923.1:50112814-50162814 GCF_963457725.1 Sprattus sprattus | reverse complement strand
CAAACTGGTTAACCATGGGTAGAATTTCCGTAGGCTGCGCACCACTGACTTAAGCCTCAGAGAGGGGCTTTAAGGCCGGTTATGGGCTTAAGGGTGGACCGGTGCTTAAGTCTGGTTATTCCTAGGGGGGCGTGTCCCCTGGAGGGGGGGTGCCAGGCCAGGGAGAGCCCCGGAGAAGGTGCACTCTGGTGGGGGTGAGGTGTGAGGTGTGGTGGGGGTGGAGGGTGGAGGGTGGAGGGTGTCCCCGGGTAAGGTGCACTCAGGTGGAGGGTGGAGGGTGTCCCCGGGTAAGGTGCACTCTGGTGGGGGTGAGGTGTGAGGTTGTCCCAGAGTAAGTGTGACTCTCTCAAGGTTTTTCTTTTAGCTCCTGAGCCTAAGTCCTGTTTGGCTAGGGCTCAGGGGCTTTTTTTTTTGCGAAATTTCCATAAGAGAGTCATAGTTACTCCCGACTGAGTATGTGTGACTCTCTTAAGGTTTGTGTGACTCTCTTAAGGTTTTCTTTAGCTCCTGAGCCTAAGTCCTGTTTGGACTTGGGTTCAGGGGCTTTTTTTTTGCGAAATTTCCATAAGAGAGTCATAGTTACTCTCTGACTTTTGACTGGAATTTTTTAAAGTCCTGACTGAGTATGTGTGACTCTATTAAGCCCCTGAGCCTTAGTCCTGTTTGGACTTGGGCTCAGGGGCCTTTTTTTGGCGAAATTTTTCATGGGAGTCTGCCTGGGAGTGTGCCTGCAGTCTGCCTGGGAGTCTGCCTGCACTCTGCCTGTGTGTGTGTGTGTCTTCAGGACCGTGGAGAGCAGCAGTCATTGGTCTGCCTCCAGCAGTCATTTGGCTACCTTAGAGAGTCAGGAGCCGGCAGCCCGCTAGGGCCGCGGGCGACCTGTCACCAAGCGCGTCCCTCAAGGCGGTGAGTTGACCCACGGACCAGTGCTGGCCGCCGAGCAACATGCTCAATGACCGACTTTTTTGTACGAGGTCGGTCCTCGGAACTCCTGGGGGTATCCGCCTGGATGGAGGTGTTCTGAACCTCGTGCAGGAGTTCTTGCAGCCCATGGGAGGTGGTTTACGGCGGAGTTTACCAGGCTCTTACTCTGTTCGCTACCCCCACCACCGCCCGGGGCTTCTTCATCCAGGCGTTTCTCGCCTTTCAAGGGAGGCCACCGAGCCTGCGTCCTGATCTTACCGTTCCTGTTTCCTACTAGCAGGGTGTCGGACGTCCTGGGGACGCTGCGTATTGCATTAGCTGCGCTCCCACCCGCTTGCCGCCCTGCTAGCTCGGGCAGACGAACATACAGGACCCTGACCGTGTCTCGAGGCTTTGTACCTATCCAGGCATCGGAGATTCTGTATCCTTGCATTCGTCTGGACGCGCATTCGTGGGTAACGGCTCCATTATACTGTGTATCCCAAGCTATCTACCTACCACCATCAGCTTTTGGGTTTTGGCTCAGCAGGTGATGTTTTATTGTCTGCTCAGAGAGGCTGAACCACCACCTGTGGACCCCAGACGCCACCGAAGTGGAAACTGGGTTTCTATGTGCTTGTCCTCTCGCTCTGAATCCTGGGCTTGTCTTCTCCTTGTGTGGTTATGTTTGTTGACTCACTATAGTGGGGTTGTTTTTATCTTATCACAATAAGAATGTGTTTGTTTAGTGTGTAGCGCAGTTATGCTATGGGGTGTTGAGTTGTAATATTATGTGTAGCTTTAAGGGTTTAATTATCCACCTTGCTTGTCCGCACCAGGTCGCCCTGAGTGTGTGCCAAGCCGGCATCGAGAACCTCACTGCACAGCCCCGTGGCACCGGGGAACGGACGTCCAACCGAGATCGTTGTTGATATCTACAACATCTTTCTCCATTCCTCGCTTCTCGCCCCAGATTTTCGGGTGCGCAGTTAAGGTCTGACCCGTAACCTGAGACACACCCTCCACTCAGCGTTCCTGACTGGTGCCTCGTTCTTCAGGTTTGTGGAACGGACGTCTAACTGAGGTCGCCATTGAACTTTAGATACCTCGCTCCGTTTCTCGCTTGCCGCCACAGCCTTCAGACGATCAGTCATCAGCACAAGTTCGCCTCATGAAAACCGGAGATTCCTACCGATATGCCACGTCCCACTGTGTGGTGTGTTTGTTTAGTGTGTAGCGCAGTTACACTACGGGGTGTTGAGCTTCTTATTATGTGTAGGTTTTTAAGGATGCAATGTGCATTGTGGTCCGGTGCTTCCGCCCTGTATAGCTTTTCCTCTTAAGCTTTTCACTTTAATATAAAGTATTCAATCCCTACTTTGTAGGATGTCACTCAAGATAGTTAAGGATCCTCTCAGAACACTCTTACAAAGTCTCGACGCAAGAGCTTTTGCACTGCTCTTAGAAAGTCCCATTCTCTTGAGGATCTTGTTGTTGGGTTTATGCCAGAGGCCCCTCGCTCCCAGTGGAAATCCGTGTATTTCCACTTCCTCTACACCCATGACCTGTTTCACCAAGTTCTTGATGGGTTTGTAGTGCTTTACTTTCTCTCGGCCTGCGAGTTTTAGTGTGTTGATGTTCCTTTCAAACCGCACTGTCACATCCAGCACCATTGCCTTACCATCTTTGCAAAAGACCAAGTCTGGGCGTCTCACATTTGGTCTGCTTCCAAATTCTTTCTCCCTGTGGACAACCCAGCCCTGCTTCTTCGCAGCGACTGCCAGTCGATGGCATGCAAAATTGTGTCGCTCCAGTCGTTTCGCCCTACCGCTGGGACATGCTCCGAGGAGGTGTGAGGCGGACTCAAGCCTCGCGTGACAGCCTCGGCAACTCGCGTTCCACTTGCTTTGGCCCCTTGCCATAAATTCCCTGGTAGGGTAGACGTTCGCTTGTAGCTGTAGTGCTTGTGAGCAGAATTTGTGTTGCACTTTTGGGAGTTTGGAGAGCCAGGCATTAGACTCTGGAGAGTCTTTGAACCAGGCTATTCCAACTCCCTGCACCGACTTGCCTGCCCACCGGTCGAACTCTACATCTTGCCACTCGCATGGTCTCTTGTACCGGGATAGCTGAGGGGCCCCATCTGCTTCAGTAACGTTCGTTACTGGCACACCCTCTGGAGTTGGTAATTTCTCCAGTTGCCCGCCCTTTTTGAGCCAAGCTCTTCTCCAGTCCTCCAGCCCGTTCTGGTCCCAGGCTATCTTTCTGATGACTTCATCATCAGAGTGCAAAAGTTTCCACAACCGCTTTGCCTGCATAGCAGGAATAACGGCGCTCAACTTTTGTAGCCCCAGACCTCCGTCTCTCGCTCTAGCATAGAGCAACCCATCACATGTGGTCTGCGCTAGACCCAGCCATGTTTTTACTGTGCTACGTAGTAGCCGGTCCAGCAGTCGCAGCCGAACTATACTGTAGTCGCAGTGGTCGGCCCGGTAGAAATGCCTGGGGATTATGAAGGTCTTAAGCAGCCAAATCTTTTGAGGGGCAGTTAATGGTGTCGCCCCTACCTTATCCAGCGCCACTTGTAACTCTTTGAGAATGTCGGGTTTCTCGAGGCCCCTCACTGGACCGACCTGAATTCCCAGATATCTTACCGCCCTTCCACTTTCAACCATTTCTATTGGTGTCCCCTCGATCTGCCAGGGGGGACAGTCATTCACTTTCATTTTCATGCTGTGTTTCAAGGGGGTAACCATGAAGCCGAAGCACTTACTTGCGTGCACCTTAAGCCCCGTCAGGGCACAGAAGTCATTCAGTGTGTCGCTGACCAGCACCAGGTCATCTGCGAATGCAAGCGAGACCAGCTTTGTGTCTGCGATCTTTACTCCCTTACCGAGGCTTTCCAGTGTGTGGAGCAGTGGATCAAGAGCCAGATTGAAAAGCAATGGGGACAGTGGGTCACCCTGCTTCACACCGACTTTCATTGCAATGGGTTCAGATTGTTCTCCCCCGGCTTCAATGCAAGTTACGCCCCCGTCGTACGAGCTTTGTATTGTGTTTATGATGTGTTCATCCAGACCTCTCTGCCTGAGCACTGCAAGCAAGTGCTCGTGTGTCACCGTATCGAAAGCCTTTGCCACGTCCACGAGCACCACCGCTAGTGACTTTCTCTCCCTCCTGCTGGCTTTAACCAGACTTTGAAGGATGTGAAGATTCTCACTACAGCCAGGAGAGTCCCTGAACCCTCGCTGCCTGTCGTGGATAGTGCAGGCTTTCGTAAGGCGCCCATTTAGCAGTCGTGAGAACAGCCGCATCAGCATCGAGCCGATAGTGATTGGGCGCCAGTTATTCGGGTCATTCAACAGCAGAGGGTCGGAGGTCTTTGGTATCAGTACAGTTCTCGCGGGCTTTACACACTGAGGTATGAACCCCGCCGCAAGCCAGCTGCCAAAGAGTTTTGATAGCTTCACACCCTTCGGGTCCCAGAGGAGTAGGTCATCCCGCCCGATGCCGTCCGTGCCTGGTGCCGATTTCCTGTCCGTCTTTCTGAGGTGTGTGAGCACCTCTTCGGGGGTGAACAGGGTGGAGAAGTGTTCGTTGTCCGCCCCGCTGGCGGCCTTAAAGCCTCCCAAGCCCTTGAAGGCACCTTCTGACCCCAACCAACGCCTTTCAAACACTTCGTGTAATTGAGGCAGCGGGAATGGGCAGTCGGTCGCTACACTCCCGTCAAGGACATAGCTAACAAGCTTAGCCGGGTCCGTACTCATTAGTTTTCTGAGTTTATGGACCTCATCCCTCTTCATTTCTCGCTTGCTTCGGGGCTTCATCGGCTCGCCAGCTTTGCTGTTCTTTTTGGTCGCTGGACCTTTTCTTCTCGCCTCCCTTATCACCATCGCCGTAGCGGTCTCAATGGCCACTGCTGCGCCCGGGTCCTTCCTGCTTGCCAGTGTGAGCGCCCGCCTGATTTCGTGTTCGTGAGTGTACATGTCAATGAGAGCACCAGCTTGCCACCTTAATTTTCTGTTGAGGCCAGTTACTGCTTGTAACCCTCGTGGCTGTATCAGCAGATTGAGTTCAGCAGGGATTTCCTGCCTCTCCAGGTTTGCCTCTGTTGGCTGCAGTAAGAGCTTAGTGCTTCTCCTGTGAGATTGCCGTCTCATGCACTGTCTTTTCTCTTTCACTTCGTGGGAGGACCTACCTGGAAGCTGACTTGCAATTTCCACATTCATGTAATATACAGAGTATTGGCCTTGCTCGAGAGCCTCCTCCATCTCCATCAAAGTTTTTAGTTCTTTTACAGACCACTTAGCCTTGCGACCTGTGGTCTTGCCCTTCTTCATCGCAGCCATTCCTGCTGGATGTTCTGGCAGATTTCTCTGCCCACCCCGTGGGGTTCCGGTTACTGTGCGGGGTGCAACACCGTACCTGTGATTTTTACAATCGACTTCCACTGCCGACAACGGTTAGGAAACCGAAAAACATATAATTTTATATTATATGATTGCTGTGTGACTTTTACAACTGATTTACACAATCCTCAGCAACGGCCTGCCAGCGGGAGGGGTCGACCGAAATTCCCTACCCTCCCAAGTAGAGGCCCCGTGGGACCTCAGCACCTGGGATGCTTTACGAAATCACCGGGGGCAGAAAGGATACTCCGGCGTACACGGGGCGCCTTTCTAGGGTGAAACGTGTGAGACGAATGGCTTTAAAAAAAGATAAAAACAAAATATTATATTTTCTGTTTAAAGAACTTGCCAGGTTCTTTTCACAGAGTTTGCTGAGTTCTGTTACAGAGTTTGTCACGTTCTGTTTACAGAGTTTGCCTCACTCCGTTTACAGAGTTTGCCACATTCTTTTTACAGAGTTTGCCGGGTTGTGTATACAGAGTTTGCCAAGGTCTGTCTTCAAAGTATGCCATGTTCTGCTTACAGAGTTTGCCACGTTCTGTTTACAGAGTTTGATTGCGATTTGTGTGTTACTTTTCTCCGGGGATTCATATGCAACTTAGGACATAGTGCTTCAGGTGGGATTTGAACCTGCGATTCTCAGATGTTCTTCTGAAATCTTACCCTTTGCGGGTTTCGAACCTGTGCTCTTCAGGTTCGTGGTGCCGCGCCCTACCCATTGAGCCACCGTGCTGATACAGAATCCCACCTGTCAGTGCGACCAAGTCACCGATTCCTCCAACAGTACATTTCCAGGCTATTTCCTCTTTCAGAGCCAATCTTTATCCCATAATTGGGGTTATTGCTAGCCAACTTCCCTCAATCATTTGGATCAACTCTGATATTTATTTAGCCTTAATGTTCTTGAGATTCGTTTTTGCCCCGACCCTATGACAGAGTCATAGTTACTTTTCCATAAGAGTCATAGTATGACTCTCTTATGGAACCTTAAGAGACTCATAGTTACTGGTTAACCATGGGTAAAAAAAAGTTGGGGGTGCTGGCGCGAGCTCCATGGCCTACCCTCCCGAGCCAAAACGGTCAGTCCGACGACAGTGCACTTTTTTCGGACACTCTCTGAGGATTCCCCTTAAGCCTGGAGGATGCCAAAAAGAGGTTTTGCCACCGGGTACCATCTCGGGACTAGAGAGCTCCTTTTCAGAAGCCTCCTGGAGGATTGTAACAAGGCCCCAGAAGCTCATAGAGAGTCCGTTGATGGTGCATCTTTCTTGGGCACATGTTTTTGACATTATGGTGCATCTGGAAGTCGAAAACAAGGGACTCGAAGCTCGCAGAGAGTCCGTTGATGGTGCATCTTTGGCGGACACATGTTTTTGACATTATGGTGCCTCTGGAAGTCGAAAACAAGGGACTCGAAGCTGGTAAAGAGTCCGTTGATGGTGCTCTGTCCTCGGAAACATTATGTTCACATCCTGGTGCCTGTGGAGGATGTAACTAGGGGTGTAGCTGCACAAGGCCAGTCCGCTGAAGGTGACCTATTCTCGGACACATTCTGTCACATCCTGGTGCCTGTGGAGGATGTAACTAGGGGTGTAGCTGCACATGGCCAGTCCGCTGAAGGTGCACTGTTCTCGGACATATGTTCCTCAAATCCTGGTCCTCCTGGAGGATATAGAGGGGTCTAGAGGCTCATGGCATGTCCGCTGAAGGTGCAGTATTCTCGGACACCTTTGAGCAGGATCCTACCCCTCTGGAGGTCTGAATATTCTGGATTTTTTCTAAGTCCATTTTGGTTAACCATGGGTAGGGTTTTGGTTAACCATGGGTACGAAAAAGTTGGGGGTGGTGGCGAGGGCTCCACAAAATACCCTCCCGACCGAAAACGATCAGTCCGACGACCATGCACCTTTCTCGGACACCTTCTGGAAATCCCCCTAAGGCCTGGAGGATCACAGAAAGAGGTTTTGCCACCGGGTGACGGCGTGAAATCGAGAGCACCCTAAAAAAGTGGACTTAGACTCAGAACGAAAAATAAAAAAAGTTCCACAAAGAGGTAACTCAGCCTCTGAGTGTCCGATTTTCAAGCGGTTTGAAGCGGACTGTTGACCACACTCTCCTCCCTCTCCCGGAGGATATATAGGGGTCTAGAGGCTCAAGGCATGTCCGCTGAAGGTGACCTATTCTCGGACACATTCTGTCACATCCTGGTGCCTGTGGAGGATGTAACCAGGGGTGTAGCTGCTCAGGGCCAGTCCGCTGAAGGTGCACTGTTCTCGGACACATGTTCCTCAAATCCTGGTCCTCCTGGAGGATATAGAGGGGTCTAGAGGCTCATGGCATGTCCGCTGAAGGTGCAGTATTCTCGG
This sequence comes from Sprattus sprattus, assembly GCF_963457725.1. NCBI lineage: Eukaryota > Metazoa > Chordata > Actinopteri > Clupeiformes > Clupeidae > Sprattus > Sprattus sprattus. Next base: position 50,155,139 of record NC_137923.1, on the reverse strand, counting down.
ACACCTTTGAGCAGGGTCCTACCCCTCTGGAGGTCTGAAAACTGTGGATTTTTTCTAAGTCCATTTTGGTTAACCATGGGTAGGGTTTTGGTTAACCATGGGTACGAAAAAGTTGGGGGTGGTGGCGGAGGCTCCACAAAATACCCTCCCGACCGAAAACGGTCAGTCCGACGACCATGCACCTTTCTCGGACACCTTCTGGAAATCCCCCTAAGGCCTGGAGGATCACAGAAAGAGGTTTTGCCACTGGGTGACGGCGCGAAATCGAGAGCACCCTAAAAAAGTGGACTTAGGCTCAGAACGAAAAATAAAAAAAGTTCCACAAAGAGGTAACTCAGCCTCTGAGTGTCCGATTTTCAAGCGGTTTGAAGCGGACTGTTGACCACTCTCTCATCCCTCTCCTCTCCTAAACCTTCTGACCGATTGGAAACCGTGACCCGCCAGGGGAAGCACCCTGTCTAACAGGTCCCATCTCCCCGCCACCGCGGTCAGCCTCCAGGCCTGGGACGCCGAGGGCTCTACGGAGCTCTCTGTCACTGCGCCGAACCCTTCTCTAGCGAGAATTTGCCCCGGATGAGTGGGGAGAGGCATATTAGTGGCTGAGGTACCTGAGAAGCACAGGTTCGAACCCCGCGAAGGGCAAGTCTCTGTGAAACCACCCATTAAAGGTGTTAGTTTCGACGAAACCACCTGAAAATCGTAGGATCGAACCCCACATGAAGCAACTCGGTCCTTGTCAAATAGGTCTCTCTGGCTCAAGAGGAAGGCTCGACTCTATAAGGCTCGACACATTGCATCCTTAAAAACCTACACATAATAAGCAGCTCAACACCCCGTAGTGCAACTGCGCTAAACACTAAACAAACACACCACACAGTGGGGCGTGGCAGATCGGTATGAATCTCCGGTTTTCATGAGGCGAACTTGTGCTGATGACTGATCGTCTGAAGGCTGTGGCGGCAAGCGAGAAACGGAGCAAGCTATCTAGAATTCAATGGCGACCTCAGTTAGACGTCCAGCAGTGCTGGGAGCTCTGTGTGTGTCTGTGGGAGCCTCATGAAGCTCACTGTGTTTGGGGGCAGTGGGCTGGGGCTGAGGGCAGTACTGGGGGTTAGGGTTAGTGCTGGGCAGTGCTGGGAGCTCTGTGTGTGTCTGTGGGACCCTCAGAGAGCTTTAATAGCAGGCAGAATTTTTGGGCCTAAAGGGAGACAAGTGTGAGCCATTGGGGCTTGCTGTGACTTAATACAGTACACAGGGCAGTGTTTGGAGCTCTCTGTGTGTCTCTCTGACCTCTGGGGACCTTTAATAGACAGCAGGCTAATTAGGCCTGTCTGGGGAGGTGTGTGTGTCTGTAGGCCTCCCAGTAAGTGAACCCAACACACTGGGCAGTGTTTGGAGCTCTCTGTGTGTCTCTCTGACCTCTGGGGACCTTTAATAGACAACAGGCTTCTTAGGCCTGTCTGGGGAGGTGTGTGTGTCTTTAGGCCTCCCAGTAAGTGAACACAACACACTGGGCAGTGCTGGGAGCTCTCTGTGTGTCTCTCTGACCTTTGGGGACCTTTAATAGACAGCAAGCTTCTTAGGCCTGTCTGGGGAGGTGTGTGTGTCTGTCGGCCTCCCAGTAAGTGAACACAACACACTGGGCAGTGCTGGGAGCTCTCTGTGTGTCTCTCTCACCTTTGGGGACCTTTAATAGACAGCAGGCTTCTTAGGCCTGTCTGGGGAGGTGTGTGTGTCTGTCGGCCTCCCAGTAAGTGAACACAACACACTGGGCAGTGCTGGGAGCTCTCTGTGTGTCTCTCTGACCTTTGGGGACCTTTAATAGACAGCAGGCTTCTTAGGCCTGTCTGGGGAGGTGTGTGTGTCTGTAGGCCTCCCAGTAAGTGAACCCAACACACTGGGCAGTGTTTGGAGCTGTCTGGGTGTCTCTCTGACCTTTGGGGACCTTTAATAGACAGCAGGCTTCTTAGGACTGTCTGGGGAGGTGTGTGTGAAAACCTTAAGAGACTAATGAAAACCTTAAGAGAGTCAGAGTTACTTTTCCATAAGAGTCATAGTATGACTCTCTTATGGAACCTTAAGAGACTCATAGTTACTGGTTAACCATGGGTAAAAAAAAGTTGGGGGTGCTGGCGCGAGCTCCATGACCTACCCTCCCGAGCCAAAACGGTCAGTCCGACGACAGTGCACTTTTTTCGGACACTCTCTGAGGATTCCCCTTAAGCCTGGAGGATGCCGAAAAGAGGTTTTGCGACCGGGTACCATCTCGGGACTAGAGAGCTCCTTTTCAGAAGCCTCCTGGAGGATTGTAACAAGGCCCCAGAAGCTCATAGAGAGTCCGTTGATGGTGCATCTTTCTTGGGCACATGTTTTTGACATTATGGTGCATCTGGAAGTCGAAAACAAGGGACTCGAAGCTCGCAGAGAGTCCGTTGATGGTGCATCTTTGGCGGACACATGTTTTTGACATTATGGTGCCTCTGGAAGTCGAAAACAAGGGACTCGAAGCTGGTAAAGAGTCCGTTGATGGTGCTCTGTCCTCGGAAACATTATGTTCACATCCTGGTGCCTGTGGAGGATGTAACTAGGGGTGTAGCTGCACATGGCTAGTCCGCTGAAGGTGCACTGTTCTCGGACACATGTTCCTCAAATCCTGGTCCTCCTGGAGGATATAGAGGGGTCTAGAGGCTCATGGCATGTCCGCTGAAGGTGCAGTATTCTCGGACACCTTTGAGCAGGGTCCTACCCCTCTGGAGGTCTGAATATTCTGGATTTTTTCTAAGTCCATTTTGGTTAACCATGGGTAGGGTTTTGGTTAACCATGGGTACGAAAAAGTTGGGGGTGGTGGCGAGGGCTCCACAAAATACCCTCCCGACCGAAAACGGTCAGTCCGACGACCATGCACCTTTCTCGGACACCTTCTGAAAATCCCCCTAAGGCCTGGAGGATCACAGAAAGAGGTTTTGCCACCGGGTGATGGCGCGAAATCGAGAGCACCCTAAAAAAGTGGACTTAGACTCAGAACGAAAAATAAAAAAAGTTCCACAAAGAGGTAACTCAGCCTCTGAGTGTCCGATTTTCAAGCAGTTTGAAGCGCACTGTTGACCACACTCTCCTCCCTCTCCCGGAGGATATATAGGGGTCTAGAGGCTCAAGGCATGTCCGCTGAAGGTGACCTATTCTCGGACACATTCTGTCACATCCTGGTGCCTGTGGAGGATGTAACCAGGGGTGTAGCTGCTCAGGGCCAGTCCGCTGAGGGTGCACTGTTCTCGGACACATGTTCCTCAAATCCTGGTCCCCCTGGAGGATATAGAGGGGTCTAGAGGCTCATGGCATGTCCGCTGAAGGTGCAGTATTCTCGGACACCTTTGAGCAGGGTCCTACCCCTCTGGAGGTCTGAAAACTGTGGATTTTTTCTAAGTCCATTTTGGTTAACCATGGGTAGGGTTTTGGTTAACCATGGGTACGAAAAAGTTGGGGGTGGTGGCGGAGGCTCCACAAAATACCCTCCCGACCGAAAACGGTCAGTCCGACGACCATGCACCTTTCTCGGACACCTTCTGGAAATCCCCCTAAGGCCTGGAGGATCACAGAAAGAGGTTTTGCCACCGGGTGACGGCGCGAAATCGAGAGCACCCTAAAAAAGTGGACTTAGGCTCAGAACGAAAAATAAAAAAAGTTCCACAAAGAGGTAACTCAGCCTCTGAGTGTCCGATTTTCAAGCGGTTTGAAGCGGACTGTTGACCACACTCTCCTCCCTCTCCTCTCCTAAACCTTCTGACCGATTGGAAACCGTGACCCGCCAGGGGAGGCACCCTGTCTCACAGGTCCCACCTCCCCGCCACCGCGGTCAGCCTCCAGGCCTGGGACGCCGAGGGCTCTACGGAGCTCTCTGTCACCGCGCCGAACCCTTCTCTAGCGAAAATTTGCCCCGGATGAGTGGGGAGAGGCATATTAGTGGCTGAGGTACCTGAGAAGCACAGGTTCGAACCCCGCGAAGGGCAAGTCTCTGTGAAACCACCCATTAAAGGTGTTAGTTTCGACGAAACCACCTGAAAATCGTAGGATCGAACCCCACATGAAGCAACTCGGTCCTTGTCACATAGGTCTCTCTGGCTCAAGAGGAAGGCTCGACTCTATAAGGCTCGACACATTGCATCCTTAAAAACCTACACATAATAAGCAGCTCAACACCCCGTAGTGCAACTGCGCTACACACTAAACAAACACACCACACAGTGGGGCGTGGCAGATCGGTATGAATCTCCGGTTTTCATGAGGCGAACTTGTGCTGATGACTGATCGTCTGAAGGCTGTGGCGGCAAGCGAGAAACGGAGCGAGCTATCTAGAATTCAATGGCGACCTCAGTTAGACGTCCAGCAGTGCTGGGAGCTCTGTGTGTGTCTGTGGGAGCCTCAAGAAGCTCACTGTGTTTGGGGGCAGTGGGCTGGGGCTGAGGGCAGTACTGGGGGTTAGGGTTAGTGCTGGGCAGTGCTGGGAGCTCTGTGTGTGTCTGTGGGACCCTCAGAGAGCTTTAATAGCAGGCAGAATTTTTGGGCCTAAAGGGAGACAAGTGTGAGCCATTGGGGCTTGCTGTGACTTAATACAGTACACAGGGCAGTGTTTGGAGCTCTCTGTGTGTCTCTCTGACCTCTGGGGACCTTTAATAGACAGCAGGCTAATTAGGCCTGTCTGGGGAGGTGTGTGTGTCTGTAGGCCTCCCAGTAAGTGAACCCAACACACTGGGCAGTGTTTGGAGCTCTCTGTGTGTCTCTCTGACCTCTGGGGACCTTTAATAGACAGCAGGCTTCTTAGGCCTGTCTGGGGAGGTGTGTGTGTCTGTAGGCCTCCCAGTAAGTGAACCCAACACACTGGGCAGTGTTTGGAGCTCTCTGTGTGTCTCTCTGACCTCTGGGGACCTTTAATAGACAGCAGGCTTCTTAGGCCTGTCTGGGGAGGTGTGTGTGTCTGTAGGCCTCCCAGTAAGTGAACACAACACACTGGGCAGTGCTGGGAGCTCTCTGTGTGTCTCTCTTACCTTTGGGGACCTTTAATAGACAGCAGGCTTCTTAGGCCTGTCTGGGGAGGTGTGTGTGTCTGTAGGCCTCCCAGTAAGTGAACCCAACACACTGGGCAGTGTTTGGAGCTCTCTGTGTGTCTCTCTGACCTTTGGGGACCTTTAATAGACAGGAGGCTTCTTAGGCCTGTCTGGGGAGGTGTGTGTGTCTGTAGGCCTCCAGTGTTTTCTAAGTCCATTTTGGTTAACCATGGGTAGGGTTTTGGTTAACCAGGGGTTTAGCTGCTCAGGGCCAGTCCGCTGAAGGTGCACTGTTCTCGGACACATGTTCCTCAAATCCTGGTCCTCCTGGAGGATATAGAGGGGTCTAGAGGCTCGAGGCATGTCCGCTGAAGGTGCAGTATTCTCGGACACCTTTGAGCAGGGTCCTACCCCTCTGGAGGTCTGAAAAATGTGGATTTTTTCTAAGTCCATTTTGGTTAACCCTGGGTAGGGTTTTGGTTAACCATGGGTATGAAAAAGTTGGGGGTGGTGGCGGAGGCTCACAAAATACCCTCCCGACCGAAAACGGTCAGTCCGACGACCATGCACCTTTCTCGGACACCTTCTGAAAATCCCCCTAAGGCCTGGAGGATCACAGAAAGAGGTTTTGCCACCGGGTGACGGCGCGAAATCGAGAGCACCCTAAAAAAGTGGACTTAGGCTCAGAACGAAAAATAAAAAAAGTTCCACAAAGAGGTAACTCAGCCTCTGAGTGTCCGATTTTCAAGCGGTTTGAAACGGACTGTTGACCACACTCTCCTCCCTCTCCCGGAGGATGTATAGGGGTCTAGAGGCTCAAGGCATGTCCGCTGAAGGTGACCTATTCTCGGACACATTCTGTCACATCCTGGTGCCTGTGGAGGATGTAACCAGGGGTGTAGCTGCTCAGGGCCAGTCCGCTGAAGGTGCACTGTTCTCGTACACATGTTCCTCAAATCCTGGTCCTCCTGGAGGATATAGAGGGGTCTAGAGGCTCATGGCATGTCCGCTGAAGGTGCAGTATTCTCGGACACCTTTGAGCAGGGTCCTACCCCTCTGGAGGTCTGAAAACTGTGGATTTTTTCTAAGTCCATTTTGGTTAACCATGGGTAGGGTTTTGGTTAACCATGGGTACGAAAAAGTTGGGGGTGGTGGCGGAGGCTCCACAAAATACCCTCCCGACCGAAAACGGTCAGTCCGACGACCATGCACCTTTCTCGGACACCTTCTGAAAATCCCCCTAAGGCCTGGAGGATCACAGAAAGAGGTTTTGCCACCGGGTGACGGCGTGAAATCGAGAGCACCCTAAAAAAGTGGACTTAGGCTCAGAACGAAAAATAAAAAAAGTTCCACAAAGAGGTAACTCAGCCTCTGAGTGTCCGATTTTCAAGCGGTTTGAAGCGGACTGTTGACCACACTCTCCTCCCTCTCCCGGAGGATATATAGGGGTCTAGAGGCTCAAGGCATGCCCGCTGAAGGTGACCTATTCTCGGACACATTCTGTCACATCCTGGTGCCTGTGGAGGATGTAACCAGGGGTGTAGCTGCTCAGGGCCAGTCCGCTGAGGGTGCACTGTTCTCGGACACATGTTCCTCAAATCCTGGTTCTCCTGGAGGATATAGAGGGGTCTAGAGGCTCATGGCATGTCCGCTGAAGGTGCAGTATTCTCGGACACCTTTGAGCAGGGTCCTACCCCTCTGGAGGTCTGAAAACTGTGGATTTTTTCTAAGTCCATTTTGGTTAACCATGGGTAGGGTTTTGGTTAACCATGGGTACGAAAAAGTTGGGGGTGGTGGCGGAGGCTCCACAAAATACCCTCCCGACCGAAAACGGTCAGTCCGACGACCATGCACCTTTCTCGGACACCTTCTGAAAATCCCCCTAAGGCCTGGAGGATCACAGAAAGAGGTTTTGCCACCGGGTGACGGCGCCAAATCGAGAGCACCCTAAAAAAGTGGACTTAGGCTCAGAACGAAAAATAAAAAAAGTTCCACAAAGAGGTAACTCAGCCTCTGAGTGTCCGATTTTCAAGCGGTTTGAAGCGGACTGTTGACCACACTCTCCTCCCTCTCCCGGAGGATGTATAGGGGTCTAGAGGCTCAAGGCATGTCCGCTGAAGGTGACCTATTCTCGGACACATTCTGTCACATCCTGGTGCCTGTGGAGGATGTAACCAGGGGTGTAGCTGCTCAGGGCCAGTCCGCTGAAGGTGCACTGTTCTCGTACACATGTTCCTCAAATCCTGGTCCTCCTGGAGGATATAGAGGGGTCTAGAGGCTCATGGCATGTCCGCTGAAGGTGCAGTATTCTCGGACACCTTTGAGCAGGGTCCTACCCCTCTGGAGGTCTGAAAACTGTGGATTTTTTCTAAGTCCATTTTGGTTAACCATGGGTAGGGTTTTGGTTAACCATGGGTACGAAAAAGTTGGGGGTGGTGGCGGAGGCTCCACAAAATACCCTCCCGACCGAAAACGGTCAGTCCGACGACCATGCACCTTTCTCGGACACCTTCTGAAAATCCCCCTAAGGCCTGGAGGATCACAGAAAGAGGTTTTGCCACCGGGTGACGGCGCGAAATCGAGAGCACCCTAAAAAAGTGGACTTAGGCTCAGAACGAAAAATAAAAAAAGTTCCACAAAGAGGTAACTCAGCCTCTGAGTGTCCGATTTTCAAGCGGTTTGAAGCGGACTGTTGACCACACTCTCCTCCCTCTCCCGGAGGATATATAGGGGTCTAGAGGCTCAAGGCATGCCCGCTGAAGGTGACCTATTCTCGGACACATTCTGTCACATCCTGGTGCCTGTGGAGGATGTAACCAGGGGTGTAGCTGCTCAGGGCCAGTCCGCTGAGGGTGCACTGTTCTCGGACACATGTTCCTCAAATCCTGGTCCTCCTGGAGGATATAGAGGGGTCTAGAGGCTCATGGCATGTCCGCTGAAGGTGCAGTATTCTCGGACACCTTTGAGCAGGGTCCTACCCCTCTGGAGGTCTGAAAACTGTGGATTTTTTCTAAGTCCATTTTGGTTAACCATGGGTAGGGTTTTGGTTAACCATGGGTACGAAAAAGTTGGGGGTGGTGGCGGAGGCTCCACAAAATACCCTCCCGACCGAAAACGGTCAGTCCGACGACCATGCACCTTTCTCGGACACCTTCTGAAAATCCCCCTAAGGCCTGGAGGATCACAGAAAGAGGTTTTGCCACCGGGTGACGGCGCGAAATCGAGAGCACCCTAAAAAAGTGGACTTAGGCTCAGAACGAAAAATAAAAAAAGTTCCACAAAGAGGTAACTCAGCCTCTGAGTGTCCGATTTTCAAGCGGTTTGAAGCGGACTGTTGACCACACTCTCCTCCCTCTCCCGGAGGATATATAGGGGTCTAGAGGCTCAAGGCATGCCCGCTGAAGGTGACCTATTCTCGGACACATTCTGTCACATCCTGGTGCCTGTGGAGGATGTAACCAGGGGTGTAGCTGCTCAGGGCCAGTCCGCTGAGGGTGCACTGTTCTCGGACACATGTTCCTCAAATCCTGGTTCTCCTGGAGGATATAGAGGGGTCTAGAGGCTCATGGCATGTCCGCTGAAGGTGCAGTATTCTCGGACACCTTTGAGCAGGGTCCTACCCCTCTGGAGGTCTGAAAACTGTGGATTTTTTCTAAGTCCATTTTGGTTAACCATGGGTAGGGTTTTGGTTAACCATGGGTACGAAAAAGTTGGGGGTGGTGGCGGAGGCTCCACAAAATACCCTCCCGACCGAAAACGGTCAGTCCGACGACCATGCACCTTTCTCGGACACCTTCTGAAAATCCCCCTAAGGCCTGGAGGATCACAGAAAGAGGTTTTGCCACCGGGTGACGGCGCGAAATCGAGAGCACCCTAAAAAAGTGAACTTAGGCTCAGAACGAAAAATAAAAAAAGTTCCACAAAGAAGTAACTCAGCCTCTGAGTGTCCAATTTTCAAGCGGTTTGAAGCGGACTGTTGACCACACTCTCCTCCCGCTCCTCTCCTAAACCTTCTGACCGATTGGAAACCTTGACCCTCCAGGGGAGGCACCCTGTCTCACAGGTCCCACCTCCCCGCCACCGCGGTCAGCCTCCAGGCCGGGGACGCCGAGGGCTCTACGGAGCTCTCTGTCACCGCGCCGAACCCTTCTTTAGCGAGAATTTCCCCCGGATGAGTGGGGAGAGGCATATTAGTGGCTGAGGTACCTGAGAAGCAGAGGTTCGAACCCCGCGAAGGGCAAGTCTCGGTGAAACCACCCATTAAAGGTGTTAGTTTCGACGAAACCACCTGAAAATCGTAGGATCGAACCCCACATGAAGGAACTCTGAGAGAGAGAAAGATTGAAAGAGAAAGAGCCTGGGAAAATATGGGGTGAGGAATCGGTGATTTGTGCGCACTGACAGGCGGAATTCTGTACCAGCACGGTGGCTTAGTGGTTAGGGCGCGGCACCACAGACCTGATGAGCACAGGTTCGAAACCCGCAAAGGGTAAGATTCCAGAAAACCATCTGAGAATTGCAGGTTCAAATCCCACCTGAAGCAACTCTGTCCTAAGTTGTGAATGACTCCCCGGTATGAAAGAAAGGCTCTACTCTATAAAGGAAAATTTATACAGGGCGGAAGCACCAGACCACGATGCACATTGCATCCTTCAAAACCTACACATAATAAGCAGCTCAACACCCCGTAGTGCAACTGCGCTACACACTAAACAAACACACCACACAGTCAACTGCGCTACACACTAAACAAACACACCACACGCTGAAGGTGCAGTTTTCTCGGACACCTTTGAGCAGGGTCCTACCCCTCTGGAGGTCTGAAAACTGTGGATTTTTTCTAAGTCCATTTTGGTTAACCATGGGTAGGGTTTTGGTTAACCATGGGTACGAAAAAGTTGGGGGTGGTGGCGGAGGCTCCACAAAATACCCTCCCGACCGAAAACGGTCAGTCCGACGACCATGTACCTTTCTCGGACACCTTCTGAAAATCCCCCTAAGGCCTGGAGGATCACAGAAAGAGGTTTTGCCATCGGGTGACGGCGCGAAATCGAGAGCACCCTAAAAAAATGGACTTAGGCTCAGAACGAAAAATAAAAAAAGTTCCACAAAGAGGTAACTCAGCCTCTGAGTGTCCGATTTTGAAGCGGACTGTTGACCACACTCTCCTCCCTCTCCCGGAGGATATATAGGGGTCTAGAGGCTCAAGGCATGTCCGCTGAAGGTGACCTATTCTCGGACACATTCTGTCACATCCTGGTGCCTGTGGAGGATGTAACCAGTGGTTTAGCTGCTCAGGGCCAGTCCGCTGAAGGTGCACTGTTCTCGGACACATGTTCCTCAAATCCTGGTCCTCCTGGAGGATATAGAGGGGTCTAGAGGCTCATGGCATGTCCGCTGAAGGTGCAGTATTCTCGGACACCTTTGAGCAGGGTCCTACCCCTCTGGAGGTCTGAAAACTGTGGATTTTTTCTAAGTCCATTTTGGTTAACCATGGGTAGGGTTTTGGTTAACCATGGGTACGAAAAAGTTGGGGGTGGTGGCGGAGGCTCCACAAAATACCCTCCCGACCGAAAACGGTCAGTCCGACGACCATGCACCTTTCTCGGACACCTTCTGAAAATCCCCCTAAGGCCTGGAGGATCACAGAAAGAGGTTTTGCCACCGGGTGACGGCGCGAAATCGAGAGCACCCTAAAAAAGTGAACTTAGGCTCAGAACGAAAAATAAAAAAAGTTCCACAAAGAAGTAACTCAGCCTCTGAGTGTCCAATTTTCAAGCGGTTTGAAGCGGACTGTTGACCACACTCTCCTCCCGCTCCTCTCCTAAACCTTCTGACCGATTGGAAACCGTGACCCTCCAGGGGAGGCACCCTGTCTCACAGGTCCCACCTCCCCGCCACCGCGGTCAGCCTCCAGGCCGGGGACGCCGAGGGCTCTACGGAGCTCTCTGTCACCGCGCCGAACCCTTCTTTAGCGAGAATTTCCCCCGGATGAGTGGGGAGAGGCATATTAGTGGCTGAGGTACCTGAGAAGCAGAGGTTCGAACCCCGCGAAGGGCAAGTCTCGGTGAAACCACCCATTAAAGGTGTTAGTTTCGACGAAACCACCTGAAAATCGTAGGATCGAACCCCACATGAAGGAACTCTGAGAGAGAGAAAGATTGAAAGAGAAAGAGCCTGGGAAAATATGGGGTGAGGAATCGGTGATTTGGGCGCACTGACAGGCGGAATTCTGTACCAGCACGGTGGCTTAGTGGTTAGGGCGCGGCACCACAGACCTGATGAGCACAGGTTCGAAACCCGCAAAGGGTAAGATTCCGGAAAACCATCTGAGAATTGCAGGTTCAAATCCCACCTGAAGCAACTCTGTCCTAAGTTGTGAATGACTCCCCGGTATGAAAGAAAGGCTCTACTCTATAAAGGAAAAGCTATACAGGGCGGAAGCACCAGACCACGATGCACATTGCATCCTTCAAAACCTACACATAATAAGCAGCTCAACACCCCGTAGTGCAACTGCGCTACACACTAAACAAACACACCACACAGTCAACTGCGCTACACACTAAACAAACACACCACACGCTGAAGGTGCAGTTTTCTCGGACACCTTTGAGCAGGGTCCTACCCCTCTGGAGGTCTGAAAACTGTGGATTTTTTCTAAGTCCATTTTGGTTAACCATGGGTAGGGTTTTGGTTAACCATGGGTACGAAAAAGTTGGGGGTGGTGGCGGACGCTCCACAAAATACCCTCCCGACCGAAAACGGTCAGTCCGACGACCATGTACCTTTCTCGGACACCTTCTGAAAATCCCCCTAAGGCCTGGAGGATCACAGAAAGAGGTTTTGCCATCGGGTGACGGCGCGAAATCGAGAGCACCCTAAAAAAGTGGACTTAGGCTCAGAACGAAAAATAAAAAAAGTTCCACAAAGAGGTAACTCAGCCTCTGAGTGTCCGATTTTCAAGCGGTTTGAAGCGTTGAACCGTTGACCACACTCTCCTCCCTCTTTCGGAGGATATATAGGGGTCTAGAGGCTCAAGGCATGCCCGCTGAAGGTGACCTATTCTCGGACACATTCTGTCACATCCTGGTGCCTGTGGAGGATGTAACCAGGGGTGTAGCTGCTCAGGGCCAGTCCGCTGAGGGTGCACTGTTCTCGGACACATGTTCCTCAAATCCTGGTTCTCCTGGAGGATATAGAGGGGTCTAGAGGCTCATGGCATGTCCGCTGAAGGTGCAGTATTCTCGGACACCTTTGAGCAGGGTCCTACCCCTCTGGAGGTCTGAAAACTGTGGATTTTTTCTAAGTCCATTTTGGTTAACCATGGGTAGGGTTTTGGTTAACCATGGGTACGAAAAAGTTGGGGGTGGTGGCGGAGGCGTGGTGGCGGAGGCTCCACAAAATACCCTCCCGACCGAAAACGGTCAGTCCGACGACCATGCACCTTTCTCGGACACCTTCTGAAAATCCCCCTAAGGCCTGGAGGATCACAGAAAGAGGTTTTGCCACCGGGTGACGGCGCGAAATCGAGAGCAGTGGCGGACCTAGTCATTTGGGGGCCTAAGGCGAAAACATAGCCAGGGGCCCTCTTCATCCGTCCTTTTAATGCAAAAAAAAAAGGGCCACCTCAAAGCAGGGGCGGACTGGGGGGAAAAAGTGGCCCGGGAGTTGTCTGTCAGAGCGGCCCACTTAATATACGGCGCGTTGCCCGCTCAATGTATGCAAAATACCCATACACTTAACATAATTTTGGATGATTACAAAGAAATAACATTATATATGTTTTTTAATAACATTTGGATCCACAAATTTGCCTGGATGGACACATGGAATAAAATGATACTGGCTATTGTAACACTCCAAGGAAGGTAGGGCCTATAGTTTGCTAGATGAATATGCTTAACTCTGGGCTAGTATCAGATGGTTAGGCCTATATGTATAACTACAGAGCCTTTAGGAATAAATGTCAGCAGAGAAAGAGTACACAATTTTTTTGATAATGATTAGGGCGACCTACATTAAGCAATATCATTTTTTTTGTAGGCTGATTAACTCATACAGCAATACCTTTTTGTATAGTAGATGGCAGCACACAATCAAAATATTTCCCCTCTACCTACATAGCTACAGTAGCTAGTTATATGGAAGAAAGTTGCATTCAGGAGCCTTCATAAGCAAACATGATTTGGCTCCGCATTAAATTATCCCACTTTTTCATTATCCACATGTCTCAAATGTTGTATGATGCAACATAGCTTTACAGGACACATAAATGTTCAGTAACAACATAAAGAAGGGGGCAACATATAAGTCAAAACCAACTATATTTATTGACTGATCTCGAAAGTATTGGCTTACAAAAGCTAACTAAGTCTTCACAAAGAAAATAACTCAGTGTTAGGGCAAAAAGCGAACATTCACACTGTACAACCTATGAAAAGTGACAGCGGTAGCCTACAAATAAAGAAATACAGACCGCGTTAGCCACTTCACAGCGTGCTAGCCATGATTTTCTTTCGTTCCAATTCTTGGATGTAGGGTTCCACCCTTTATAGAAACCTGTTGAATCGATACATTTGGTGTAGGAAGTCCTAATTGTTTTGTTGTCAATTTATCTTAATTAGTACGCCGACAGAGAAAAAAATCTCCTTTTCCTGAAAGCAGTTCGTCGCCACAATCGCCCTTAAGGTCCGCCGCCACTGGTTTGAACTTTGTTGTAGAAATGAACAGAACAGAACATACGATGGGGTGTAAACATCAGTGGTAATGATAGTGTTGCATGCTGGGTGTGTGATTATGTGTGTGTGTGTGTGTGTGTGTGTGTGTTTGTGTAGGGGTGTTAAAGGTGTCTACGAGCGAGACATGCAAGTATTAGGCTAGAGTGATTAACATTTAATAACAAATAAACATAGTAAGACTGACGGAGGAGATTAGAAAATAGTAAGACAATAGTAACCATGAGTGTGAATACAGGTCACTAGGAGTAGTATAAATAGCAGACAGTGAATCCCGTTGGTTATCATGACAGGTATATAATGTATTCGCTTAAGCAAGGAAAACTGTCGCAACCGACGATATCTGCGGGAGGGCCGGTTGGTTATGGACTTAGGCCGTCCCATCAGTGCCTGGGTGGGCAATTTATCGTGGGCTTTCTGCTGGGTGAGGGCCTAAGGCAGTTGCCTAGTTCGCCTTAATGGTAGGTCCGCCACTGGGTACAGGTATGTGGGAGAAGAAATAAATAATTATTACACATAAAGAACACAAATGTATTTGTATGAGACGATTGTTTAAATTTAGATAGAAATATAGTGGGGTTGTTGAGTTTTGTGTTCTCATTAATAGTTTTTTATGTTGCTGATTTGTATCCTATTGTGTCAATTATACTAATTTTATGTGTTCTGTAAGTTATGGGAAATGCACTTATGGAGCTCTTAATTTGATATAAATATCCGCGGAGAGGATGTGAAAAAAACGGAACTCATAATTCCCAAATCGTAGGTTCGTATCCCGTCTGCAGACAAAACCAGTTGTGGGTCCAAATATTGTTAAAGCAGTTAGAAATGCATTTCTCAGATAGGTATGGATGCAGAAACACCCACATTTTCTTCCTCCTTCCTCCTCTCTTCTTTTCTCCTCTCTTTTCTCCCTTTTTCCTTCTTCCCCCTCTTTTTTCTCCCCCCCCCTCTTAGATGGCCTTATGGGCCCTAGCTTGAGCGCTGAACCCTAACCAGTAGGCCACGGTTGCCTCTGACAGAAAAGGAGGAGAAATCTGTCATCTCTTCCTGTGCTACCACTGCAGCTCTCATAGCACTAGGAATTCAGCCATTTACATCAGCACTCAGCTTGCATTTACACCTAAAGACAACACACACACACACAGGCACACAGACACACACACAGGCACACAGACACACAGACAAACACAAAGGCACACAGACACACAGACACACACACACAACTCTCTCTCTTTCACACACACACCGAGAAAGTTTCAAGGCACCCTCAAATTCTTCAAATTCCTCTGTTGACTGTTTCAAGAGTCCCCCTGAAGCAAAGCCTGAACCCGCCTCTCAGAATCTCTCCCCAGTATATAAGCCTGACCTACTCTGTCGCCATTTTGTGGGCGAAAGAGCTGGAGAGTGGAGCAGCAAGATTCTTAAAGACAAATTTCAGAGACATTTCTTTCAAGATTGCTGTGAGTTTTCAAGACGGTGAGTGTTCTGTTATTACAAGTATGTTTAGCTATTGAGTTGTAACTATTAGTTAGATGGTTAGTGGCTGGAGAAGCTGTGTGGCAGTCAGCCAGGGGGGAGGTGGGAGGGGAGCTGTGTGTGTGTGTGTGTGTGCGTTTGTGTGTGTGTGTTTGTGTGTGTTGGTCTTGGTGTATTACGACCCCAATTTACCTGAATACATACCAACACTATGAGGACATTTGGGATTATGAAGACCGAGGCCCTGTCCTCATAATCCCGACATTGTATTTGAGTTTATTTCAGCCTGAGGAACAACCTCCCGCTTTTTTGGGCGAAGTCCTAATAAACCACAAAACATGTTTTTTTGTGTATTGATGTGTATCCCAGGAAAAAAAATGCGCCAACTATCGCCAGGTTTTGTCACTGCAGAGTCATACACATTTCTGTCCAAAAACATACACAAAATGGGCGTGTATTGGGAATGTACGTTGGAAATAAGCGGGAAGCATGATGCGCAGGCGCAGTAGCAACTTTACACTTTCAGGTAAATTGGGGTCGTAATACACCAAGACCAACACTTTGCCTTCCCCTGCGAGAACAACATCTAAAATTAAGAAGACAAGAGTGTCTACAACCAAAACGGTAAGTTTAAGTTTTTTCATTCATATTTCATCCATATCACATTCATTTGAAAAATTGTCACGCGACGTGTGTAGAAATCAAGGTTGGAGAAGGCAAGCATCTTATATCTTTAGCTAGGCTATGCTAGCTAGCTAGCTAGCTAGGGTGGCAATATATGTCAGTTTAGCCTTACAGCAAAGGAAGAGTAACAGTGTCAACTTGTGTTGATTAGAACCTGCAAAGGGTTTACGTTTTATTCACTTCATTTTGGTTAAGCCCTTTTTCATTTACTATTACTTCGTTTCTGGTCATTCCAATCCCCCGAGTCAACAGCATATCTTGGTTTGCTTCCCATACTTAGCCCCAGAAACATCGTGGTGCTTGTAGTAGTCTAGTGTGGTTTATTACAGTTAGAGAATTAAATATCAGAAAGTGATTCGCCATTATTCATTAATACATTTTACCGTGTGTGAAGGCTGGTGAGTGAATGTTTAAATTGCATTTGCAAAGTTATAATTTGCGGTATTCGCCCGAGATTCGTGAGCTAGTTTGCAAACTTGCAATATTCGATGGGCGCTGTTCGCTGGCGTAGTCTGACGTTGCTTAAGTATAGCTTGTTAGTTTTAGACAAACCATGAGATGGGTTAATCAGAAAATAAGAAGATATCTTCATTAATAACGTTAATTGAAGTATCTGCTGTCTACCATTATTTTGTGGTGAATGTCACACTATCAGAATTTATCAGTCACGGTTTCAATGTAAATCTTTAAAGGAACGAGTAGACCGAATTGAAGAATACAAGAAGGTAGTTTGCAAAATATGTATAACCTTAACTGTTAATCGACTATACTATATATGAAACATTATAATTTGCAGAATTTGCCCGGGATTAGAAGGCTAGTTTGCAATATTTGATTAGTGCTTGAGCTACTGTTCGCATGCGATATCTCCATTGAATAACGTTATTTTAAGTATCTGCTGTCTACCATTATCTTGTGGTGAATGTCACACTGCCATGCCAGCATCATATCAGTCAGCTATTATTTACCAACGAGTGGTGATATCTTTGCGTTGTCTATTCAGATTAGCTGTATAGAAACTCATCTTCAAATATGTGATTACTTTTTGCAGATAATGTTTTGTGTCAATTACTGTTTTACTGAAAGGGGCTTTTTATTTGTCATTTTTTTCTCCCAGATGAGTTCAGTCTCTCCTTTTCAGATATGTTGATGGTGAGTATGAGATTTGTTTTGTGGTCTATATTGCCCAGTAAAAACAGCACTTCCAAGCTCTCCAGCACTACAACCAAAACCAATTGATACGGCGGGTGAAATAAGTATTGAACACGTCACCATTTTTCTCAGTAAATATATTTCCAAAGGTGTTATTGACATGAAATTTTCACCAGATGTTGGTAACAACCCAGGTAATCCAAACATACAAGAAACCAAAACTATTTTTTTCAGAAATTAAGCTATGTCTAATAATATGAAAAGACACAGGGACAAAGTATTGAACACGCTTACTGTTATTTATTGAATACTTTGTACAAAAGCCTTTGTAGCTAATGACGGCTTCAAGACGCTTCCTGTATGGAGAAACTACTTGTATGCATTGCTCAGATGTGAGTTTGGCCCATTCCTCCACACAAACAGTCTTCATATCTTGAAAGTTCTGTGGGCCTCTTCTATGAACTCTGATCTTCAGTTCTTAGATTTTCAAATGGATTCAATTCAGGTGATTGTCTGGGCCATTCCAGCATCCTTATTTTCTTTCTCTGAAACCAATTGAGAGTGTCCTTGGCTGATCATTGTCTTGCTGAAATGTCCACCCTTGTTTCATCTTCAACATCCTGGTAGATGGCAGCACATTTTTATCAAGGATGTCTCGGTACAGTTCTCCATTCATCCTTGCTTCAATTGTGTGACGTTTGCCAGTACCTTATGCTGAAAAGCAGTCCCACACCATGATGTTTCCACCTCCAAACGTCACTGTTGGGATGATGTGCAGTGCCATGTCTCCTACAAACATGGTGTGCATTATGTCATCCAAAGAGTTCAATTTTGCTCTCATCTGACCAGACTATTCTCCCAGTATTTCACAGACTTGTCAACATTTCGTGCTGCGAACTTTCAACGAGCTTCAACATGCTTTTTTCTTCAGTAATGGAGTCTTATGTGGTGAGTGTGCATACAGGCCATGGCGGTTGAGTGCATTCTTTTAAACAACTGTACCTGCAAATTTCAGGTCTTACTGAAGCTCTCCACGAGTGGTCCTTGGCTCTTTGACAACTCCTCTGATAATTCTTTTCACTCCTCTGTCAGAAATCTTCCGAGGAGCACCTGGTCGTGGCTAGCTTATGGTGAAATGATGTTCTTTCCACTTTTAGAAATGCGTCTGTAACCAATGCCATCAGTATGTTTTGCAACAATAAGGTTGCAAAGGTCTTGAGAAAGCTCTTTGCTTTTACCCATCATGAGATGCTTCTTGTGTGACACCTTGGTAATAAGACACCTTTTTATAGGCCATCAATTGGGATATTAATTTGCACTGACTAACGGCCGGATTGCTTTCTAATTACTGAAAGATTCCAGCTGTTTTCTTAGCTTTCCATGCCTTTTTGCACCTTCCTTTCTTCATGTGTTCAATACTTTTTTCCTGTGTTATTTCACATTAATACACATTACTTAATTTCTGAATGTATTTTTTTATTTTTTTTTGTATGTATGTATTACTTGGGTTGTTACCAACATGCGGTGAAAGTTGCATGTCAATAGCACCTTTGGAAATATATTTACTGAGAAAAATGGCGACGTTCACCCGCTTACCGTAAATCCTCCAATTGTGGCCGGGGCTTGTATTTACTTAAGCTACACAGCGCACCGGCCTTTATTTGGGGCAGGCTTGTATTAGGGGCAATTTTATTATTTAAATAATGGGCATAATTGCAGCAGGCTAATATAATTCATTGCATGCATTCAACACTTCCTGCACATCGCGTAGCGCTTTAGGTGCGGTGTCAACATAAAAAATAAACATCGGAGTTATGGTCTCCACTGTCAGTCACGGAGGAAAAGATTTCCAAAGCCTGGATTTTAATAATTTTTCTAGACACTCTATAATGCTTATCGCGGACTGAAAACATGTACTCAACGAGCTGGTTTGATATCCAGCCTAACTTTCTTTCTACCTCCACCTGCTAGTCGTAGCGTATCGCATTCGTCTCGGGTCAATGTCAAACTTCTTTGCTATTTTTTCTCCCGAATGTTCTTCAGCAATCAGCATACACCGTCTCTTTGAATCTAATATCAAAGTTACGTAAGTCTACTACTGCTTTATGATCCCTTCTGGAAAAAGTAACCTAGCAAACTAAAACGTTACAGATAAACAACAGTAGGCTGTACGATACGTGCATTTAGGCTAAACAATAACGAATTCGCCTAGTAGCCTAGTCCTACATGGCAAACAGCCCATGAAATTAGCCAACAATATTATTTAATAAAATATTAAACATGAGGAGAACATGTATTTGTGAAATGCATTCAATTAAATTGTGATGTCTACTTTGAGCTGACGGACTGATGCTGGTAGGCTACAGTATAGGCTACTTTATTTTACCCCCGGCTTGTATTCGGGGCCCGGCCTTTATTTGTCCGTATGGACCACGACCCCGGCTACTATCTGAAGCCCGGCTTCTAATTGAATCCCGGCCTTTATTTGAGGATTTACGGTATTTCACCCGCTGTATAGCCACACAGTGTAACAAATTAAAGAAATTGAGTTATTCAGCACTGTCACAGTAGTGTAATGAAACAGTTGGCAAGAACTGGAAGTGAGATTTTGAATGCTAGCCCTTTTGGTTTAGAAGGATTTTGTGATGTCACAGTTATGAGTGAAGGCAGATTTCTTGATAGGCTAAACCATACACAACTCTGTCTGGAACCACACTGCACTGGGAGGACACCATGATTTACAAGGACTTTGTGATGTCACAGTTATGAGCGAAGGCAGATTTCTAGATGGCTACACCATACACAACTCTGGCATCACACTGCACTGGGAGGACACCATGATTTACAAGGACTTTGTGATGTCACAGTTATGAGCGAAGGCAGATTTCTAGATGGCTACACCATACACAACTCTGGCATCACACTGCACTGGGAGGACACCATGATTTACAAGGACTTTGTGATGTCACAGTTATGAGCGAAGGCAGATTTCTAGATGGCTACACCATACACAACTCTGGCACCACACTGCACTGGGAGGACACCATGATTTACGAGGAGTTTGTCAGTGATCCACAAGAAGCCATATATCCAGATTAATTATTATGCGTTTGTTAAACTGAAGTCTGTGTTTTATGAAAGGTTTAATCTTCTACTTTACAGGATTGCAGAGTTGCTTCCACCAGGGAGGTGGCAGCGTCATCCTTGCCTGACGTGAGCTCAGAGAAGGTATAGTACATTTATGTGATCTGCAAAAGGGTTATTAGATATTTGTAGTGAATTTCCATCTATAATGACGGATGGAAACTTTTAAATAACCTTAAACTGTTGAAACGAAAGAGGTCCATTTGCATGATATAATAGCTAGTTATCTAGCTGATCTTAGTAACACATTGCACTGGAAGGACAATATGGTTCACAACCATTTTGTGATATCACAGTTATGAGCGAAGGCAGATTTCTTGATAGGCTAAACCATACACACCCCATCACCCCATCTCAACACCCCACCACACATCCTCCACATCACCTCCACACCCCACCACACACCTCCACACCCCACTAAACACCACTACACCACCTCCACACCCCACTAAACACCACTACACCACCTCCACACCCCACCACACACCTCCACACCCACCCACACACCTCCACACCCCACTAAACACCACTACACCACCTCCACACCCCACCACACACCTCCACACCCACCCACACACCTCCACACCCCACTAAACACCACTACACCACCTCCACACCCCACCACACACCTCCACACCCACCCACACACCTCCACACCCCACTAAACACCACTACACCACCTCCACACCCCACCACACACCTCCACACCCCACCACACCTCCACACCCCACTAAACACCACTACACCACCTCCACACCCCACCACACACCTCCACACCCCACCACACACCCCATCACCCCACTAAACACCACCTCCACACCACACTTCACACCTCTACACAACACCACACCTCCTCCACACACCACTACACCTCCACACCCCACTACACCACCTCCACACCACACACCTACACACCCCACTAAACACCACTACACCACCTCCACACCCCACCACACACCCCATCACCCCACTAAACACCACCTCCACACCACACTTCACACCTCCATACCCCACCACACCTCCTCCACACACATCCACACCCCACCAGACACATCCACACCACACCACCTCCACAGACCACTACACCACCTTCACACCCCACCACACACATCCACACCCCACTACATCCCCTACACACACCACCACACACATCCACACACCACTACACCACCTCCATACCCCACCACACCTCCTCCACACCACCTCTACACCCCACCACACCACTTCCACAAAACATATTTTACTACACAAACATAGCTCAAAATCACAAAACATACATGATACACCTTTATATGGATTTGGATAGGTTTTTGGGTATATTTTGGAGAGGCATACAGACCATCATATGTGTTCTCACAAGAAATTACAATATACTACACTGAAATTAATGCAGAATGGTTTGCTGTAGTACAGAAGGCAAGAAAAAAGTATGAATGCTTGAACATTAAGTGTTTTATGGGTTTTTTTCTGACAAATATTTTAGTTTTGATGCTTTGAAATGTGAACTAAAATGACATTATAAAACACTTTAACTGATTGCATTTGATGGAGCCATATATATTCAAGTTTGAAATAAAACTGTGAAATATAAGCGGAAATTGTCAAAAAGACCCTTCTGAACTAACAGGTATTTGCTTTTAATTAATGAAATAAATCAATTGGATGTTTCTTGTGTAGGCACTTCAAGATGTCACCCTGAACTGTGGATCCAGGTCTAAAGGTCAGTAAAGGAACAAAGAACCATAGAGTTTATTATACATTATTATACAAAAGGTATTCTAGTGACTTTTACATTATTATGGTAGGTTTCTCAGTTGTATTCTGTACTGTACTCTTTTTTATATGTACATTTTCTTGGGCTGTGTTTTGTTGATTTTAGGAACTCCAAAGAGGTGGTCAAATCTGAAGTTGCAGCTGTTATGAGGCACTCCAAGGGTCACATAACTAGAGGATATTTGGCCAAAAAGGCAGAGTGCCACCAGTGCCAAACAGATGAAGAGCCTGTCCTCAGAAACAGAACAGTGTGCGGAGCGTTTTTGTCACACCAAAGTGGCCTGACCCCGAGGCTCCGTGCATGCCCTGCAGTACAGCTACCCTCAGGCCCTTGGGGACCACCATCTGCCAACGCTCATCCCCTGTAGCAGGCTCTTTCCACGCCCTCTGCAGCACCCCGTCAATCAGACACAGCGAGTCAAACTTTGACCACAGCCCCTTAGTGACCTGAGAGGCTTGCCACCTCTTCCCATGGCAGCCTCTGCTGTGACTCCACCCACTGATGCACAGGGTGTAGGTCGGGGTCAAGTTCCTGCTGTTGCCTCCAATCCCCCACGCTTACCATCTGCAGCTCCCAGCAGTCAACCACCTCTGCCCGCCACACTGCCTTCACACAATTCAAGCTCCCGACTCTCCCTCCGTTCACAGTGGTGGCACCCGTCGGCAGCACATGGGCGACGGGAGAGGGCATATGCATTGCTGTGTTGAGCTCCTGCCCTGTGCACCACTGTGAAGTTATAGGCCTTGAGCTCCTCCAACCACCTGGCGACCTGCCCCTCCGGCTCCCTGAATGACATCAGCCACTGGAGAGCTGAATGGTCGGTTCTCACAGTGAAGGGCAGACCGCACAGGTAATATTTAAAATGGCGCACGGAGAGCACCACTGCCAGGAGCTCTCGCCGGGTCACGCAGTAGCGCTTCTCAGCCTTATTGAACACCCGGCTGAAATATGCCACTACCCTCTCCACGTCTGCAATAGTAATAGCCCGAGCGGAAGTCCAGTGAGGAAAACCAGGCAGAGCCTGAGACTAGGTCCGGAGACTCATCCACGTGGGGTAGTGGATAAGAGTCTTTCTTAGTTACCCCATTCGGCGGGGACGGCACTTTATCGGGCGGGCATCTCCGGTGTCAATCTCACGCTCCACCAGCTGTGTTCGCCCGACGTCATCCTCCCTCAGTGCAAAGCTGTCTTTAAACTCCACAACCAGCCGCCACAACAGCTCCTGCTGTTGTGAGTCCAGGTCATCACAGTTCTCCGTCCAGATTTTCGTGATGGCAGCCCGCGTCATCTCCTCCTCCGTCTGGGGCAGCAGGGCTGGAGACGGGCAGCCCATGCTGTTGGGGGCTGGCACTGCCAGCAGGGGTGGAGAGGAGTCGGGTGCTGTCACCTCTGTCTCCAGCTGAGAGGGAGGTGATTGAACAGCAATGCTGTGGGCGTGGAGTGGTGGCCGGTTGGGGAAACACGCACCCTGATGTCGTGAGGGGTTTTGGGGAAAAGTGGGTGTGGCTCGGTTCTGCTGTGCCAACTTCTCGCGCCGGCAAGGTAGTGGGTGCAGCAACTGGTGGTGTCACGGCCGACAACGCGATGACAGGTGCATCCTGAAACGTGCCTCTTCCCAGGTCCAGCTGACAGCCCGTAGCCTTCAAGAAATCCAGCCCCAGTATGCACGGGTCCTGCACGCTTGCCACCCACACTGGGCGGTGGAAAGCTTTGCCCCCCACAGTCAGTGTCATTGTGCCCCTGCCTTTCATGGGTGCCAGCCCGCCCGTGACTGTGCGCAGCTGCACAGTGGTGGGCTCTAACTGAGTCCAGCCCGGCACCACATCAGGTCTTACCAGAGTCACTGTGTCCACGAGAGCAGTGCAGGGAACCCCCTCTACGGTCACTGGGAGGTGACAAAAGTCCCCCACACAAGTACGCCCAACCACTATCACAGGCTCCATGTGCATGTTTTCGTCTGCTTATGGGAGGAGTGGGCCCTGACTCCCCCGTCTGTGCTGTCGGGCCCTTCCTGCAGACAAGAGGATGGGGCTGGGGTCCGCACAGCCTCCCCTATGCGGACCCGGTGCCGTTTCCCGGACCCTTGGGTGCTTTTGGGCACTGCCTGAGGAGGTGACCAGGCTGGCCACACCCCCAACAAACCCTGGGTGATGTGTGCAGGGTACGGGTTGATTGGATAGACATAGCCCGTATCATCTCCGTCAGCTCAGATGCCCATGCCGGCTTCTCCAGGACAGCTTTGGTGCCCACTGCCACTCTTATTATGGGCAGGCTCTCACTGTGGCTACCTCCAGCTGGCACACCCCACACAAACTGATAATTAACTACCAAAAATAAACGGTAACGAACTTGTCACCCTAGCTCACTCACTTTATTTATAGTTTACTTCTGACACCAATTCTAGCGATCTCAGACACAACGAGTATGATTCAACAATGACTTTATTGGCCGTTATAACTTTGGCTGAACACATACGTTTCTGTGGCTGCTTCTCACAGAACTTCCAGCACAAGAGGCAAGTTAAACCATCTCTTAACCAGGTGCCCCCGCCCCCTGGCTACTCTGCCAGCCCCCGCAGTGCATAGCAACACATAGGTTGCCGCGGCTGACAGAGAGCAAGGTCACAGGCACACAGACGACACTATAAACATGAACACATTAAAACATACTGGTCATTACAGTATTCTTTTGAGGAGGGTTCATAAGTTGAAAGTATATGGAAAACACCAATATTCTTCAGTTCTTAGACTGTGACAAGCCATCTCTAGGCTTGCAATAGCACACTTCAATTTCTCCATCAAGCTGGTCGAGTAATTCCAAAGTTTTTTCCGAAAAATGTCACAATAATTAATTGTGCTTTTTTCTAACTGCCTTATTCATGACTTTATTACATTTCTCCAACTCTGAAGTAGCAACTTTGGAACTTGTAAACATTTAGAGACCACCTTAAATCCAAACTGCAGATACCACAATTTCAGTTTACCTGGCAAGCAGGTATTATCAATGGTACTGATACATAAACTGGTACCTAAAAACAATGTTGAACTACACAACAATGATATGACCACTGGAACTCTCACAAGATGATGATGATGTACTATTTACATAGCGTGAATAGTAAAACTTGTTAGTGTATACATACTTGTAGTTGTCAGCCATGTTGACACCATACTGTCCAAGTAAAACACACAGTCCTTGCAGTACAGTGTGTAACCAGAGTTCTGTGTACTGTTATGGATATGTTAATTCAATATGCTAATTAGATATGACGCGAGAATGACATCACAGCGTCCTTGCAATTCATGTGTCCTCGCAAGCCAGGTTTGTGTTCAGGTAGGACATGTCCCTATAACTTGGTGAAAACTCTTGTTGTGTAAAAAATTGAGTATCTTGATTGGTAGGTGATACAAAAAAAAAAAACCTTGCTCTTCGATGCACAATTTTTTCTAATCATTTTTATTCAACTTTGGTAGCTCTAGACTAAAAGGAAAGGGAAGTACCCGTAAACCACTTTTTTTTCAGGTTGAGGAAATTTGGCCTCCTAATCCACCAAGACCTGTATAGGTGTGTGTGTGTGTGTGTGTGTGTGTGTCGTATTATCTAAGATTTTTACCATTACCAGAATGTTTTTTGTGTTGTTTAGATATGACTCTGCGAGTGTGCTGCGAGTCCTGCAAAATCCTTCTAAAACAAAGAAAATCTCTTCAGGACAAACTGGAAAGTTCCAGGAGGGAATTGGAGTTGGTAATGCAGCATCTCCGGGTCCTCAGACGCCGGGCCCTCAACAGAAACCGGGTCCTACCCAGAAGAATGCGCGTAGTGGAGGAGGCAGGTTCCAGCTGCAGTTAACCCCCAAATCCCTAATGTGCACGCGCACACACACACACACACACACACACACATACACACAGACACAGACACAGACACACACAGACACACACACACACACACACACACACACACACACACACACAACGTTCGCCGTGTGTGGTTATGTTTGGAATTGTTTGTGTTTGTTTGTGTGTTGTATTTGCTATTTTTTAATATATCTAAATAAAACAAAGTTTGAAGGTATTTTTCTGTGTTTGAATCTTGATTTTGCTGAGGGTCACACACCAGCAGCGATGACTGCTCTGTGTCTTGTTTTAAGTCACAGAGAGCCCACATGGCTAACTTATGTACCAGAGTAGGCCCCATATGCCTGCCGTCTATTAAAGGTCACTGAGGGTCAAACACACAAGGGAGAGCACCAGTATGGACTTAGGCAAAAAAACTGCATTTTTTTTCAGTTATTATTCTCAAATGTCCCTTTTGTATTCTGAATGTCAGTTATGTTCCCAATTGCCTGAAAAATGAGTAACAGTGACTCTCTTATGATGGACCAGCAAAAAAAAAATGTCCTTCTGGTTGGGGATCGAACCAGCCACCTTCTGGTTAACAGCCACAGCTGCCGACTACACGACCGGCTAATTTTTTTTAGACCTGAAAAGATTCTGAAAAGATTTGGCCAATCACGTTCGCACCAGTTTGCAGAGTTGATAACAATTGACCAATCACGGCAGAAATCCTGG
Organism: Sprattus sprattus; assembly: GCF_963457725.1. NCBI lineage: Eukaryota > Metazoa > Chordata > Actinopteri > Clupeiformes > Clupeidae > Sprattus > Sprattus sprattus. The sequence goes on along the minus strand of NC_137923.1, from coordinate 50,128,557 downwards.
AGAGCGCCGTCGGGCAGCACGCACGGCAGAAATGCTGGAGCGCGACGTCAGGCGACGTCACTTAGCTGACGCTGGACCTGGAGGGGGGGGCGGGCAAATCGAAAATGCAAACCTCTGGATAGCTCAAATAGCCAGAAGATGCGTCCGTAATTCAAACAACTTCAAGGAAGCAATCCTCCCTCTAAAGCTGTATCAAGTTAAATAAACCGAGGAAATTTGTCGACATGGTGAGTATTTACACATTAACTACACTGCTGAATGGGATAATTGTTTTGTGTATAGCTAGCTTTCTACCTTTAAAACGCTATAATTTATCTGACTAAAATGTCGCTATATTTTAGAGATATTGCTTTTGGCGACATAGATGCATACAATTAATTTTTAAATGCATGACAATAACATAAGTCGTATACCTGCAGATCGTATTTACTTTAATTATTGAAGTCATTTCCCCTTGGTTTAGCTAGCTTTTTACCTAAGCTGCTTTCTCTGACTGCAATTTCGCTTTCGCTCATGCCTTTGGTCTGCTAATATAATCTGTTAGTCTTGTACGATATAACTTGAAGTATTGAAGTATTGAAGTAATTATTCCCGTTGTTGTCATTTCGATTTATTTAGCTATATAGCTATCTTATAATCACTCTGTTATCTGTACTGGAATTACGCTAGTCCTCGTCAAATAACGTTAACTATATTAAGGGTGCTTTTACGTGGGCTATGAATGAATGATAACGAAATGTTTTGACTGTGAATAAGAGTATTTTATGCACAATCGCTTAAATTCAGATGTATAAACGAAATATTGAGAGGTTGTACAGGTAATGGCAGGAAAGGGAGACAGTGGTGAGGAGGGGGGTTCACCTGTGTGGAGAATAGGGCTAATACTATTACATGGATGGTCTGCTCTTCATGGATTTATGTTATTTTCATTCATTAAAAACAATGTGCAATTACTATGTCACCAAAGGCAAAATCTGTGAAGTCACACAAGGCAATGTCAGAATCAGAATGGTTGGCACGTTTGAGAAAGTTTGCCAGCACTGGATCCTGGCCTGCCGGGGGTGGGAACAAGCCAGCACCAAGGCAGAAGAAGTGGTACGAGCTGTATCAAAGGGTATGACTATATACATGGCACAGTATAATGTATTTATTGTTATTAAGTCATTATAACATGTATTAAATAGGATAAAAGGCAATGTTCCCACAAGGAAATCCAAATGTAAAAAGCAAATCAGTTACATCATATCTCTGTGACTACACATACGAAAAAGAAAACTCAAACAATTGTATAACTTTTATTTCTAGATTGAAAAATGTCCAATGCAGACACAAGGACAGAGGTCTTTGTTTGGTCTAGTAAGGGCGTGTGTTTGTGGATTCCACACTCAGAAGGTAACGCTGGTCAATTCAAGACTCAAAAAGTGTGTGTGTGTGTGTGTATCAATATGCAAACTAATTTGTGATGTCTCTACAGCCAACTGGAGCAAGTACTGCCTCTGGGCCTGCAGGGCCGCAGACGGCAGCAGCCAGGCAAAGTCCTACTGGGCCTGCAGGGCAGCAGTCGGCAGCAGTGGGTCCGGTTCAAGGCACTGCAGGGCCGCAGACGGCAGCAGCCAGGCAAAGTCCTACTGGGCCTGCAGGGCAGCAGTCGGCAGCAGTGGGTCCGGTTCAAGGCACTGCAGGGCCGTAGACGGCAGCAGCCAGGCAAAGTCCTACTGGGCCTGCAGGGCAGCAGTCGGCACTAGTGGGTCCGGTTCAAGGCACTGCAGGGCAGCAGACGGCAGCAGCCAGGCAAAGTCCTACTGGGCCTGCAGGGCAGCAGTCGGCAGCAGTGGGTCCGGTTCAAGGCACTGCAGGACAGCAGACAGCAGCAGCCAGTCAAAGTCCTGGCCAAAGGGCCTTAGGTTCATTGCTGGTGTCTGTGGGCCGTAAGCACCCACCCCCACATATTTTAATGGTATTTGGCCTCATAAATTGACCATAAATATTTTACATTTTGTTCACTGAATGATAATTTGTCAATATAGTTCTCTCAAGACACAGACGTTTGCCTTGTTGCTTTTCAGTTGAACAAGTCAAGATTTGGTGGTGCTCATGTTTCTGCGGCCAGGCCAAATCTAAGCCTAGCTAGAAAATCAACCCAGGTAAATAGATTGACCCAGTTTGAATAGAGACTGATTGATTGAACCTACACATGATGTAGTGTAGTGTATTGTATTCATTGTTATGTATGCTCTTATTTTACAGAGCCAAGTCACCATCCCCACCGAAAGCAGTACCACTTCTCCAGCCAGCAGTGGCGGACCTACCATTAAGGCGAACTAGGCAACTGCCTTAGGCCCTCACCCAGCAGAAAGCCCACGATAAATTGCCCACCCAGGCACTGATGGGACGGCCTAAGTCCATAACCAACCGGCCCTCCCGCAGATATCGTCGGTTGCGACAGTTTTCCTTGCTTAAGCGAATACATTATATACCTGTCATGATAACCAACGGGATTCACTGTCTGCTATTTATACTACTCCTAGTGACCTGTATTCACACTCATGGTTACTATTGTCTTACTATTTTCTAATCTCCTCCGTCAGTCTTACTCTGTTTATTTGTTATTAAATGTTAATCACTCTAGCCTAATACTTGCATGTCTCGCTCGTAGACACCTTTAACACCCCTACACACACACACACACACACACACACACACATAATCACACACCCAGCATGCAACACTATCATTACCACTGATGTTTACACCCCATCGTATGTTCTGTTCTGTTCATTTCTACAACAAAGTTCAAACCAGTGGCGGCGGACCTTAAGGGCGATTGTGGCGACGAACTGCTTTCAGGAAAAGGAGATTTTTTTCTCTGTCGGCGTACTAATTAAGATAAATTGACAACAAAACAATTAGGACTTCCTACACCAAATGTATCGATTCAACAGGTTTCTATAAAGGGTGGAACCCTACATCCAAGAATTGGAACGAAAGAAAATCATGGCTAGCACGCTGTGAAGTGGCTAACGCGGTCTGTATTTCTTTATTTGTAGGCTACCGCTGTCACTTTTCATAGGTTGTACAGTGTGAATGTTCGCTTTTTGCCCTAACACTGAGTTATTTTCTTTGTGAAGACTTAGTTAGCTTTTGTAAGCCAATACTTTCGAGATCAGTCAATAAATATAGTTGGTTTTGACTTATATGTTGCCCCCTTCTTTACGTTGTTACTGGACATTTATGTGTCCTGTAAAGCTATGTTGCATCATACAACATTTGAGACATGTGGATAATGAAAAAGTGGGATAATTTAATGCGGAGCCAAATCATGTTTGCTTATGAAGGCTCCTGAATGCAACTTTCTTCCATATAACTAGCTACTGTAGCTATGTAGGTAGAGGGGAAATATTTTGATTGTGTGCTGCCATCTACTATACAAAAAGGTATTGCTGTATGAGTTAATCAGCCTACAAAAAAAATGATATTGCTTAATGTAGGTCGCCCTAATCATTATCAAAAAAATTGTGTACTCTTTCTCTGCTGACATTTATTCCTAAAGGCTCTGTAGTTATACATATAGGCCTAACCATCTGATACTAGCCCAGAGTTAAGCATATTCATCTAGCAAACTATAGGCCCTACCTTCCTTGGAGTGTTACAATAGCCAGTATCATTTTATTCCATGTGTCCATCCAGGCAAATTTGTGGATCCAAATGTTATTAAAAAACATATATAATGTTATTTCTTTGTAATCATCCAAAATTATGTTAAGTGTATGGGTATTTTGCATACATTGAGCGGGCAACGCGCCGTATATTAAGTGGGCCGCTCTGACAGACAACTCCCGGGCCACTTTTTCCCCCCAGTCCGCCCCTGCTTTGAGGTGGCCCTTTTTTTTTTGCATTAAAAGGACGGATGAAGAGGGCCCCTGGCTATGTTTTCGCCTTAGGCCCCCAAATGACTAGGTCCGCCACTGCTCTCGATTTCGCGCCGTCACCCGGTGGCAAAACCTCTTTCTGTGATCCTCCAGGCCTTAGGGGGATTTTCAGAAGGTGTCCGAGAAAGGTGCATGGTCGTCGGACTGACCGTTTTCGGTCGGGAGGGTATTTTGTGGAGCCTCCGCCACCACGCCTCCGCCACCACCCCCAACTTTTTCGTACCCATGGTTAACCAAAACCCTACCCATGGTTAACCAAAATGGACTTAGAAAAAATCCACAGTTTTCAGACCTCCAGAGGGGTAGGACCCTGCTCAAAGGTGTCCGAGAATACTGCACCTTCAGCGGACATGCCATGAGCCTCTAGACCCCTCTATATCCTCCAGGAGGACCAGGATTTGAGGAACATGTGTCCGAGAACAGTGCACCTTCAGCGGACTGGCCCTGAGCAGCTACACCCCTGGTTATATCCTCCACAGGCACCAGGATGTGACAGAATGTGTCCGAGAATAGGTCACCTTCAGCGGACATGCCTTGAGCCTCTAGACCCCTATATATCCTCCGGGAGAGGGAGGAGAGTGTGGTCAACAGTCCGCTTCAAAATCGGACACTCAGAGGCTGAGTTACCTCTTTGTGGAACTTTTTTTATTTTTCGTTCTGAGCCTAAGTCCACTTTTTTAGGGTGCTCTCGATTTCGCGCCGTCACCCGGTGGCAAAACCTCTTTCTGTGATCCTCCAGGCCTTAGGGGGATTTTCAGAAGGTGTCCGAGAAAGGTGCATGGTCGTCGGACTGACCGTTTTCGGTCGGGAGGGTATTTTGTGGAGCCTCCGCCACCACCCCCAACTTTTTCGTACCCATGGTTAACCAAAACCCTACCCATGGTTAACCAAAATGGACTTAGAAAAAATCCACAGTTTTCAGACCTCCAGAGGGGTAGGACCCTGCTCAAAGGTGTCCGAGAATACTGCACCTTCATCGGACATGCCATGAGCCTCTAGACCCCTCTATATCCTCCAGGAGGACCAGGATTTGAGGAACATGTGTCCGAGAACAGTGCACCCTCAGCGGACTGGCCCTGAGCAGCTACACCCCTGGTTACATCCTCCACAGGCACCAGGATGTGACAGAATGTGTCCGAGAATAGGTCACCTTCAGCGGACATGCCTTGAGCCTCTAGACCCCTATATATCCTCCGGGAGAGGGAGGAGAGTATGGTCAACAGTCCGCTTCAAACCGCTTGAAAATCGGACACTCAGAGGCTGAGTTACTTCTTTGTGGAACTTTTTTTATTTTTCGTTCTGAGCCTAAGTCCACTTTTTTAGGGTGCTCTCGATTTCGCGCCGTCACCCGGTGGCAAAACCTCTTTCTGTGATCCTCCAGGCCTTAGGGGATTTTCTGAAGGTGTCCGAGAAAGGTGCATGGTCGTCGGACTGACCGTTTTCGGTCGGGAGGGTATTTTGTGGAGCCTCCGCCACCACCCCCAACTTTTTCGTACCCATGGTTAACCAAAACCCTACCCATGGTTAACCAAAATGGACTTAGAAAAAATCCACAGTTTTCAGACCTCCAGAGGGGTAGGACCCTGCTCAAAGGTGTCCGAGAATACTGCACCTTCAGCGGACATGCCATGAGCCTCTAGACCCCTCTATATCCTCCAGGAGAACCAGGATTTGAGGAACATGTGTCCGAGAACAGTGCACCCTCAGCGGACTGGCCCTGAGCAGCTACACCCCTGGTTACATCCTCCACAGGCACCAGGATGTGACAGAATGTGTCCGAGAATAGGTCACCTTCAGCGGACATGCCTTGAGCCTCTAGACCCCTATATATCCTCCGGGAGAGGGAGGAGAGTATGGTCAACAGTCCGCTTCAAACCGCTTAAAAATCGGACACTCAGAGGCTGAGTTACTTCTTTGTGGAACTTTTTTTATTTTTCGTTCTGAGCCTAAGTCCACTTTTTTAGGGTGCTCTCGATTTCGCGCCGTCACCCGGTGGCAAAACCTCTTTCTGTGATCCTCCAGGCCTTAGGGGGATTTTCAGAAGGTGTCCGAGAAAGGTGCATGGTCGTCGGACTGACCGTTTTCGGTCGGGAGGGTATTTTGTGGAGCCTCCGCCACCACCCCCAACTTTTTCGTACCCATGGTTAACCAAAACCCTACCCATGGTTAACCAAAATGGACTTAGAAAAAATCCACAGTTTTCAGACCTCCAGAGGGGTAGGACCCTGCTCAAAGGTGTCCGAGAATACTGCACCTTCAGCGGACATGCCATGAGCCTCTAGACCCCTCTATATCCTCCAGGAGGACCAGGATTTGAGGAACATGTGTCCGAGAACAGTGCACCCTCAGCGGACTGGCCCTGAGCAGCTACACCCCTGGTTACATCCTCCACAGGCACCAGGATGTGACAGAATGTGTCCGAGAATAGGTCACCTTCAGCGGACATGCCTTGAGCCTCTAGACCCCTATATATCCTCCGGGAGAGGGAGGAGAGTGTGGTCAACAGTCCGCTTCAAACCACTTGAAAATCGGACACTCAGAAGCTGAGTTACTTCTTTGTGGGACTTTTTTTATTTTTCGTTCTGAGCCTAAGTCCACTTTTTTAGGGTGCTCTCGATTTCGCGCCGTCACCCGGTGGCAAAACCTCTTTCTGTGATCCTCCAGGCCTTAGGGGGATTTTCAGAAGGTGTCCGAGAAAGGTGCATGGTCGTCGGACTGACCGTTTTCGGTCGGGAGGGTATTTTGTGGAGCCTCCGCCACCACCCCCAACTTTTTCGTACCCATGGTTAACCAAAACCCTACCCATGGTTAACCAAAATGGACTTAGAAAAAATCCACAGTTTTCAGACCTCCAGCGGGGTAGGACCCTGCTCAAAGGTGTCCAAGAATACTGCACCTTCAGCGGACATGCCATGAGCCTCTAGACCCGTCTATATCCTCCAGGAGGACCAGGATTTGAGGAACATGTTTCCGAGAACAGTGCACCTTCAGCGGACTGGCCCTGAGCAGCTACACCCCTGGTTACATCCTCCAAAGGCACCAGGATGTGACAGAATGTGTCCGAGAATAGGTCACCTTCAGCGGACTGGCCATGTGCAGCTGCACCCCTAGTAACATCCTCCACAGGCACCAGGATGTGACAGAATGTGTCCGAGAATAGGTCACCTTCAGCGGACTGACCATGTGCAGCTACACCCCTAGTTACATCCTCCACAGGCACCAGGATGTGACAGAATGTGTCCAAGAATAGGTCACCTTCAGCGGACTGGCCATGTGCAGCTACACCCCTAGTTACATCCTCCACAGGCACCAGGATGTGAACATAATGTGTCCGAGGACAGAGCACCATCAACGGACTCTTTACCAGCTTCGAGTCCCTTGTTTTCGACTTCCAGAGGCACCATAATGTCAAAAACATGTGTCCGCCAAAGATGCACCATCAACGGACTCTCTGCGAGCTTCGAGTCCCTTGTTTTCGACTTCCAGATGCACCATAATGTCAAAAACATGTGCCCGAGAAAGATGCACCATCAACGGACTCTCTATGAGCTTCTGGGGCCTTGTTACAATCCTCCAGGAGGCTTCTGAAAAGGAGCTCTCTAGTCCCGAGATGGTACCCGGTGGCAAAACCTCTTTTTGGCATCCTCCAGGCTTAAGGGGAATCCTCAGAGAGTGTCCGAAAAAAGTGCACTGTCGTCGGACTGACCGTTTTGGCTCGGGAGGGTAGGCCATGGAGCTCGCGCCAGCACCCCCAACTTTTTTTTACCCATGGTTAACCAGTAACTATGAGTCTCTTAAGGTTCCATAAGAGAGTCATACTATGACTCTTATGGAAAAGTAACTATGACTCTCTTAAGGTTTTCATTAGTCTCTTAAGGTTTTCACACACACCTCCCCAGACAGGCCTAAGAAGCCTGCTGTCTATTAAAGGTCCCCAAAGGTCAGAGAGACACCCAGACAGCTCCAAACACTGCCCAGTGTGTTGTGTTCACTTACTGGAAGGCCTACAGACACACACACCTCCCCAGACAGGCCTAAGAAGCCTGCTGTCTATTAAAGGTCCCCAAAGGTCAGAGAGACACACAGAGAGCTCCACTGCCCAGTGTGTTGGGTTCACTTACTGGGAGGCCTACAGACACACACACCTCCCCAGACAGGCCTAAGAAGCCTGCTGTCTATTAAAGGTCCCCAGAGGTCAGAGAGACACACAGAGAGCTCCAAACACTGCCCAGTGTGTTGGGTTCACTTACTGGGAGGCCTACAGACACACACACCTCCCCAGACAGGCCTAATTAGCCTGCTGTCTATTAAAGGTCCCCAGAGGTCAGAGAGACACACAGAGAGCTCCAAACACTGCCCCGTGTACTGTATTAAGTCACAGCAAGCCCCAATGGCTCACACTTGTCTCCCTTTAGGCCCAAAAATTCTGCCTGCTATTAAAGCTCTCTGAGGGTCCCACAGACACACACAGAGCTCCACGCACTGCCCAGCACTAACCCTAACCCCCAGTACTGCCCTCAGCCCCAGCCCACTGCCCCCAAACACAGTGAGCTTCTTGAGGCTCCCACAGACACACACAGAGCTCCCAGCACTGCTGGACGTCTAACTGAGGTCGCCATTGAATTCTAGATAGCTCGCTCCGTTTCTCGCTTGCCGCCACAGCCTTCAGACGATCAGTCATCAGCACAAGTTCGCCTCATGAAAACCGGAGATTCATACCGATCTGCCACGCCCCACTGTGTGGTGTGTTTGTTTAGTGTGTAGCGCAGTTGCACTACGGGATGTTGAGCTGCTTATTATGTGTAGGTTTTTAAGGATGCAATATGTCGAGCCTTATAGAGTCGAGCCTTCCTCTTGAGCCAGAGAGACCTATGTGACAAGGACCGAGTTGCTTCATGTGGGGTTCGATCCTACGATTTTCAGGTGGTTTCGTCGAAACTAACACCTTTAATGGGTGGTTTCACAGAGACTTGCCCTTCGCGGGGTTCGAACCTGTGCTTCTCAGGTACCTCAGCCACTAATATGCCTCTCCCCACTCATCCGGGGCAAATTCTCGCTAGAGAAGGGTTCGGCGCGGTGACAGAGAGCTCCGTAGAGCCCTCGGCGTCCCAGGCCTGGAGGCTGACCGCGGTGGCGGGGAGGTGGGACCTCTGAGACAGGGTGCCTCCCCTGGCGGGTCACGGTTTCCAATCGGTCAGAAGGTTTAGGAGAGGAGAGGGAGGAGAGTGTGGTCAACAGTCCGCTTCAAACCGCTTGAAAATCGGACACTCAGAGGCTGAGTTACCTCTTTGTGGAACTTTTTTTATTTTTCGTTCTGAGCCTAAGTCCACCTTTTTAGGGTGCTCTCGATTTCGCGCCGTCACCCGGTGGCAAAACCTCTTTCTGTGATCCTCCAGGCCTTAGGGGGATTTCCAGAAGGTGTCCGAGAAAGGTGCATGGTCGTCGGACTGACCGTTTTCGGTCGGGAGGGTATTTTGTGGAGCCTCCGCCACCACCCCCAACTTTTTCGTACCCATGGTTAACCAAAACCCTACCCATGGTTAACCAAAATGGACTTAGAAAAAATCCACAGTTTTCAGACCTCCAGAGGGGTAGGACCGTGTCCAAGAATACTGCACCTTCAGCGGACATGCCATGAGCCTCTAGACCAGTCTATATCCTCCAGGAGGACCAGGATTTGAGGAACATGTTTCCGAGAACAGTGCACCTTCAGCGGACTGGCCCTGAGCAGCTACACCCCTGGTTACATCCTCCAAAGGCACCAGGATGTGACAGAATGTGTCCGAGAATAGGTCACCTTCAGCGGACTGGCCATGTGCAGCTGCACCCCTAGTAACATCCTCCACAGGCACCAGGATGTGACAGAATGTGTCCGAGAATAGGTCACCTTCAGCGGACTGACCATGTGCAGCTACACCCCTAGTTACATCCTCCACAGGCACCAGGATGTGACAGAATGTGTCCGAGAATAGGTCACCTTCAGCGGACTGGCCATGTGCAGCTACACCCCTAGTTACATCCTCCACAGGCACCAGGATGTGAACATAATGTTTCCGAGGACAGAGCACCATCAACGGACTCTTTACCAGCTTCGAGTCCCTAGTTTTCGATTTCCAGAGGCACCATAATGTCAAAAACATGTGTCCGCCAAAGATGCACCATCAACGGACTCTCTGTGAGCTTCGAGTCCCTTGTTTTCGACTTCCAGATGCACCATAATGTCAAAAACATGTGCCCAAGAAAGATGCACCATCAACGGACTCTCTATGAGCTTCTGGGGCCTTGTTACAATCCTCCAGGAGGCTTCTGAAAAGGAGCTCTCTAGTCCCGAGATGGTACCCGGTGGCAAAACCTCTTTTTGGCATCCTCCAGGCTTAAGGGGAATCCTCAGAGAGTGTCCAAAAAAAGTGCACTGTCGTCGGACTGACCATTTTGGCTCGGGAGGGTAGGCCATGGAGCTCGCGCCAGCACCCCCAACTTTTTTTTACCCATGGTTAACCAGTAACTATGAGTCTCTTAAGGTTCCATAAGAGAGTCATACTATGACTCTTATGGAAAAGTAAGTATGACTCTCTTAAGGTTTTCATTAGTCTCTTAAGGTTTTCACACACACCTCCCCAGACAGGCCTAAGAAGCCTGCTGTCTATTAAAGGTCCCCAAAGGTCAGAGAGACACCCAGACAGCTCCAAACACTGCCCAGTGTGTTGGGTTCACTTACTGGGAGGCCTACAGACACACACACCTCCCCAGACAGGCCTAAGAAGCCTGCTGTCTATTAAAGGTCCCCAGAGGTCAGAGAGACACACAGAGAGCTCCAAACACTGCCCAGTGTGTTGGGTTCACTTACTGGGAGGCCTACAGACACACACACCTCCCCAGACAGGCCTTATTAGCCTGCTGTCTATTAAAGGTCCCCAGAGGTCAGAGAGACACACAGAGAGCTCCAAACACTGCCCTGTGTACTGTATTAAGTCACAGCAAGCCCCAATGGCTCACACTTGTCTCCCTTTAGGCCCAAAAATTCTGCCTGCTATTAAAGCTCTCTGAGGGTCCCACAGACACACACAGAGCTCCCAGCACTGCCCAGCACTAACCCTAACCCCCAGTACTGCCCTCAGCCCCAGCCCACTGCCCCCAAACACAGTGAGCTTCTTGAGGCTCCCACAGACACACACAGAGCTCCCAGCACTGCTGGACGTCTAACTGAGGTCGCCATTGAATTCTAGATAGCTCGCTCCGTTTCTCGCTTGCCGCCACAGCCTTCAGACGATCAGTCATCAGCACAAGTTCGCCTCATGAAAACCGGAGATTCATACCGATCTGCCACGCCCCACTGTGTGGTGTGTTTGTTTAGTGTGTAGCGCAGTTGCACTAGAGGGTGTTGAGCTGCTTATTATGTGTAGGTTTTTAAGGATGCAATGTGTCGAGCCTTATAGAGTCGAGCCTTCCTCTTGAGCCAGAGAGACCTATGTGACAAGGACCGAGTTGCTTCATGTGGGGTTCGATCCTACGATTTTCAGGTGGTTTCGTCGAAACTAACACCTTTAATGGGTGGTTTCACCAAGACTTGCCCTTCGCGGGGTTCGAACCTGTGCTTCTCAGGTACCTCAGCCACTAATATGCCTCTCCCCACTCATCCGGGGCAAATTCTCGCTAGAGAAGGGTTCGGCAAGGTGACAGAGAGCTCCGTAGAGCCCTCGGCGTCCCAGGCCTGGAGGCTGACCGCGGTGGGGGGGAGGTGGGACCTGTGAGACAGGGTGCCTCCCCTGGCGGGTCAAGGTTTCCAATCGGTCAAAAGGTTTAGGAGAGGAGAGGGAGGAGAGTGTGGTCAACAGTCCGCTTCAAACCGCTTGAAAATCGGACACTCAGAGGCTGAGTTACCTCTTTGTGGAACTTTTTTTATTTTTCGTTCTGAGTCTAAGTCCACTTTTTTAGGGTGCTCTCGATTTTGCGCCGTCACCCGGTGGCAAAACCTCTTTCTGTGATCCTCCAGGCCTTAGGGGGATTTCCAGAAGGTGTCCGAGAAAGGTGCATGGTCGTCGGACTGACCGTTTTCGGTCGGGAGGGTATTTTGTGGAGCCTCCGCCACCACCCCCAACTTTTTCGTACCCATGGTTAACCAAAACCCTACCCATGGTTAACCAAAATGGACTTAGAAAAAATCCACAGTTTTCAGACCTCCAGAGGGGTAGGACCCTGCTCAAAGGTGTCCGAGAATACTGCACCTTCAGCGGACATGCCATGAGCCTCTAGACCCCTCTATATCCTCCAGGAGGACCAGGATTTGAGGAACATGTGTCCGAGAACAGTGTACCTTCAGCGGACTGGCCCTGAGCAGCTACACCCCTGGTTACATCCTCCAAAAGCACCAGGATGTGACAGAATGTGTCCGAGAATAGGTCACCTTCAGCGGACTGGCCATGTGCAGCTGCACCCCTAGTAACATCCTCCACAGGCACCAGGATGTGACAGAATGTGTCCGAGAATAGGTCACCTTCAGCGGACTGACCATGTGCAGCTACACCCCTAGTTACATCCTCCACAGGCACCAGGATTTGACAGAATGTGTCCGAGAATAGGTCACCTTCAGCGGACTGGCCATGTGCTGCTACACCCCTAGTTACATCCTCCACAGGCACCAGGATGTGAACATAATGTGTCCGAGGACAGAGCACCATCAACGGACTCTTTACCAGCTTCGAGTCCCTTGTTTTCGACTTCCAGAGGCACCATAATGTCAAAAACATGTGTCCGCCACAGATGCACCATCAACGGACTCTCTGCGAGCTTCGAGTCCCTTGTTTTTGACTTCCAGATGCACCATAATGTCAAAAACATGTGCCCGAGAAAGATGCACCATCAACGGACTCTCTATGAGCTTCTGGGGCCTTGTTACAATCCTCCAGGAGGCTTCTGAAAAGGAGCTCTCTAGTCCCGAGATGGTACCCGGTGGCAAAACCTCTTTTTGGCATCCTCCAGGCTTAAGGGGAATCCTCAGAGAGTGTCCGAAAAAAGTGCACTGTCGTCGGACTGACCGTTTTGGCTCGGGAGGGTAGGCCATGGAGCTCGCGCCAGCACCCCCAACTTTTTTTTACCCATGGTTAACCAGTAACTATGAGTCTCTTAAGGTTCCATAAGAGAGTCATAATATGACTCTTATGGAAAAGTAACTATGACTCTGTCATAGGGTCGGGGCAAAAACGAATCTCAAGAACATTAAGGCTAAATAAATATCAGAGTTGATCCAAATGATTGAGGGAAGTTGGCTAGCAATAACCCCAATTATGGGATAAAGATTGGCTCTGAAAGAGGAAATAGCCTGGAAATTTACTGTTGGAGGAATCGGTGACTTGGTCGCACTGACAGGTGGGATTCTGTATCAGCACGGTGGCTCAGTGGGTAGGGCGCGGCACCACGAACCTGAAGAGCACAGGTTCGAAACCCGCAAAGGGAAAAATAACACACAAATCGCAATCAAACTCTGTAAACAGAACGTGGCAAACTCTGTAAGCAGAACATGGCATACTTTGAAGACAGAACTTGGCAAACTCTGTATACACAACCCGGCAAACTCTGTAAACAGAATGTGGCAAACTCTGTAAACGGAGTGAGGCAAACTCTGTAAACAGAACTTGGCAAACTCTGTAACAGAACTCAGCAAACTCTGTGAAAAGAACCTGGCAAGTTCTTTAAACAGAAAATATAATATTTTGTTTTTATCTTTTTTTAAAGCCATTCGTCTCACACGTTTCACCCTAGAAAGGCGCCCGGTGTACGCCGGAGTATCCTTTCTGCCCCCGGTGATTTCGTAAAGCATCCCAGGTGCTGAGGTCCCACGGGGCCTCTACTTGGGAGGGTAGGGAATTTCGGTCGACCCCTCCCGCTGGCAGGCCGTTGCTGAGGATTGTGTAAATCAGTTGTAAAAGTCACACAGCAATCATATAATATAAAATTATATGTTTTTCGGTTTCCTAACCGTTGTCGGCAGTGGAAGTCGATTGTAAAAATCACAGGTACGGTGTTGCACCCCGCACAGTAACCGGAACCCCACGGGGTGGGCAGAGAAATCTGCCAGAACATCCAGCAGGAATGGCTGCGATGAAGAAGGGCAAGACCACAGGTCGCAAGGCTAAGTGGTCTGTAAAAGAACTAAAAACTTTGATGGAGATGGAGGAGGCTCTCGAGCAAGGCCAATACTCTGTATATTACATGAATGTGGAAATTGCAAGTCAGCTTCCAGGTAGGTCCTCCCACGAAGTGAAAGAGAAAAGACAGTGCATGAGACGGCAATCTCACAGGAGAAGCACTAAGCTCTTACTGCAGCCAACAGAGGCAAACCTGGAGAGGCAGGAAATCCCTGCTGAACTCAATCTGCTGATACAGCCACGAGGGTTCCAAGCAGTAACTGGCCTCAACAGAAAATTAAGGTGGCAAGCTGGTGCTCTCATTGACATGTACACTCACGAACACGAAATCAGGCGGGCGCTCACACTGGCAAGCAGGAAGGACCCGGGCGCAGCAGTGGCCATTGAGACCGCTACGGCGATGGTGATAAGGGAGGCGAGAAGAAAAGGTCCAGCGACCAAAAAGAACAGCAAAGCTGGCGAGCCGATGAAGCCCCGAAGCAAGCGAGAAATGAAGAGGGATGAGGTCCATAAACTCAGAAAACTAATGAGTACGGACCCGGCTAAGCTTGTTAGCTATGTCCTTGACGGGAGTGAAGCGACCGACTGCCCAGTCCCGCTGCCTCAATTACACGAAGTGTTTGAAAGGCGTTGGATGGGGTCAGAAGGTGCCTTCAAGGGCTTGGGAGGCTTTAAGGCCGCCAGCGGGGCGGACAACGAACACTTCTCCACCCTGTTCACCCCCGAAGAGGTGCTCACACACCTCAGAAAGACGGACAGGAAATCGGCACCAGGCACGGACGGCATCGGGCGGGATGACCTACTCCTCTGGGACCCGAAGGGTGTGAAGCTATCAAAACTCTTTGGCAGCTGGCTTGCGGCGGGGTTCATACCTCAGTGTGTAAAGCCCGCGAGAACTGTACTGATACCAAAGACCTCCGACCCTCTGCTGTTGAATGACCCGAATAACTGGCGCCCAATCACTATCGGCTCGATGCTGATGCGGCTGTTCTCACGACTGCTAAATGGGCGCCTTACGAAAGCCTGCACTATCCACGACAGGCAGTGAGGGTTCAGGGACTCTCCTGGCTGTAGTGAGAATCTTCACATCCTTCAAAGTCTGGTTAAAGCCAGCAGGAGGGAGAGAAAGTCACTAGCGGTGGTGCTCGTGGACGTGGCAAAGGCTTTCGATACGGTGACACACGAGCACTTGCTTGCAGTGCTCAGGCAGAGAGGTCTGGATGAACACATCATAAACACAATACAAAGCTCGTACGACGGGGGCGTAACTTGCATTGAAGCCGGGGGAGAACAATCTGAACCCATTGCAATGAAAGTCGGTGTGAAGCAGGGTGACCCACTGTCCCCATTGCTTTTCAATCTGGCTCTTGATCCACTGCTCCACACACTGGAAAGCCTCGGTAAGGGAGTAAAGATAGCAGACACAAAGCTGGTCTCGCTTGCATTCGCAGATGACCTGGTGCTGGTCAGCGACACACTGAATGACTTCTGTGCCCTGACGGGGCTTAAGGTGCACGCAAGTAAGTGCTTCGGCTTCATGGTTACCCCCTTGAAACACAGCATGAAAATGAAAGTGAATGACTGTCCCCCCTGGCAGATCGAGGGGACACCAATAGAAATGGTTGAAAGTGGAAGGGCGGTAAGATATCTGGGAATTCAGGTCGGTCCA
>NC_137923.1:50085314-50107814 GCF_963457725.1 Sprattus sprattus | reverse complement strand
CCTGGAGGGGGGGTGCCAGGCCAGGGAGAGCCCCGGAGAAGGTGCACTCTGGTGGGGGTGAGGTGTGAGGTGTGGTGGGGGTGGAGGGTGGAGGGTGGAGGGTGTCCCCGGATAAGGTGCACTCAGGTGGAGGGTGGAGGGTGTCCCCGGGTAAGGTGCACTCTGGTGGGGGTGAGGTGTGAGGTGTGGTGGGGGTGGAGGGTGAAGGGTGGAGTGTGGAGGGTGGAGGGTGTCCCTGGGTAAGGTGCACTCAGGTGGAGGGTGGAGGGTGTCCCCGGGTAAGGTGCACTCTGGTGGGGGTGAGGTGTGAGGTTGTCCCAGAGTAAGTGTGACTCTCTCAAGGTTTTTCTTTTAGCTCCTGAGCCTAAGTCCTGTTTGGCTTAGGCTCAGGGGCTTTTTTTTTTGCGAAATTTCCATAAGAGAGTCATAGTTACTCCCGACTGAGTATGTGTGACTCTCTTAAGGTTTGTGTGACTCTCTTAAGGTTTTCTTTAGCTCCTGAGCCTAAGTCCTGTTTGGACTTGGGCTCAGGGGCTTTTTTTTTGCGAAATTTCCATAAGAGAGTCATAGTTACTCTCTGACTTTTGACTGGAATTTTTTAAAGTCCTGACTGAGTATGTGTGACTCTATTAAGCCCCTGAGCCTTAGTCCTGTTTGGACTTGGGCTCAGGGGCTTTTTTTTGGCGAAATTTTTCATGGGAGTCTGCCTGGGAGTGTGCCTGCAGTCTGCCTGGGAGTCTGCCTGCACTCTGCCTGTGTGTGTGTGTGTCTTCAGGACCGTGGAGAGCAGCAGTCATTGGTCTGCCTCCAGCAGTCATTTGGCTACCTTAGAGAGTCAGGAGCCGGCAGCCCGCTAGGGCCGCGGGCGACCTGTCACCAAGCGCGTCCCTCAAGGCGGTGAGTTGACCCACGGACCAGTGCTGGCCGCCGAGCAACATGCTCAATGACCGACTTTTTTGTACGAGGTCGGTCCTCGGAACTCCTGGGGGTATCCGCCTGGATGGAGGTGTTCTGAACCTCGTGCAGGAGTTCTTGCAGCCCATGGGAGGTGGTTTACGGCGGAGTTTACCAGGCTCTTACTCTGTTCGCTACCCCCACCACCGCCCGGGGCTTCTTCATCCAGGCGTTTCTCGCCTTTCAAGGGAGGCCACCGAGCCTGCGTCCTGATCTTACCGTTCCTGTTTCCTACTAGCAGGGTGTCGGACGTCCTGGGGACGCTGCGTATTGCATTAGCTGCGCTCCCACCCGCTTGCCGCCCTGCTAGCTCGGGCAGACGAACATACAGGACCCTGACCGTGTCTCGAGGCTTTGTACCTATCCAGGCATCGGAGATTCTGTATCCTTGCATTCGTCTGGACGCGCATTCGTGGGTAACGGCTCCATTATACTGTGTATCCCAAGCTATCTACCTACCACCATCAGCTTTTGGGTTTTGGCTCAGCAGGTGATGTTTTATTGTCTGCTCAGAGAGGCTGAACCACCACCTGTGGACCCCAGACGCCACCGAAGTGGAAACTGGGTTTCTATGTGCTTGTCCTCTCGCTCTGAATCCTGGGCTTGTCTTCTCCTTGTGTGGTTATGTTTGTTGACCCACTATAGTGGGGTTGTTTTTATCTTATCACAATAAGAATGTGTTTGTTTAGTGTGTAGCGCAGTTATGCTATGGGGTGTTGAGTTGTAATATTATGTGTAGCTTTAAGGGTTTAATTATCCACCTTGCTTGTCCGCACCAGGTCGCCCTGAGTGTGTGCCAAGCCGGCATCGAGAACCTCACTGCACAGCCCCGTGGCACCGGGGAACGGACGTCCAACCGAGATCGTTGTTGATATCTACAACATCTTTCTCCATTCCTCGCTTCTCGCCCCAGATTTTCGGGTGCGCAGTTAAGGTCTGACCCGTAACCTGAGACACACCCTCCACTCA
This sequence comes from Sprattus sprattus, assembly GCF_963457725.1. Taxonomy (NCBI): domain Eukaryota; kingdom Metazoa; phylum Chordata; class Actinopteri; order Clupeiformes; family Clupeidae; genus Sprattus; species Sprattus sprattus. Next base: position 50,105,891 of record NC_137923.1, on the reverse strand, counting down.
GCGTTCCTGACTGGTGCCTCGTTCTTCAGGTTTGTGGAACGGACGTCTAACTGAGGTCGCCATTGAACTTTAGATACCTCGCTCCGTTTCTCGCTTGCCGCCACAGCCTTCAGACGATCAGTCATCAGCACAAGTTCGCCTCATGAAAACCGGAGATTCCTACCGATCTGCCACGTCCCACTGTGTGGTGTGTTTGTTTAGTGTGTAGCGCAGTTACACTACGGGGTGTTGAGCTGCTTATTATGTGTAGGTTTTTAAGGATGCAATGTGCATTGTGGTCCGGTGCTTCCGCCCTGTATAGCTTTTCCTCTTAAGCTTTTCACTTTAATATAAAGTATTCAATCCCTACTTTGTAGGATGTCACTCAAGATAGTTAAGGATCCTCTCAGAACACTCTTACAAAGTCTCGACGCAAGAGCTTTTGCACTGCTCTTAGAAAGTCCCATTCTCTTGAGGATCTTGTTGTTGGGTTTATGCCAGAGGCCCCTCGCTCCCAGTGGAAATCCGTGTATTTCCACTTCCTCTACACCCACGACCTGTTTCACCAAGTTCTTGATGGGTTTGTAGTGCTTTACTTTCTCTCGGCCTGCGAGTTTTAGTGTGTTGATGTTCCTTTCAAACCGCACTGTCACATCCAGCACCATTGCCTTACCATCTTTGCAAAAGACCAAGTCTGGGCGTCTCACATTTGGTCTGCTTCCAAATTCTTTCTCCCTGTGGACAACCCAGCCCTGCTTCTTCGCAGCGACTGCCAGTCGATGGCATGCAAAATTGTGTCGCTCCAGTCGTTTCGCCCTACCGCTGGGACATGCTCCGAGGAGGTGTGAGGCGGACTCAAGCCTCGCGTGACAGCCTCGGCAACTCGCGTTCCACTTGCTTTGGCCCCTTGCCATAAATTCCCTGGTAGGGTAGACGTTCGCTTGTAGCTGTAGTGCTTGTGAGCAGAATTTGTGTTGCACTTTTGGGAGTTTGGAGAGCCAGGCATTAGACTCTGGAGAGTCTTTGAACCAGGCTATTCCAACTCCCTGCACCGACTTGCCTGCCCACCGGTCGAACTCTACATCTTGCCACTCGCATGGTCTCTTGTACCGGGATAGCTGAGGGGCCCCATCTGCTTCAGTAACGTTCGTTACTGGCACACCCTCTGGAGTTGGTAATTTCTCCAGTTGCCCGCCCATTTTGAGCCAAGCTCTTCTCCAGTCCTCCAGCCCGTTCTGGTCCCAGGCTATCTTTCTGATGACTTCATCATCAGAGTGCAAAAGTTTCCACAACCGCTTTGCCTGCATAGCAGGAATAACGGCGCTCAACTTTTGTAGCCCCAGACCTCCGTCTCTCGCTCTAGCATAGAGCAACCCATCACATGTGGTCTGCACTAGACCCAGCCATGTTTTTACTGTGCTACGTAGTAGCCGGTCCAGCAGTCGCAGCCGAACTATACTGTAGTCGCAGTGGTCGGCCCGGTAGAAATGCCTGGGGATTATGAAGGTCTTAAGCAGCCAAATCTTTTGAGGGGCAGTTAATGGTGTCGCCCCTACCTTATCCAGCGCCACTTGTAACTCTTTGAGAATGTCGGGTTTCTCGAGGCCCCTCACTGGACCGACCTGAATTCCCAGATATCTTACCGCCCTTCCACTTTCAACCATTTCTATTGGTGTCCCCTCGATCTGCCAGGGGGGACAGTCATTCACTTTCATTTTCATGCTGTGTTTCAAGGGGGTAACCATGAAGCCGAAGCACTTACTTGCGTGCACCTTAAGCCCCGTCAGGGCACAGAAGTCATTCAGTGTGTCGCTGACCAGCACCAGGTCATCTGCGAATGCAAGCGAGACCAGCTTTGTGTCTGCTATCTTTACTCCCTTACCGAGGCTTTCCAGTGTGTGGAGCAGTGGATCAAGAGCCAGATTGAAAAGCAATGGGGACAGTGGGTCACCCTGCTTCACACCGACTTTCATTGCAATGGGTTCAGATTGTTCTCCCCCGGCTTCAATGCAAGTTACGCCCCCGTCGTACGAGCTTTGTATTGTGTTTATGATGTGTTCATCCAGACCTCTCTGCCTGAGCACTGCAAGCAAGTGCTCGTGTGTCACCGTATCGAAAGCCTTTGCCACGTCCACGAGCACCACCGCTAGTGACTTTCTCTCCCTCCTGCTGGCTTTAACCAGACTTTGAAGGATGTGAAGATTCTCACTACAGCCAGGAGAGTCCCTGAACCCTCACTGCCTGTCGTGGATAGTGCAGGCTTTCGTAAGGCGCCCATTTAGCAGTCGTGAGAACAGCCGCATCAGCATCGAGCCGATAGTGATTGGGCGCCAGTTATTCGGGTCATTCAACAGCAGAGGGTCGGAGGTCTTTGGTATCAGTACAGTTCTCGCGGGCTTTACACACTGAGGTATGAACCCCGCCGCAAGCCAGCTGCCAAAGAGTTTTGATAGCTTCACACCCTTCGGGTCCCAGAGGAGTAGGTCATCCCGCCCGATGCCGTCCGTGCCTGGTGCCGATTTCCTGTCCGTCTTTCTGAGGTGTGTGAGCACCTCTTCGGGGGTGAACAGGGTGGAGAAGTGTTCGTTGTCCGCCCCGCTGGCGGCCTTAAAGCCTCCCAAGCCCTTGAAGGCACCTTCTGACCCCATCCAACGCCTTTCAAACACTTCGTGTAATTGAGGCAGCGGGACTGGGCAGTCGGTCGCTTCACTCCCGTCAAGGACATAGCTAACAAGCTTAGCCGGGTCCGTACTCATTAGTTTTCTGAGTTTATGGACCTCATCCCTCTTCATTTCTCGCTTGCTTCGGGGCTTCATCGGCTCGCCAGCTTTGCTGTTCTTTTTGGTCGCTGGACCTTTTCTTCTCGCCTCCCTTATCACCATCGCCGTAGCGGTCTCAATGGCCACTGCTGCGCCCGGGTCCTTCCTGCTTGCCAGTGTGAGCGCCCGCCTGATTTCGTGTTCGTGAGTGTACATGTCAATGAGAGCACCAGCTTGCCACCTTAATTTTCTGTTGAGGCCAGTTACTGCTTGGAACCCTCGTGGCTGTATCAGCAGATTGAGTTCAGCAGGGATTTCCTGCCTCTCCAGGTTTGCCTCTGTTGGCTGCAGTAAGAGCTTAGTGCTTCTCCTGTGAGATTGCCGTCTCATGCACTGTCTTTTCTCTTTCACTTCGTGGGAGGACCTACCTGGAAGCTGACTTGCAATTTCCACATTCATGTAATATACAGAGTATTGGCCTTGCTCGAGAGCCTCCTCCATCTCCATCAAAGTTTTTAGTTCTTTTACAGACCACTTAGCCTTGCGACCTGTGGTCTTGCCCTTCTTCATCGCAGCCATTCCTGCTGGATGTTCTGGCAGATTTCTCTGCCCACCCCGTGGGGTTCCGGTTACTGTGCGGGGTGCAACACCGTACCTGTGATTTTTACAATCGACTTCCACTGCCGACAACGGTTAGGAAACCGAAAAACATATAATTTTATATTATATGATTGCTGTGTGACTTTTACAACTGATTTACACAATCCTCAGCAACGGCCTGCCAGCGGGAGGGGTCGACCGAAATTCCCTACCCTCCCAAGTAGAGGCCCCGTGGGACCTCAGCACCTGGGATGCGAAATCATCGGGGGCAGAAAGGATACTCCGGCGTACACCGGGCGCCTTTCTAGGGTGAAACGTGTGAGACGAATGGCTTTAAAAAAAGATAAAAACAAAATATTATATTTTCTGTTTAAAGAACTTGCCAGGTTCTTTTCACAGAGTTTGCTGAGTTCTGTTACAGAGTTTGCCACGTTCTGTTTACAGAGTTTGCCTCACTCCGTTTACAGAGTTTTGTGTATACAGAGTTTGCCAAGTTCTGTCTTCAAAGTATGCCACGTATGCCACGTTCTGTTTGATTGCATGTTGGGTGTTATTTTTCTCCGGGGATTCATATGCAACTTAGGACATAGTTGCTTCAGGTGGGATTTGAACCTGCGATTCTCAGATGTTCTTCTGAAATCTTACCCTTTGCGGGTTTCGAACCTGTGCTCTTCAGGTTCGTGGTGCCGCGCCCTACCCACTGAGCCACCGTGCTGATACAGAATCCCACCTGTCAGTGCGACCAAGTCACCGATTCCTCCCACAGTAAATTTCCAGGCTATTTCCTCTTTCAGAGCCAATCTTTATCCCATAATTGGGGTTATTGCTAGCCAACTTCCCTCAATCATTTGGATCAACTCTGATATTTATTTAGCCTTAATGTTCTTGAGATTCGTTTTTGCCCCGACCCTATGACAGAGTCATAGTTACTTTTCCATAAGAGTCATAGTATGACTCTCTTATGGAACCTTAAGAGACTCATAGTTACTGGTTAACCATGGGTAAAAAAAAGTTGGGGGTGCTGGCGCGAGCTCCATGGCCTACCCTCCCGAGCCAAAACGGTCAGTCCGATGACAGTGCACTTTTTTCGGACACTCTCTGAGGATTCCCCTTAAGCCTGGAGGATGCCAAAAAGAGGTTTTGCCACCGGGTACCATCTCGGGACTAGAGAGCTCCTTTTCAGAAGCCTCCTGGAGGATTGTAACAAGGCCCCAGAAGCTCATGGAGAGTCCGTTGATGGTGCATCTTTCTCGGGCACATGTTTTTGACATTATGGTGCATCTGGAAGTCGAAAACAAGGGACTCGAAGCTCGCAGAGAGTCCGTTGATGGTGCATCTTTGGCGGACACATGTTTTTGACATTATGGTGCCTCTGGAAGTCGAAAACAAGGGACTCAAAGCTGGTAAAGAGTCCGTTGATGGTGCTCTGTCCTCGGACACATTATGTTCACATCCTGGTGCCTGTGGAGGATGTAACTAGGGGTGTAGCTGCACATGGCCAGTCCGCTGAAGGTGACCTATTCTCGGACACATTCTGTCACATCCTGGTGCCTGTGGAAGGTGTAACTAGGGGTGTAGCTGCACATGGCCAGTCCGCTGAAGGTGCACTGTTCTCGGACACATGTTCCTCAAATCCTGGTCCTCCTGGAGGATATAGAGGGGTCTAGAGGCTCATGGCATGTCCGCTGAAGGTGCAGTATGCTCGGACACCTTTGAGCAGGGTCCTACCCCTCTGGAGGTCTGAAAATTCTGGATTTTTTCTAAGTCCATTTTGGTTAACCATGGGTAGGGTTTTGGTTAACCATGGGTACGAAAAAGTTGGGGGTGGTGGCGAGGGCTCCACAAAATACCCTCCCGACCGAAAACGGTCAGTCCGACGACCATGCACCTTTCTCGGACACCTTCTGAAAATCCCCCTAAGGCCTGGAGGATCACAGAAAGAGGTTTTGCCACCGGGTGACGGCGCGAAATCGAGAGCACCCTAAAAAAGTGGACTTAGGCTCAGAACGAAAAATAAAAAAAGTTCCACAAAGAGGTAACTCAGCCTCTGAGTGTCCGATTTTCAAGCGGTTTGAAGCGGACTGTTGACCACACTCTCGTCCCTCTCCCGGAGGATGTATAGGGGTCTAGAGGCTCAAGGCATGTCCGCTGAAGGTGACCTATTCTCGGACACATTATGTTCACATCCTGGTGCCTGTGGAGGATGTAACTAGGGGTGTAGCTGCACATGGCCAGTCCGCTGAAGGTGACCTATTCTCGGACACATTCTGTCACATCCTGGTGCCTGTGGAAGGTGTAACTAGGGGTGTAGCTGCACATGGCCAGTCCGCTGAAGGTGCACTGTTCTCGGACACATGTTCCTCAAATCCTGGTCCTCCTGGAGGATATAGAGGGGTCTAGAGGCTCATGGCATGTCCGCTGAAGGTGCAGTATTCTCGGACACCTTTGAGCAGGGTCCTACCCCTCTGGAGGTCTGAAAATTCTGGATTTTTTCTAAGTCCATTTTGGTTAACCATGGGTAGGGTTTTGGTTAACCATGGTTACGAAAAAGTTGGGGGTGGTGGCGAGGGCTCCACAAAATACCCTCCCGACCGAAAACGGTCAGTCCGACGACCATGCACCTTTCTCGGACACCTTCTGAAAATCCCCCTAAGGCCTGGAGGATCACAGAAAGAGCTTTTGCCACCGGTTGACGGCGCGAAATCGAGAGCACCCTAAAAAAGTGGACTTAGGCTCAGAACGAAAAATAAAAAAAGTTCCACAAAGAGGTAACTCAGCCTCTGAGTGTCCGATTTTCAAGCGGTTTGAAGCGGACTGTTGAACACACTCTCCTCCCTCTCCCGGAGGATATATAGGGGTCTAGAGGCTCAAGGCATGTCCGCTGAAGGTGACCTATTCTCGGACACATTCTGTCACATCCTGGTGCCTGTGGAGGATGTAACCAGGGGTGTAGCTGCTCAGGGCCAGTCCGCTGAAGGTGCACTGTTCTCGGACACATGTTCCTCAAATCCTGGTCCTCCTGGAGGATATAGAGGGGTCTAGAGGCTCATGGCATGTCCGCTGAAGGTGCAGTATTCTCGGACACCTTTGAGCAGGGTCCTACCCCTCTGGAGGTCTGAAAACTGTGGATTTTTTCTAAGTCCATTTTGGTTAACCATGGTTAGGGTTTTGGTTAACCATGGGTATGAAAAAGTTGGGGGTGGTGGCGGAGGCTCCACAAAATACCCTCCCGACCGAAAACGGTCAGTCCGACGACCATGCACCTTTCTCGGACACCTTCTGAAAATCCCCCTAAGGCCTGGAGGATCACAGAAAGAGGTTTTGCCACCGGGTGATGGCGCGTAATCGAGAGCACCCTAAAAAAGTGGACTTAGGCTCAGAACGAAAAATAAAAAAAGTTCCACAAAGAGGTAACTCAGCCTCTGAGTGTCCGATTTTCAAGCGGTTTGAAGCGGACTGTTGACCACACTCTCCTCCCTCTCCCGGAGGATATATAGGGGTCTAGAGGCTCAAGGCATGTCCGCTGAAGGTGACCTATTCTCGGACACATTCTGTCACATCCTGGTGCCTGTGGAGGATGTAACCAGTGGTGTAGCTGCTCAGGGCCAGTCCGCTGAAGGTGCACTGTTCTCGGACACATGTTCCTCAAATCCTGGTCCTCCTGGAGGATATAGAGGGGTCTAGAGGCTCATGGCATGTCCGCTGAAGGTGCAGTATTCTCGGACACCTTTGAGCAGGGTCCTACCCCTCTGGAGGTCTGAAAACTGTGGATTTTTTCTAAGTGCATTTTGGTTAACCATGGGTAGGGTTTTGGTTAACCATGGGTACGAAAAAGTTGGGGGTGGTGGCGGAGGCTCCACAAAATACCCTCCCGACCGAAAACGGTCAGTCCGACGACCATGTACCTTTCTCGGACACCTTCTGAAAATCCCCCTAAGGCCTGGAGGATCACAGAAAGAGGTTTTGCCATCGGGTGACGGCGCGAAATCGAGAGCACCCTAAAAAAGTGGACTTAGGCTCAGAACGAAAAATAAAAAAAGTTCCACAAAGAGGTAACTCAGCCTCTGAGTGTCCGATTTTGAAGCGGACTGTTGACCACACTCTCCTCCCTCTCCCGGAGGATATATAGGGGTCTAGAGGCTCAAGGCATGTCCGCTGAAGGTGACCTATTCTCGGACACATTCTGTCACATCCTGGTGCCTGTGGAGGATGTAACCAGGGGTGTAGCTGCTCAGGGCCAGTCCGCTGAAGGTGCACTGTTCTCGGACACATGTTCCTCAAATCCTGGTCCTCCTGGAGGATATAGAGGGGTCTAGAGGCTCATGGCATGTCCGCTGAAGGTGCAGTATTCTCGGACACCTTTGAGCAGGGTCCTACCCCTCTGGAGGTCTGAAAACTGTGGATTTTTTCTAAGTCCATTTTGGTTAACCATGGGTAGGGTTTTGGTTAACCATGGGTACGAAAAAGTTGGGGTTGGTGGCGGAGGCGTGGTGGCGGAGGCTCCACAAAATACCCTCCCGACCGAAAACGGTCAGTCCGACGACCATGCACCTTTCTCGGACACCTTCTGAAAATCCCCCTAAGGCCTGGAGGATCACAGAAAGAGGTTTTGCCACCAGGTGACGGCGCGAAATCGAGAGCAGTGGCGGACCTAGTCATTTGGGGGCCTAAGGCGAAAACATAGCCAGGGGCCCTCTTCATCCGTCCTTTTAATGCAAAAAAAAAAGGGCCACCTCAAAGCAGGGGCGGACTGGGGGGAAAAAGTGGCCCGGGAGTTGTCTGTCAGAGCGGCCCACTTAATATACGACGCGTTGCCCGCTCAATGTATGCAAAATACCCATACACTTAACATAATTTTGGATGATTGCAAAGAAATAACATTATATATGTTTTTTAATAACATTTGGATCCACAAATTTGCCTGGATGGACACATGGAATAAAATGATACTGGCTATTGTAACACTCCAAGGAAGGTAGGGCCTATAGTTTGCTAGATGAATATGCTTAACTCTGGGCTAGTATCAGATGGTTAGGCCTATATGTATAACTACAGAGCCTTTAGGAATAAATGTCAGCAGAGAAAGAGTACACAATTTTTTTGATAATGATTAGGGCGACCTACATTAAGCAATATCATTTTTTTTGTAGGCTGATTAACTCATACAGCAATACCTTTTTGTATAGTAGATGGCAGCACACAATCAAAATATTTCCCCTCTACCTACATAGCTACAGTAGCTAGTTATATGGAAGAAAGTTGCATTCAGGAGCCTTCATAAGCAAACATGATTTGGCTCCGCATTAAATTATCCCACTTTTTCATTATCCACATGTCTCAAATGTTGTATGATGCAACATAGCTTTACAGGACACATAAATGTCCAGTAACAACGTAAAGAAGGGGGCAACATATAAGTCAAAACCAACTATATTTATTGACTGATCTCGAAAGTATTGGCTTACAAAAGCTAACTAAGTCTTCACAAAGAAAATAACTCAGTGTTAGGGCAAAAAGCGAACATTCACACTGTACAACCTATGAAAAGTGACAGCGGTAGCCTACAAATAAAGAAAAACAGACCGCGTTAGCCACTTCACAGCGTGCTAGCCATGATTTTCTTTCGTTCCAATTCTTGGATGTAGGGTTCCACCCTTTATAGAAACCTGTTGAATCGATACATTTGGTGTAGGAAGTCCTAATTGTTTTGTTGTCAATTTATCTTAATTAGTACGCCGACAGAGAAAAAAATCTCCTTTTCCTGAAAGCAGTTCGTCGCCACAATCGCCCTTAAGGTCCGCCGCCACTGGTTTGAACTTTGTTGTAGAAATGAACAGAACAGAACATACGATGGGGTGTAAACATCATTGGTAATGGTAGTGTTGCATGCTGGGTGTGTGATTATGTGTGTATGTGTGTGTGTGTGTGTGTAGGGGTGTTAAAGGTGTCTACGAGCGAGACATGCAAGTATTAGGCTAGAGTGATTAACATTTAATAACAAATAAACATAGTAAGACTGACGGAGGAGATTAGAAAATAGTAAGACAATAGTAACCATGAGTGTGAATACAGGTCACTAGGAGTAGTATAAATAGCAGACAGTGAATCCCGTTGGTTATCATGACAGGTATATAATGTATTCGCTTAAGCAAGGAAAACTGTCGCAACCGACGATATCTGCGGGAGGGCCGGTTGGTTATGGACTTAGGCCGTCCCATCAGTGCCTGGGTGGGCAATTTATCGTGGGCTTTCTGCTGGGTGAGGGCCTAAGGCAGTTGCCTAGTTCGCCTTAATGGTAGGTCCGCCACTGCTGGCTGGAGAAGTGGTACTGCTTTCGGTGGGGATGGTGACTTGGCTCTGTAAAATAAGAGCATACATAACAATGAATACAATACACTACACTACATCATGTGTAGGTTCAATCAATCAGTGTCTATTCAAACTGGGTCAATCTATTTACCTGGGTTGATTTTCTAGCTAGGCTTAGATTTGGCCTGGCCGCAGAAACATGAGCACCACCAAATCTTGACTTGTTCAACTGAAAAGCAACAAGGCAAACGTCTGTGTCGTGAGAGAACTATATTGACAAATTATCATTCAGTGAACAAAATGTAAAATATTTATGGTCAATTTATGAGGCCAAATACCATTAAAATATGTGGGGGTGGGTGCTTACGGCCCACAGACACCAGCAATGAACCTAAGGCCCTTTGGCCAGGACTTTGACTGGCTGCTGCTGTCTGCTGCCCTGCAGTGCCTTGAACCGGACCCACTGCTGCCGACTGCTGCCCTGCAGGCCCAGTAGGACTTTGCCTGGCTGCTGCCGTCTGCTGCCCTGCAGTGCCTTGAACCGGACCCACTAGTGCCTAATGCTGCCCTGCAGGCCCAGTAGGACTTTGCCTGGCTGCTGCCGTCTGCGGCCCTGCAGTGCCTTGAACCGGACCCACTGCTGCCGACTGCTGCCCTGCAGGCCCAGTAGGACTTTGCCTGGCTGCTGCCGTCTGCGGCCCTGCAGTGCCTTGAACCGGACCCACTGCTGCCGACTGCTGCCCTGCAGGCCCAGTAGGACTTTGCCTGGCTGCTGCCGTCTGCGGCCCTGCAGGCCCAGAGGCAGTACTTGCTCCAGTTGGCTGTAGAGACATCACAAATTAGTTTGCATATTGATACACATACACACACACACTTTTTGAGTCTTGAATTGACCAGCGTTACCTTCTGAGTGTGGAATCCACAAACACACGCCCTTACTAGACCAAACAAAGACCTCTGTCCTTGTGTCTGCATTGGACATTTTTCAATCTAGAAATAAAAGTTATACAATTGTTTGAGTTTTCATTTTCGTATGTGTAGTCACAGAGATATGATGTAACTGATTTGCTTTTTACATTTGGATTTCCTTGTGGGAACATTGCCTTTTATCCTATTTAATACATGTTATAATGACTTAATAACAATAAATACATTATACTGTGCCATGTATATAGTCATACCCTTTGATACAGCTCGTACCACTTCTTCTGCCTTGGTGCTGGCTTGTTCCCACCCCCGGCAGGCCAGGATCCAGTGCTGGCAAACTTTCTCAAACGTGCCAACCATTCTGATTCTGACATTGCCTTGTGTGACTTCACAGATTTTGCCTTTGGTGACATAGTAATTGCACATTGTTTTTAATGAATGAAAATAACATAAATCCATGAAGAGCAGACCATCTTCCCTGTAATAGTATTAGCCCTATTCTCCACACAGGTGAACCCCCCTCCTCACCACTGTCTCCCTTTCCTGCCATTACCTGTACAACCTCTCAATATTTCGTTTATACATCTGAATTTAAACGATTGTGCATAAAATACTCTTATTCACAGTCAAAACATTTCGTTATCATTCATTCATAGCCCACGTAAAAGCACCCTTAATATAGTTAACGTTATTTGACGAGGACTAGCGTAATTCCAGTACAGATAACAGAGTGATTATAAGATAGCTATATAGCTAAATAAATCGAAATGACAACAACGGGAATAATTACTTCAATACTTCAATACTTCAAGTTATATCGTACAAGACTAACAGATTATATTAGCAGACCAAAGGCATGAGCGAAATTGCAGTCAGAGAAAGCAGCTTAGGTAAAAAGCTAGCTAAACCAAGGGGAAATGACTTCAATAATTAAAGTAAATACGATCTGCAGGTATACGACTTATGTTATTGTCATGCATTTAAAAATTAATTGTATGCATCTATGTCGCCAAAAGCAACATCTCTAAAATATAGCGACATTTTAGTCAGATAAATTATAGCGTTTTAAAGGTAGAAAGCTAGCTATACACAAAACAATTATCCCATTCAGCAGTGTAGTTAATGTGTAAATACTCACCATGTCGACAAATTTCCTCGGTTTATTTAACTTGATACAGCTTTAGAGGGAGGATTGCTTCCTTGAAGTTGTTTGAATTACGGACGCATCTTCTGGCTATTTGAGCTATCCAGAGGTTTGCATTTTCGATTTGCCCGCCCCCCCCTCCAGGTCCAGCGTCAGCTAAGTGACGTCGCCTGACGTCGCGCTCCAGCATTTCTGCCGTGCGTGCTGCCCGACGGCGCTCTCCAGGATTTCTGCCGTGATTGGTCAATTGTTATCAACTCTGCAAACTGGTGCGAACGTGATTGGCCAAATCTTTTCAGAATCTTTTCAGGTCTAAAAAAAATTAGCCGGTCGTGTAGTCGGCAGCTGTGGCTGTTAACCAGAAGGTGGCTGGTTCGATCCCCAACCAGAAGGACATTTTTTTTTTGCTGGTCCATCATAAGAGAGTCACTGTTACTCATTTTTCAGGCAATTGGGAACATAACTGACATTCAGAATACAAAAGGGACATTTGAGAATAATAACTGAAAAAAAATGCAGTTTTTTTGCCTAAGTCCATACTGGTGCTCTCCCTTGTGTGTTTGACCCTCAGTGACCTTTAATAGACGGCAGGCATATGGGGCCTACTCTGGTACATAAGTTAGCCATGTGGGCTCTCTGTGACTTAAAACGAGACACAGAGCAGTCATCGCTGCTGGTGTGTGACCCTCAGCAAAATCAAGATTCAAACACAGAAAAATACCTTCAAACTTTGTTTTATTTAGATATATTAAAAAATAGCAAATACAACACACAAACAAACACAAACAATTCCAAACATAACCACACACGGCGAACGTTGTGTGTGTGTGTGTGTGTGTGTGTGTGTGTGTGTGTGTGTGTGTGTGTGTGTGTGTGTCTGTGTGTGTCTGTGTCTGTGTCTGTGTGTATGTGTGTGTGTGTGTGTGTGTGTGTGCGCGTGCACATTAGGGATTTGGGGGTTAACTGCAGCTGGAACCTGCCTCCTCCACTACGCGCATTCTTCTGGGTAGGACCCGGTTTCTGTTGAGGGCCCGGCGTCTGAGGACCCGGAGATGCTGCATTACCAACTCCAATTCCCTCCTGGAACTTTCCAGTTTGTCCTGAAGAGATTTTCTTTGTTTTAGAAGGATTTTGCAGGACTCGCAGCACACTCGCAGAGTCATATCTAAACAACACAAAAAACATTCTGGTAATGGTAAAAATCTTAGATAATACGACACACACACACACACACACACACACACACACACAAACACACACACACAAACGCACACACACACACACACACAGCTCCCCTCCCACCTCCCCCCTGGCTGACTGCCACACAGCTTCTCCAGCCACTAACCATCTAACTAATAGTTACAACTCAATAGCTAAACATACTTGTAATAACAGAACACTCACCGTCTTGAAAACTCACGGCAATCTTGAAAGAAATGTCTCTGAAATTTGTCTTTAAGAATCTTGCTGCTCCACTCTCCAGCTCTTTCGCCCACAAAATGGCGACAGAGTAGGTCAGGCTTATATACTGGGGAGAGATTCTGAGAGGCGGGTTCAGGCTTTGCTTCAGGGGGACTCTTGAAACAGTCAACAGAGGAATTTGAAGAATTTGAGGGTGCCTTGAAACTTTCTCGGTGTGTGTGTGAAAGAGAGAGAGTTGTGTGTGTGTGTCTGTGTGTCTGTGTGCCTGTGTGTTTGTCTGTGTGTCTATGTGCCTGTGTGTGTGTCTGTGTGCCTGTGTGTGTGTGTGTGTTGTCTTTAGGTGTAAATGCAAGCTGAGTGCTGATGTAAATGGCTGAATTCCTAGTGCTATGAGAGCTGCAGTGGTAGCACAGGAAGAGATGACAGATTTCTCCTCCTTTTCTGTCAGAGGCAACCGTGGCCTACTGGTTAGGGTTCAGCGCTCAAGCTGGGGCCCATAAGGCCATCTAAGAGGGGGGGGGAGAAAAAAGAGGGGGAAGAAGGAAAAAGGGAGAAAAGAGAGGAGAAAAGAAGAGAGGAGGAAGGAGGAAGAAAATGTGGGTGTTTCTGCATCCATACCTATCTGAGAAATGCATTTCTAACTGCTTTAACAATATTTGGACCCACAACTGGTTTTGTCTGCAGACGGGATACGAACCTACGATTTGGGAATTATGAGTTCCGTTTTTTTCACATCCTCTCCGCGGATATTTATATCAAATTAAGAGCTCCATAAGTGCATTTCCCATAACTTACAGAACACATAAAATTAGTATAATTGACACAATAGGATACAAATCAGCAACATAAAAAACTATTAATGAGAACACAAAACTCAACAACCCCACTATATTTCTATCTAAATTTAAACAATCGTCTCATACAAATACATTTGTGTTCTTTATGTGTAATAATTATTTATTTCTTCTCCCACATACCTGTACCCAGTGGCGGACCTACCATTAAGGCGAACTAGGCAACTGCCTTAGGCCCTCACCCAGCAGAAAGCCCACGATAAATTGCCCACCCAGGCACTGATGGGACGGCCTAAGTCCATAACCAACCGGCCCTCCCGCAGATATCGTCGGTTGCGACAGTTTTCCTTGCTTAAGCGAATACATTATATACCTGTCATGATAACCAACGGGATTCACTGTCTGCTATTTATACTACTCCTAGTGACCTGTATTCACACTCATGGTTACTATTGTCTTACTATTTTCTAATCTCCTCCGTCAGTCTTACTATGTTTATTTGTTATTAAATGTTAATCACTCTAGCCTAATACTTGCATGTCTCGCTCGTAGACACCTTTAACACCCCTACACACACACACACACACACACACATAATCACACACCCAGCATGCAACACTATCATTACCACTGATGTTTACACCCCATCGTATGTTCTGTTCTGTTCATTTCTACAACAAAGTTCAAACCAGTGGCGGCGGACCTTAAGGGCGATTGTGGCGACGAACTGCTTTCAGGAAAAGGAGATTTTTTTCTCTGTCGGCGTACTAATTAAGATAAATTGACAACAAAACAATTAGGACTTCCTACACCAAATGTATCGATTCAACAGGTTTCTATAAAGGGTGGAACCCTACATCCAAGAATTGGAACGAAAGAAAATCATGGCTAGCACGCTGTGAAGTGGCTAACGCGGTCTGTATTTCTTTATTTGTAGGCTACCGCTGTCACTTTTCATAGGTTGTACAGTGTGAATGTTCGCTTTTTGCCCTAACACTGAGTTATTTTCTTTGTGAAGACTTAGTTAGCTTTTGTAAGCCAATACTTTCGAGATCAGTCAATAAATATAGTTGGTTTTGACTTATATGTTGCCCCCTTCTTTACGTTGTTACTGGACATTTATGTGTCCTGTAAAGCTATGTTGCATCATACAACATTTGAGACATGTGGATAATGAAAAAGTGGGATAATTTAATGCGGAGCCAAATCATGTTTGCTTATGAAGGCTCCTGAATGCAACTTTCTTCCATATAACTAGCTACTGTAGCTATGTAGGTAGAGGGGAAATATTTTGATTGTGTGCTGCCATCTACTATACAAAAAGGTATTGCTGTATGAGTTAATCAGCCTACAAAAAAAATGATATTGCTTAATGTAGGTCGCCCTAATCATTATCAAAAAAATTGTGTACTCTTTCTCTGCTGACATTTATTCCTAAAGGCTCTGTAGTTATACATATAGGCCTAACCATCTGATACTAGCCCAGAGTTAAGCATATTCATCTAGCAAACTATAGGCCCTACCTTCCTTGGAGTGTTACAATAGCCAGTATCATTTTATTCCATGTGTCCATCCAGGCAAATTTGTGGATCCAAATGTTATTAAAAAACATATATAATGTTATTTCTTTGCAATCATCCAAAATTATGTTAAGTGTATGGGTATTTTGCATACATTGAGCGGGCAACGCGTCGTATATTAAGTGGGCCGCTCTGACAGACAACTCCCGGGCCACTTTTTCCCCCCAGTCCGCCCCTGCTTTGAGGTGGCCCTTTTTTTTTTGCATTAAAAGGACGGATGAAGAGGGCCCCTGGCTATGTTTTCGACTTAGGCCCCCAAATGACTAGGTCCGCCACTGCTCTCGATTTCGCGCCGTCACCCGGTGGCAAAACCTCTTTCTGTGATCCTCCAGGCCTTAGGGGATTTTCAGAAGGTGTCCGAGAAAGGTGCATGGTCGTCGGACTGACCGTTTTCGGTCGGGAGGGTATTTTGTGGAGCCTCCGCCACCACCCCCAACTTGTACCCATGGTTAACCAAAACCCTACCCATGGTTAACCAAAATGGACTTAGAAAAAATCCACAGTTTTCAGACCTCCAGAGGGGTAGGACCCTGCTCAAAGGTGTCCGAGAATACTGCACCTTCAGCGGACATGCCATGAGCCTCTAGACCCCTCTATATCCTCCAGGAGGACCAGGATTTGAGGAACATGTGTCCGAGAACAGTGCACCTTCAGCGGACTGGCCCTGAGCAGCTACACCCCTGGTTACATCCTCCACAGGCACCAGGATGTGACAGAATGTGTCTGAGAATAGGTCACCTTCAGCGGACATGCCTTGAGCCTCTAGACCCCTATACATCCTCCGGGAGAGGGAAGAGAGTGTGGTCAACAGTCCGCTTCAAACCGCTTGAAAATCGGACACTCAGAGGCTGAGTTACCTCTTTGTGGAACTTTTTTTATTTTTCGTTCTGAGCCTAAGTCCACTTTTTTAGGGTGCTCTCGATTTCGCGCCGTCACCCGGTGGCAAAACCTCTTTCTGTGATCCTCCAGGCCTTAGGGGGATTTTCAGAAGGTGTCCGATAAAGGTGCATGGTCGTCGGACTGACCGTTTTCGGTCGGGAGGGTATTTTGTGGAGCCCTCGCCACCACCCCCAACTTTTTCGTACCCATGGTTAACCAAAACCCTACCCATGGTTAACCAAAATGGACTTAGAAAAAATCCAGAATTTTCAGACCTCCAGAGGGGTAGGACCCTGCTCAAAGGTGTCCGAGAATACTGCACCTTCAGCGGACATGCCATGAGCCTCTAGACCCCTCTATATCCTCCAGGAGGACCAGGATTTGAGGAACATGTGTCCGAGAACAGTGCACCTTCAGCGGACTGGCCATGTGCAGCTACACCCCTAATTACACCTTCCACAGGCACCAGGATGTGACAGAATGTGTCCGAGAATAGGTCACCTTCAGCGGACTGGCCATGTGCAGCTACACCCCTAGTTACATCCTCCACAGGCACCAGGATGTGAACATAATGTGTCCGAGAATAGGTCACCTTCAGCGGACATGCCTTGAGCCTCTAGACCCCTATACATCCTCCGGGAGAGGGACGAGAGTGTGGTCAACAGTCCGCTTCAAACCGCTTGAAAATCGGACATTCAGAGGCTGAGTTACCTCTTTGTGGAACTTTTTTTATTTTTCGTTCTGAGCCTAAGTCCACTTTTTTAGGGTGCTCTCGATTTCGCGCCGTCACCCGGTGGCAAAACCTCTTTCTGTGA
Source organism: Sprattus sprattus (assembly GCF_963457725.1). Lineage (NCBI taxonomy): Eukaryota > Metazoa > Chordata > Actinopteri > Clupeiformes > Clupeidae > Sprattus > Sprattus sprattus. The sequence continues at coordinate 50,088,683 of NC_137923.1, read as the reverse complement.
TCCTCCAGGCCTTAGGGGGATTTTCAGAAGGTGTCCGAGAAAGGTGCATGGTCGTCGGACTGACCGTTTTCGGTCGGGAGGGTATTTTGTGGAGCCCTCGCCACCACCCCCAACTTTTTCGTACCCATGGTTAACCAAAACCCTACCCATGGTTAACCAAAATGGACTTAGAAAAAATCCAGAATTTTCAGACCTCCAGAGGGGTAGGACCCTGCTCAAAGGTGTCCGAGAATACTGCACCTTCAGCGGACATGCCATGAGCCTCTAGACCCCTCTATATCCTCCAGGAGGACCAGGATTTGAGGAACATGTGTCCGAGAACAGTGCACCTTCAGCGGACTGGCCATGTGCAGCTACACCCCTAGTTACACCTTCCACAGGCACCAGGATGTGACAGAATGTGTCCGAGAATAGGTCACCTTCAGCGGACTGGCCATGTGCAGCTACACCCCTAGTTACATCCTCCACAGGCACCAGGATGTGAACATAATGTGTCCGAGGACAGAGCACCATCAACGGACTCTTTACCAGCTTTGAGTCCCTTGTTTTCGACTTCCAGAGGCACCATAATGTCAAAAACATGTGTCCGCCAAAGATGCACCATCAACGGACTCTCTGCGAGCTTCGAGTCCCTTGTTTTCGACTTCCAGATGCACCATAATGTCAAAAACATGTGCCCGAGAAAGATGCACCATCAACGGACTCTCTATGAGCTTCTGGGGCCTTGTTACAATCCTCCAGGAGGCTTCTGAAAAGGAGCTCTCTAGTCCCGAGATGGTACCCGGTGGCAAAACCTCTTTTTGGCATCCTCCAGGCTTAAGGGGAATCCTCAGAGAGTGTCCGAAAAAAGTGCACTGTCGTCGGACTGACCGTTTTGGCTCGGGAGGGTAGGCCATGGAGATCGCGCCAGCACCCCCAACTTTTTTTTACCCATGGTTAACCAGTAACTATGAGTCTCTTAAGGTTCCATAAGAGAGTCATACTATGACTCTTATGGAAAAGTAACTATGACTCTGTCATAGGGTCGGGGCAAAAACGAATCTCAAGAACATTAAGGCTAAATAAATATCAGAGTTGATCCAAATGATTGAGGGAAGTTGGCTAGCAATAACCCCAATTATGGGATAAAGATTGGCTCTGAAAGAGGAAATAGCCTGGAAATTTACTGTGGGAGGAATCGGTGACTTGGTCGCACTGACAGGTGTGATTCTGTATCAGCACGGTGGCTCAGTGGGTAGGGCGCGGCACCACGAACCTGAAGAGCACAGGTTCGAAACCCGCAAAGGGTAAGATTTCAGAAGAACATCTGAGAATCGCAGGTTCAAATCCCACCTGAAGCAACTATGTCCTAAGTTGCATATGAATCCCCGGAGAAAAATAACACACAAATCGCAATCAAACTCTGTAAACAGAACGTGGCAAACTCTGTAAGCAGAACATGGCATACTTTGAAGACAGAACTTGGCAAACTCTGTATACACAACCAGGAAAACGGAGTGAGGCAAACTCTGTAAACAGAACGTGGCAAACTCTGTAACAGAACTCAGCAAACTCTGTGAAAAGAACCTGGCAAGTTCTTTAAACAGAAAATATAATATTTTGTTTTTATCTTTTTTTAAAGCCATTCGTCTCACACGTTTCACCCTAGAAAGGCGCCCGGTGTACGCCGGAGTATCCTTTCTGCCCCCGGTGATTTCGCATCCCAGGTGCTGAGGTCCCACGGGGCCTCTACTTGGGAGGGTAGGGAATTTCGGTCGACCCCTCCCGCTGGCAGGCCGTTGCTGAGGATTGTGTAAATCAGTTGTAAAAGTCACACAGCAATCATATAATATAAAATTATATGTTTTTCGGTTTCCTAACCGTTGTCGGCAGTGGAAGTCGATTGTAAAAATCACAGGTACGGTGTTGCCCCCCGCACAGTAACCGGAACCCCACGGGGTGGGCAGAGAAATCTGCCAGAACATCCAGCAGGAATGGCTGCGATGAAGAAGGGCAAGACCACAGGTCGCAAGGCTAAGTGGTCTGTAAAAGAACTAAAAACTTTGATGGAGATGGAGGAGGCTCTCGAGCAAGGCCAATACTCTGTATATTACATGAATGTGGAAATTGCAAGTCAGCTTCCAGGTAGGTCCTCCCACGAAGTGAAAGAGAAAAGACAGTGCATGAGACGGCAATCTCACAGGAGAAGCACTAAGCTCTTACTGCAGCCAACAGAGGCAAACCTGGAGAGGCAGGAAATCCCTGCTGAACTCAATCTGCTGATACAGCCACGAGGGTTACAAGCAGTAACTGGCCTCAACAGAAAATTAAGGTGGCAAGCTGGTGCTCTCATTGACATGTACACTCACGAACACGAAATCAGGCGGGCGCTCACACTGGCAAGCAGGAAGGACCCGGGCGCAGCAGTGGCCATTGAGACCGCTACGGCGATGGTGATAAGGGAGGCGAGAAGAAAAGGTCCAGCGACCAAAAAGAACAGCAAAGCTGGCGAGCCGATGAAGCCCCGAAGCAAGCGAGAAATGAAGAGGGATGAGGTCCATAAACTCAGAAAACTAATGAGTACGGACCCGGCTAAGCTTGTTAGCTATGTCCTTGACGGGAGTGAAGCGACCGACTGCCCAGTCCCGCTGCCTCAATTACACAAAGTGTTTGAAAGGCGTTGGATGGGGTCAGAAGGTGCCTTCAAGGGCTTGGGAGGCTTTAAGGCCGCCAGCGGGGCGGACAACGAACACTTCTCCACCCTGTTCACCCCCGAAGAGGTGCTCACACACCTCAGAAAGACGGACAGGAAATCGGCACCAGGCACGGACGGCATCGGGCGGGATGACCTACTCCTCTGGGACCCGAAGGGTGTGAAGCTATCAAAACTCTTTGGCAGCTGGCTTGCGGCGGGGTTCATACCTCAGTGTGTAAAGCCCGCGAGAACTGTACTGATACCAAAGACCTCCGACCCTCTGCTGTTGAATGACCCGAATAACTGGCGCCCAATCACTATCGGCTCGATGCTGATGCGGCTGTTCTCACGACTGCTAAATGGGCGCCTTACGAAAGCCTGCACTATCCACGACAGGCAGCGAGGGTTCAGGGACTCTCCTGGCTGTAGTGAGAATCTTCACATCCTTCAAAGTCTGGTTAAAGCCAGCAGGAGGGAGAGAAAGTCACTAGCGGTGGTGCTCGTGGACGTGGCAAAGGCTTTCGATACGGTGACACACGAGCACTTGCTTGCAGTGCTCAGGCAGAGAGGTCTGGATGAACACATCATAAACACAATACAAAGCTCGTACGACGGGGGCGTAACTTGCATTGAAGCCGGGGGAGAACAATCTGAACCCATTGCAATGAAAGTCGGTGTGAAGCAGGGTGACCCAC
>NC_137923.1:50055314-50080314 GCF_963457725.1 Sprattus sprattus | reverse complement strand
TGACAAAGTGCTTATTTATTTTAAAATTTTGAACTGTATATATTATAAAAGAAAAGGGTTCAATGTTTCCGTGGTTGTTCTTTTTATGTCTCTAAGACGAAAACTCGCGGAGCTTTACATTTTTTTTGACAAAAAAATAAAAATATCCCGTACGAGGGATATAGACCTTAGACAGTTAACCATGGGTAGAAAAATTAAAAAAGTTGTAAATTTTTCTAAGTCCAAACTGGTTAACCATGGGTAGAATTTCCGTAGGCTGCGCACCACTGACTTAAGCCTCAGAGAGGGGCTTTAAGGCCGGTTATGGGCTTAAGGGTGGACCGGTGCTTAAGTCTGGTTATTCCTAGGGGGGCGTGTCCCCTGGAGGGGGGGTGCCAGGCCAGGGAGAGCCCCGGAGAAGGTGCACTCTGGTGGGGGTGAGGTGTGAGGTGTGGTGGGGGTGGAGGGTGGAGGGTGGAGGGTGTCCCCGGGTAAGGTGCACTCAGGTGGAGGGTGGAGGGTGTCCCCGGGTAAGGTGCACTCTGGTGGGGGTGAGGTGTGAGGTTGTCCCAGAGTAAGTGTGACTCTCTCAAGGTTTTTCTTTTAGCTCCTGAGCCTAAGTCATGTTTGGCTAGGGCTCAGGGGCTTTTTTTTTTGCGAAATTTCCATAAGAGAGTCATAGTTACTCCCGACTGAGTATGTGTGACTCTCTTAAGGTTTGTGTGACTCTCTTAAGGTTTTCTTTAGCTCCTGAGCCTAAGTCCTGTTTGGACTTGGGCTCAGGGGCTTTTTTTTTGCGAAATTTCCATAAGAGAGTCATAGTTACTCTCTGACTTTTGACTGGAATTTTTTAAAGTCCTGACTGAGTATGTGTGACTCTATTAAGCCCCTGAGCCTTAGTCCTGTTTGGACTTGGGCTCAGGGGCCTTTTTTTGGCAAAATTTTTCATGGGAGTCTGCCTGGGAGTGTGCCTGCAGTCTGCCTGGGAGTCTGCCTGCACTCTGCCTGTGTGTGTGTGTGTCTTCAGGACCGTGGAGAGCAGCAGTCATTGGTCTGCCTCCAGCAGTCATTTGGCTACCTTAGAGAGTCAGGAGCCGGCAGCCCGCTAGGGCCGCGGGCGACCTGTCACCAAGCGCGTCCCTCAAGGCGGTGAGTTGACCCACGGACCAGTGCTGGCCGCCGAGCAACATGCTCAATGACCGACTTTTTTGTACGAGGTCGGTCCTCGGAACTCCTGGGGGTATCCGCCTGGATGGAGGTGTTCTGAACCTCGTGCAGGAGTTCTTGCAGCCCATGGGAGGTGGTTTACGGCGGAGTTTACCAGGCTCTTACTCTGTTCGCTACCCCCACCACCGCCCGGGGCTTCTTCATCCAGGCGTTTCTCGCCTTTCAAGGGAGGCCACCGAGCCTGCGTCCTGATCTTACCGTTCCTGTTTCCTACTAGCAGGGTGTCGGACGTCCTGGAGACGCTGCGTATTGCATTAGCTGCGCTCCCACCCGCTTGCCGCCCTGCTAGCTCGGGCAGACGAACATACAGGACCCTGACCGTGTCTCGAGGCTTTGTACCTATCCAGGCATCGGAGATTCTGTATCCTTGCATTCGTCTGGACGCGCATTCGTGGGTAACGGCTCCATTATACTGTGTATCCCAAGCTATCTACCTACCACCATCAGCTTTTGGGTTTTGGCTCAGCAGGTGATGTTTTATTGTCTGCTCAGAGAGGCTGAACCACCACCTGTGGACCCCAGACGCCACCGAAGTGGAAACTGGGTTTCTATGTGCTTGTCCTCTCGCTCTGAATCCTGGGCTTGTCTTCTCCTTGTGTGGTTATGTTTGTTGACCCACTATAGTGGGGTTGTTTTTATCTTATCACAATAAGAATGTGTTTGTTTAGTGTGTAGCGCAGTTATGCTATGGGGTGTTGAGTTGTAATATTATGTGTAGCTTTAAGGGTTTAATTATCCACCTTGCTTGTCCGCACCAGGTCGCCCTGAGTGTGTGCCAAGCCGGCATCGAGAACCTCACTGCACAGCCCCGTGGCACCGGGGAACGGACGTCCAACCGAGATCGTTGTTGATATCTACAACATCTTTCTCCATTCCTCGCTTCTCGCCCCAGATTTTCGGGTGCGCAGTTAAGGTCTGACCCGTAACCTGAGACACACCCTCCACTCAGTGTTCCTGACTGGTGCCTCGTTCTTCAGGTTTGTGGAACGGACGTCTAACTGAGGTCGCCATTGAACTTTAGATACCTCGCTCCGTTTCTCGCTTGCCGCCACAGCCTTCAGACGATCAGTCATCAGCACAAGTTCGCCTCATGAAAACCGGAGATTCCTACCGATATGCCACGTCCCACTGTGTGGTGTGTTTGTTTAGTGTGTAGCGCAGTTACACTACGGGGTGTTGAGCTGCTTATTATGTGTAGGTTTTTAAGGATGCAATGTGCATTGTGGTCCGGTGATCCGCCCTGTATAGCTTTTCCTCTTAAGCTTTTCACTTTAATATAAAGTATTCAATCCCTACTTTGTAGGATGTCACTCAAGATAGTTAAGGATCCTCTCAGAACACTCTTACAAAGTCTCGACGCAAGAGCTTTTGCACTGCTCTTAGAAAGTCCCATTCTCTTGAGGATCTTGTTGTTGGGTTTATGCCAGAGGCCCCTCGCTCCCAGTGGAAATCCGTGTATTTCCACTTCCTCTACACCCATGACCTGTTTCACCAAGTTCTTGATGGGTTTGTAGTGCTTTACTTTCTCTCGGCCTGCGAGTTTTAGTGTGTTGATGTTCCTTTCAAACCGCACTGTCACATCCAGCACCATTGCCTTACCATCTTTGCAAAAGACCAAGTCTGGGCGTCTCACATTTGGTCTGCTTCCAAATTCTTTCTCCCTGTGGACAACCCAGCCCTGCTTCTTCGCAGCGACTGCCAGTCGATGGCATGCAAAATTGTGTCGCTCCAGTCGTTTCGCCCTACCGCTGGGACATGCTCCGAGGAGGTGTGAGGCGGACTCAAGCCTCGCGTGACAGCCTCGGCAACTCGCGTTCCACTTGCTTTGGCCCCTTGCCATAAATTCCCTGGTAGGGTAGACGTTCGCTTGTAGCTGTAGTGCTTGTGAGCAGAATTTGTGTTGCACTTTTGGGAGTTTGGAGAGCCAGGCATTAGACTCTGGAGAGTCTTTGAACCAGGCTATTCCAACTCCCTGCACCGACTTGCCTGCCCACCGGTCGAACTCTACATCTTGCCACTCGCATGGTCTCTTGTACCGGGATAGCTGAGGGGCCCCATCTGCTTCAGTAACGTTCGTTACTGGCACACCCTCTGGAGTTGGTAATTTCTCCAGTTGCCCGCCCTTTTTGAGCCAAGCTCTTCTCCAGTCCTCCAGCCCGTTCTGGTCCCAGGCTATCTTTCTGATGACTTCATCATCAGAGTGCAAAAGTTTCCACAACCGCTTTGCCTGCATAGCAGGAATAACGGCGCTCAACTTTTGTAGCCCCAGACCTCCGTCTCTCGCTCTAGCATAGAGCAACCCATCACATGTGGTCTGCGCTAGACCCAGCCATGTTTTTACTGTGCTACGTAGTAGCCGGTCCAGCAGTCGCAGCCGAACTATACTGTAGTCGCAGTGGTCGGCCCGGTAGAAATGCCTGGGGATTATGAAGGTCTTAAGCAGCCAAATCTTTTGAGGGGCAGTTAATGGTGTCGCCCCTACCTTATCCAGCGCCACTTGTAACTCTTTGAGAATGTCGGGTTTCTCGAGGCCCCTCACTGGACCGACCTGAATTCCCAGATATCTTACCGCCCTTCCACTTTCAACCATTTCTATTGGTGTCCCCTCGATCTGCCAGGGGGGACAGTCATTCACTTTCATTTTCATGCTGTGTTTCAAGGGGGTAACCATGAAGCCGAAGCACTTACTTGCGTGCACCTTAAGCCCCGTCAGGGCACAGAAGTCATTCAGTGTGTCGCTGACCAGCACCAGGTCATCTGCGAATGCAAGCGAGACCAGCTTTGTGTCTGCGATCTTTACTCCCTTACCGAGGCTTTCCAGTGTGTGGAGCAGTGGATCAAGAGCCAGATTGAAAAGCAATGGGGACAGTGGGTCACCCTGCTTCACACCGACTTTCATTGCAATGGGTTCAGATTGTTCTCCCCCGGCTTCAATGCAAGTTACGCCCCCGTCGTACGAGCTTTGTATTGTGTTTATGATGTGTTCATCCAGACCTCTCTGCCTGAGCACTGCAAGCAAGTGCTCGTGTGTCACCGTATCGAAAGCCTTTGCCACGTCCACGAGCACCACCGCTAGTGACTTTCTCTCCCTCCTGCTGGCTTTAACCAGACTTTGAAGGATGTGAAGATTCTCACTACAGCCAGGAGAGTCCCTGAACCCTCGCTGCCTGTCGTGGATAGTGCAGGCTTTCGTAAGGCGCCCATTTAGCAGTCGTGAGAACAGCCGCATCAGCATCGAGCCGATAGTGATTGGGCGCCAGTTATTCGGGTCATTCAACAGCAGAGGGTCGGAGGTCTTTGGTATCAGTACAGTTCTCGCGGGCTTTACACACTGAGGTATGAACCCCGCCGCAAGCCAGCTGCCAAAGAGTTTTGATAGCTTCACACCCTTCGGGTCCCAGAGGAGTAGGTCATCCCGCCCGATGCCGTCCGTGCCTGGTGCCGATTTCCTGTCCGTCTTTCTGAGGTGTGTGAGCACCTCTTCGGGGGTGAACAGGGTGGAGAAGTGTTCGTTGTCCGCCCCGCTGGCGGCCTTAAAGCCTCCCAAGCCCTTGAAGGCACCTTCTGACCCCATCCAACGCCTTTCAAACACTTCGTGTAATTGAGGCAGCGGGAATGGGCAGTCGGTCGCTACACTCCCGTCAAGGACATAGCTAACAAGCTTAGCCGGGTCCGTACTCATTAGTTTTCTGAGTTTATGGACCTCATCCCTCTTCATTTCTCGCTTGCTTCGGGGCTTCATCGGCTCGCCAGCTTTGCTGTTCTTTTTGGTCGCTGGACCTTTTCTTCTCGCCTCCCTTATCACCATCGCCGTAGCGGTCTCAATGGCCACTGCTGCGCCCGGGTCCTTCCTGCTTGCCAGTGTGAGCGCCCGCCTGATTTCGTGTTCGTGAGTGTACATGTCAATGAGAGCACCAGCTTGCCACCTTAATTTTCTGTTGAGGCCAGTTACTGCTTGTAACCCTCGTGGCTGTATCAGCAGATTGAGTTCAGCAGGGATTTCCTGCCTCTCCAGGTTTGCCTCTGTTGGCTGCAGTAAGAGCTTAGTGCTTCTCCTGTGAGATTGCCGTCTCATGCACTGTCTTTTCTCTTTCACTTCGTGGGAGGACCTACCTGGAAGCTGACTTGCAATTTCCACATTCATGTAATATACAGAGTATTGGCCTTGCTCGAGAGCCTCCTCCATCTCCATCAAAGTTTTTAGTTCTTTTACAGACCACTTAGCCTTGCGACCTGTGGTCTTGCCCTTCTTCATCGCAGCCATTCCTGCTGGATGTTCTGGCAGATTTCTCTGCCCACCCCGTGGGGTTCCGGTTACTGTGCGGGGTGCAACACCGTACCTGTGATTTTTACAATCGACTTCCACTGCCGACAACGGTTAGGAAACCGAAAAACATATAATTTTATATTATATGATTGCTGTGTGACTTTTACAACTGATTTACACAATCCTCAGCAACGGCCTGCCAGCGGGAGGGGTCGACCGAAATTCCCTACCCTCCCAAGTAGAGGCCCCGTGGGACCTCAGCACCTGGGATGCTTTACGAAATCACCGGGGGCAGAAAGGATACTCCGGCGTACACCGGGCGCCTTTCTAGGGTGAAACGTGTGAGACGAATGGCTTTAAAAAAAGATAAAAACAAAATATTATATTTTCTGTTTAAAGAACTTGCCAGGTTCTTTTCACAGAGTTTGCTGAGTTCTGTTACAGAGTTTGCCACTTTCTGTTTACAGAGTTTGCCTCACTCCGTTTACAGAGTTTGCCACATTCTTTTTACAGAGTTTGCCGGGTTGTGTATACAGAGTTTGCCAAGGTCTGTCTTCAAAGTATGCCATATTCTGCTTACAGAGTTTGCCACGTTCTGTTTACAGAGTTTGATTGCGATTTGTGTGTTATTTTTCTCCGGGGATTCATATGCAACTTAGGACATAGTTGCTTCAGGTGGGATTTGAACCTGCGATTCTCAGATGTTCTTCTGAAATCTTACCCTTTGCGGGTTTCGAACCTGTGCTCTTCAGGTTCGTGGTGCCGCGCCCTACCCATTGAGCCACCGTGCTGATACAGAATCCCACCTGTCAGTGCGACCAAGTCACCGATTCCTCCAACAGTACATTTCCAGGCTATTTCCTCTTTCAGAGCCAATCTTTATCCCATAATTGGGGTTATTGCTAGCCAACTTCCCTCAATCATTTGGATCAACTCTGATATTTATTTAGCCTTAATGTTCTTGAGATTCGTTTTTGCCCCGACCCTATGACAGAGTCATAGTTACTTTTCCATAAGAGTCATAGTATGACTCTCTTATGGAACCTTAAGAGACTCATAGTTACTGGTTAACCATGGGTAAAAAAAAGTTGGGGGTGCTGGCGCGAGCTCCATGACCTACCCTCCCGAGCCAAAACGGTCAGTCCGACGACAGTGCACTTTTTTCGGACACTCTCTGAGGATTCCCCTTAAGCCTGGAGGATGCCAAAAAGAGGTTTTGCCACCGGGTACCATCTCGGGACTAGAGAGCTCCTTTTCAGAAGCCTCCTGGAGGATTGTAACAAGGCCCCAGAAGCTCATAGAGAGTCCGTTGATGGTGCATCTTTCTTGGGCACATGTTTTTGACATTATGGTGCATCTGGAAGTCGAAAACAAGGGACTCGAAGCTCGCAGAGAGTCCGTTGATGTTGCATCTTTGGCGGACACATGTTTTTGACATTATGGTGCCTCTGGAAGTCGAAAACAAGGGACTCGAAGCTGGTAAAGAGTCCGTTGATGGTGCTCTGTCCTCGGAAACATTATGTTCACATCCTGGTGCCTGTGGAGGATGTAACTAGGGGTGTAGCTGCACAAGGCCAGTCCGCTGAAGGTGACCTATTCTCGGACACATTCTGTCACATCCTGGTGCCTGTGGAGGATGTAACTAGGGGTGTAGCTGCACATGGCTAGTCCGCTGAAGGTGCACTGTTCTCGGACACATGTTCCTCAAATCCTGGTCCTCCTGGAGGATATAGAGGGGTCTAGAGGCTCATGGCATGTCCGCTGAAGGTGCAGTATTCTCGGACACCTTTGAGCAGGGTCCTACCCCTCTGGAGGTCTGAAAACTGTGGATTTTTTCTAAGTCCATTTTGGTTAACCATGGGTAGGGTTTTGGTTAACCATGGGTACGAAAAAGTTGGGGGTGGTGGCGGAGGCTCCACAAAATACCCTCCCGACCGAAAACGGTCAGTCCGACGACCATGCACCTTTCTCGGACACCTTCTGGAAATCCCCCTAAGGCCTGGAGGATCACAGAAAGAGGTTTTGCCACCGGGTGACGGCGCGAAATCGAGAGCACCCTAAAAAAGTGGACTTAGGCTCAGAACGAAAAATAAAAAAAGTTCCACAAAGAGGTAACTCAGCCTCTGAGTGTCCGATTTTCAAGCGGTTTGAAGCGGACTGTTGACCACACTCTCCTCCCTCTCCCGGAGGATATATAGGGGTCTAGAGGCTCAAGGCATGTCCGCTGAAGGTGACCTATTCTCGGACACATTCTGTCACATCCTGGTGCCTGTGGAGGATGTAACCAGGGGTGTAGCTACTCAGGGCCAGTCCGCTGAAGGTGCACTGTTCTCGAACACATGTTCCTCAAATCCTGGTCCTCCTGGAGGATATAGAGGGGTCTAGAGGCTCATGGCATGTCCGCTGAAGGTGCAGTATTCTCGGACACCTTTGAGCAGGGTCCTACCCCTCTGGAGGTCTGAAAACTGTGGATTTTTTCTAAGTCCATTTTGGTTAACCATGGGTAGGGTTTTGGTTAACCATGGGTACGAAAAAGTTGGGGGTGGTGGCGGAGGCTCCACAAAATACCCTCCCGACCGAAAACGGTCAGTCCGACGACCATGCACCTTTCTCGGACACCTTCTGGAAATCCCCCTAAGGCCTGGAGGATCACAGAAAGAGGTTTTGCCACCGGGTGACGGCGCGAAATCGAGAGCACCCTAAAAAAGTGGACTTAGGCTCAGAACGAAAAATAAAAAAAGTTCGACGAAGAGGTAGCTCAGCCTCTGAGTGTCCGATTTTCAAGCGGTTTGAAGCGGACTGTTGACCACACTCTCCTCCCTCTCCTCTCCTAAACCTTCTGACCGATTGGAAACCTTGACCCGCCAGGGGAGGCACCCTGTCTCACAGGTCCCACCTCCCCGCCACCGCGGTCAGCCTCCAGGCCTGGGACGCCGAGGGCTCTACGGAGCTCTCTGTCACCTTGCCGAACCCTTCTCTAGCGAGAATTTGCCCCGGATGAGTGGGGAGAGGCATATTAGTGGCTGAGGTACCTGAGAAGCACAGGTTCGAACCCCGCGAAGGGCAAGTCTTGGTGAAACCACCCATTAAAGGTGTTAGTTTCGACGAAACCACCTGAAAATCGTAGGATCGAACCCCACATGAAGCAACTCGGTCCTTGTCACAAAGGTCTCTCTGGCTCAAGAGGAAGGCTCGACTCTATAAGGCTCGACACATTGCATCCTTAAAAACCTACACATAATAAGCAGCTCAACACCCCGTAGTGCAACTGCGCTACACACTAAACAAACACACCACACAGTGGGGCGTGGCAGATCGGTATGAATCTCCGGTTTTCATGAGGCGAACTTGTGCTGATGACTGATCGTCTGAAGGCTGTGGCGCCAAGCGAGAAACGGAGCAAGCTATATAGAATTCAATGGCGACCTCAGTTAGACGTCCAGCAGTGCTGGGAGCTCTCTGTGTGTCTGTGGGAGCCTCATGAAGCTCACTGTGTTTGGGGGCAGTGGGCTGGGGCTGAGGGCAGTACTGGGGGTTAGGGTTAGTGCTGGGCAGTGCTGGGAGCTCTGTGTGTGTCTGTGGGACCCTCAGAGAGCTTTAATAGCAGGCAGAATTTTTGGGCCTAAAGGGAGACAAGTGTGAGCCATTGGGGCTTGCTGTGACTTAATACAGTACACAGGGCAGTGTTTGGAGCTCTCTGTGTGTCTCTCTGACCTCTGGGGACCTTTAATAGACAGCAGGCTAATTAGGCCTGTCTGGGGAGGTGTGTGTGTCTGTAGGCCTCCCAGTAAGTGAACCCAACACACTGGGCAGTGTTTGGAGCTCTCTGTGTGTCTCTCTGACCTCTGGGGACCTTTAATAGACAACAGGCTTCTTAGGCCTGTCTGGGGAGGTGTGTGTGTCTTTAGGCCTCCCATTAAGTGAACACAACACACTGGGCAGTGCTGGGAGCTCTCTGTGTGTCTCTCTGACCTTTGGGGACCTTTAATAGACAGCAGGCTTCTTAGGCCTGTCTGGGGAGGTGTGTGTGTCTGTCGGCCTCCCAGTAAATGAACACAACACACTGGGCAGCTCTGGGAGCTCTCTGTGTGTCTCTCTGACCTTTGGGGACCTTTAATAGACAGCAGGCTTCTTAGGCCTGTCTGGGGAGGTGTGTGTGTCTGTCGGCCTCCCAGTAAGTGAACACAACACACTGGGCAGTGCTGGGAGCTCTCTGTGTGTCTCTCTGACCTTTGGGGACCTTTAATAGACAGCAGGCTTCTTAGGCCTGTCTGGGGAGGTGTGTGTGTCTGTAGGCCTCCCAGTAAGTGAACCCAACACACTGGGCAGTGTTTGGAGCTGTCTGGGTGTCTCTCTGACCTTTGGGGACCTTTAATAGACAGCAGGCTTCTTAGGCCTGTCTGGGGAGGTGTGTGTGAAAACCTTAAGAGACTAATGAAAACCTTAAGAGAGTCATAGTTACTTTTCCATAAGAGTCATAGTATGACTCTCTTATGGAACCTTAAGAGACTCATAGTTACTGGTTAACCATGGGTAAAAAAAAGTTGGGGGTGCTGGCGCGAGCTCCATGACCTACCCTCCCGAGCCAAAACGGTCAGTCCGACGACAGTGCACTTTTTTCGGACACTCTCTGAGGATTCCCCTTAAGCCTGGAGGATGCCAAAAAGAGGTTTTGCCACCGGGTACCATCTCGGGACTAGAGAGCTCCTTTTCAGAAGCCTCCTGGAGGATTGTAACAAGGCCCCAGAAGCTCATAGAGAGTCCGTTGATGGTGCATCTTTCTTGGGCACATGTTTTTGACATTATGGTGCATCTGGAAGTCGAAAACAAGGGACTCGAAGCTCGCAGAGAGTCCGTTGATGGTGCATCTTTGGCGGACACATGTTTTTGACATTATGGTGCCTCTGGAAGTCGAAAACAAGGGACTCGAAGCTGGTAAAGAGTCCGTTGATGGTGCTCTGTCCTCGGAAACATTATGTTCACATCCTGGTGCCTGTGGAGGATGTAACTAGGGGTGTAGCTGCACAAGGCCAGTCCGCTGAAGGTGACCTATTCTCGGACACATTCTGTCACATCCTGGTGCCTGTGGAGGATGTAACTAGGGGTGTAGCTGCACATGGCTAGTCCGCTGAAGGTGCACTGTTCTCGGACACATGTTCCTCAAATCCTGGTCCTCCTGGAGGATATAGAGGGGACCTTTAATAGACAGCAGGCTAATTAGGCCTGTCTGGGGAGGTGTGTGTGTCTGTAGGCCTCCCAGTAAGTGAACCCAACACACTGGGCAGTGTTTGGAGCTCTCTGTGTGTCTCTCTGACCTCTGGGGACCTTTAATAGACAGCAGGCTTCTTAGGCCTGTCTGGGGAGGTGTGTGTGTCTGTAGGCCTCCCAGTAAGTGAACCCAACACACTGGGCAGTGTTTGGAGCTCTCTGTGTGTCTCTCTGACCTCTGGGGACCTTTAATAGACAGCAGGCTTCTTAGGCCTGTCTGGGGAGGTGTGTGTGTCTGTAGGCCTCCCAGTAAGTGAACACAACACACTGGGCAGTGCTGGGAGCTCTCTGTGTGTCTCTCTTACCTTTGGGGACCTTTAATAGACAGCAGGCTTCTTAGGCCTGTCTGGGGAGGTGTGTGTGTCTGTAGGCCTCCCAGTAAGTGAACCCAACACACTGGGCAGTGTTTGGAGCTCTCTGTGTGTCTCTCTGACCTTTGGGGACCTTTAATAGACAGGAGGCTTCTTAGGCCTGTCTGGGGAGGTGTGTGTGTCTGTAGGCCTCCAGTGTTTTCTAAGTCCATTTTGGTTAACCATGGGTAGGGTTTTGGTTAACCAGGGGTTTAGCTGCACACGGCCAGTCCGCTGAAGGTGCACTGTTCTCGGACACATGTTCCTCAAATCCTGGTCCTCCTGGAGGATATAGAGGGGTCTAGAGGCTCATGGCATGTCCGCTGAAGGTGCAGTATTCTCGGACACCTTTGAGCAGGGTCCTACCCCTCTGGAGGTCTGAAAACTGTGGATTTTTTCTAAGTCCATTTTGGTTAACCATGGGTAGGGTTTTGGTTAACCATGGGTACGAAAAAGTTGGGGGTGGTGGCGGAGGCTCCACAAAATACCCTCCCGACCGAAAACGGTCAGTCCGACGACCATGCACCTTTCTCGGACACCTTCTGGAAATCCCCCTAAGGCCTGGAGGATCACAGAAAGAGGTTTTGCCACCGGGTGACGGCGCGAAATCGAGAGCACCCTAAAAAAGTGGACTTAGGCTCAGAACGAAAAATAAAAAAAGTTCCACAAAGAGGTAACTCAGCCTCTGAGTGTCCGATTTTCAAGCGGTTTGAAGCGGACTGTTGACCACACTCTCCTCCCTCTCCTCTCCTAAACCTTCTGACCGATTGGAAACCGTGACCCGCCAGGGGAGGCACCCTGTCTCACAGGTCCCACCTCCCCGCCACCGCGGTCAGCCTCCAGGCCTGGGACGCCGAGGAGTCTACGGAGCTCTCTGTCACCGCGCCGAACCCTTCTCTAGCGAAAATTTGCCCCGGATGAGTGGGGAGAGGCATATTAGTGGCTGAGGTACCTGAGAAGCACAGGTTCGAACCCCGCGAAGGGCAAGTCTCTGTGAAACCACCCATTAAAGGTGTTAGTTTCGACGAAACCACCTGAAAATCGTAGGATCGAACCCCACATGAAGCAACTCGGTCCTTGTCACATAGGTCTCTCTGGCTCAAGAGGAAGGCTCGACTCTATAAGGCTCGACACATTGCATCCTTAAAAACCTACACATAATAAGTAGCTCAACACCCCGTAGTGCAACTGCGCTACACACTAAACAAACACACCACACAGTGGGGCGTGGCAGATCGGTATGAATCTCCGGTTTTCATGAGGCGAACTTGTGCTGATGACTGATCGTCTGAAGGCTGTGGCGGCAAGCGAGAAACGGAGCGAGCTATCTAGAATTCAATGGCGACCTCAGTTAGACGTCCAGCAGTGCTGGGAGCTCTGTGTGTGTCTGTGGGAGCCTCAAGAAGCTCACTGTGTTTGGGGGCAGTGGGCTGGGGCTGAGGGCAGTACTGGGGGTTAGGGTTAGTGCTGGGCAGTGCTGGGAGCTCTGTGTGTGTCTGTGGGACCCTCAGAGAGCTTTAATAGCAGGCAGAATTTTTGGGCCTAAAGGGAGACAAGTTTGAGCCATTGGGGCTTGCTGTGACTTAATACAGTACACAGGGCAGTGTTTGGAGCTCTCTGTGTGTCTCTCTGACCTCTGGGGACCTTTAATAGACAGCAGGCTAATTAGGCTTGTCTGGGGAGGTGTGTGTGTCTGTAGGCCTCCCAGTAAGTGAACCCAACACACTGGGCAGTGTTTGGAGCTCTCTGTGTGTCTCTCTGACCTCTGGGGACCTTTAATAGACAGCAGGCTTCTTAGGCCTGTCTGGGGAGGTGTGTGTGTCTGTAGGCCTCCCAGTAAGTGAACCCAACACACTGGGCAGTGTTTGGAGCTCTCTGTGTGTCTCTCTGACCTCTGGGGACCTTTAATAGACAGCAGGCTTCTTAGGCCTGTCTGGGGAGGTGTGTGTGTCTGTAGGCCTCCCAGTAAGTGAACACAACACACTGGGCAGTGCTGGGAGCTCTCTGTGTGTCTCTCTTACCTTTGGGGACCTTTAATAGACAGCAGGCTTCTTAGGCCTGTCTGGGGAGGTGTGTGTGTCTGTAGGCCTCCCAGTAAGTGAACCCAACACACTGGGCAGTGTTTGGAGCTCTCTGTGTGTCTCTCTGACCTTTGGGGACCTTTAATAGACAGGAGGCTTCTTAGGCCTGTCTGGGGAGGTGTGTGTGTCTGTAGGCCTCCACCCAGCTAGCAAGGAGAATCGGGCCGATTCCGTAAAACCTGCGGCACCGTCGGTTGAGTTGCGGAATCGGCTGAGTCTTGGCAACCGCAATTGGGCAGAGTCATTTTTGCCTACTGTAGTGCACAGCGGGAGCGGGGGGGATCGAGGTGGGGGGTTGGGTGGGTGAGGGGTGTAGTGGGGCTCGGCTCAGATACGGTTTGCCGACATGAAGCCGATTTCAACGGGTATGTGCCGTTTGGAATCATATTGAGTGGAATTCAACAATTTATAATAAGTTATTCATTGCATTTTACTCAGTTTTACGTGAGTAAAATTAGCTTTGAATCACTCAGTAGTATTTAATTGAATTTCACGATACAGAAAATGAGTACATTTTACTCATGTGGAGATCGTTGTTTTAATCAAATAGTTACATTTCCTCTAACGGCATTTCGCGGCATGGATGGATTGCCGCCATTAGATGCAAGCTCTCCCAAAGGTAAGACATGTGTCATTATGCTGCTATCTAGTTTTAGTCTATTCTATGTATAACATGAAATGTGCTATGTAAAAAAAACTTGAACTTGAACTATTGTTGGCCAAGGACATTAAACGTTGCAATCAGGTTATTATCCCTACGCAGTCGAACGTTATTTTTGATCTACTGCAAGTTGGGGAAACTAACAGCTTAGCCCAAGTTTGTTTCACTGTAGCCTAACTTAAACTGAAGTTGATTCAGATAGTCGATGTTGACT
The DNA here is from genome assembly GCF_963457725.1 of Sprattus sprattus. NCBI lineage: Eukaryota > Metazoa > Chordata > Actinopteri > Clupeiformes > Clupeidae > Sprattus > Sprattus sprattus. The sequence continues at coordinate 50,066,267 of NC_137923.1, read as the reverse complement.
TGTTTCTACATAGCATATAAAGGACTTAACAGTGTCCAGCTCTATTATAACAAATAAATGGGGTGTCCAAGCATAATGTACTGTGGGCAACCGCCGGCTAGCCATGCCGCCTCTTATCTTACCTAGGGTCTCGCCTCAACCAGATATTCTAAAGCCAACTTTGCAAACTAGCTAGCATGTAGCATAGCCCAGTTGACTAGAGACCGCCACTTTTCTGCACAGATGTAGGAGTACATTTAACTGTCAGGTGAATAATTGCAAGTTACATTTAGAGCATTTTGTTTTCTGAGCGTAAATTGCCCTCGAGTAACGTCAGGCTTAATGAGGGCTAACAGCTATGTTGCTTAAAGAACACTAGCTAGCGAGAGTTGTGTTGCTGCAGTTTTAAACGATTAGCAGCGTTAGCTGTTTCATATCATATTTTATTAACTTTTCATGGACATGCCGATTTGATTTTTTTTTTTTTGCACGCTCTGGCTGGTGTTATGCTAATTCTAATTGTATCAAGGCATTGTCAGACACGTAGGCTCGGTTTGACGTTGTTCACAGAAGCAAATATGCTCCAATGCGGCCAGGTTATGTTCTCTTTCAGTTTTTCACTCGTGCTCATTGACTGCATCTCATGCATTTAGTTTGGCCTGTGAATGTCGAGGTCGAGCGTCGCACAGACTCATAGTGAGGCGATCGTTGTTTCATCTGCTTGTGATTACATTGAAAGACTAGCCTAAGCTGCATCATTTTATTTTCTTCTAGAATGTATCACGTTGTCGAATTTGTCAAGAGCAACGAAGTCGAAGTTGTGCCATCAAAATGGCTCAATGGGAACAAGTTTCTGGCCTCCATGCAAAACAATAGCTGTCCCGCAAGGCTGCGCAAAGACAAGATGAACCTACCTCTTTGTGGGCTCTGTACAAAATACGAGTGCTTTATTCTCATGGTATAGTAATGCTTTTACCCTGTTAGTTATTAATGTTTTCTTACTGAAATAGCAAGCATTAATCCGCCCATCTTAACCTAATCTGTATCGTCTTGTATTTATGCTAACAGAATCATATGAACATGCCCTGGCCAAGTTGCCTGTGGCAACTGTACAGTCTGATCTGCAAACAGAAGATGACAGTGTTCCTGAGTTCCTGAAGAGAAAGAATCGGTAATGAGCCATACAGCACAGTGAGATTCAAATCCATCTGTGTTTTTGCTTAATCAGATTTGCCCTATTTCTGGCAAGATTGTACAAGAAACCAAGTGGCTCAGAATATTATATTTACACTTTTTGTGTCGCCTTGTCGCCTATTCAACAAAGAGGGTAAAACCAGTTTTGATTTTATGTCATCTTTAATCAACCAGAGGCTGCAAAAGACCACAAAGCAGTGATGATGATGAAGCCCCGGCACGCAACGTTTCAGCCAGGAAAAAGATTTACACGCAACTAGTGAATGCTCCCCCGATCACAGCCCCTGAAGGTAAGGACTAACATTTTAAAATCTTTTGTTATGGGCCTATTTCACAGCAGCCGTTTTTTCCAAGAAGCACAAGTGTCATTGATGACATCCAATAAGGACCTGATTCTGCTAAACTGAATCAGAATATTATTGGAAGTCATTAATAACACCTGTGCTTACCCTGCGAAAAATTACTGCTGCTTTAAAGAGACCCATTCTTGGCCCATTGGACTGCAGTCATTTTTGCACAATTATTTCCATTCATCTTTACAATGGTGTCTGAATTAAATGAATGAAAGTAATGTTAAAATGTCAATATAGCTCTAGCCGGAGGAAATCTGTTATCTCCCTCTGCAACAGACATCATGGCGCGTTGGTCCTCAAGAACTGCTACAAACATCACAGCTGATCAGTTTTCTCCATTCCATGCAATGAACATCACAGCAGCAGATTTTTTTTCTGATGATATGACCTTCACAGCAGCTGATCAGACTTCTCCAACCCATGCCATGAACGCCACAGACACTGTTACCATTCTCCCCGCAGGTCCAAGTCGTTTTTCTACTTGCCAAATTAGGAGCTTTTCACCAGTTGGAAGGAATCCAGTGCCCCTGATCTCAACCGTAGACCGTGTAAGATTTTCAAAAACAGCAAACCGACAGTTAGCCTGGCCATTGCCTTGAAATTATGTAGTTATTTGGGATTAATCACAGGTGGGAAGGGTTGAACTTGTAATCAGTTTTAGAGTGAGAATGTGGTGATATCTATTTTCTCTTATATTTTATTAGAACACTCCATGAGAAGAGAATGTGCAAAACACTCATGTTTCTGGGGAGGCGATGCCTACACGTAAGTATTCTATAATGGTGGACTGTTAACAGTAATGTATGTATGAATGTTGCTTCTACCAATGTCTTTATCTTTTCTTTTTGCAGCTATTCTCAGGGAGATATTGATCCAGTTGAACTCCCTGAAGGAACAGCAGACGTTCATTCTGGTTCAGCTACAAAGACTCTCAAGCACTGACCCACACACTGATGCACTGCCTACTATGGCAAATTTTAATCTTCCACTTTCCACCCAGGAAGACCTGTCTAGCCTGGAGGAGCTTTTAATGAACCCACAGGAAAGAAAGAAATTGGTGAGCAAAATATGACTTTCTTAATAGTGTGCCCAGACCTAATTGTTGAATTATCACAAACTAATCATTCAGTCAGTAATGAGTAGTGAGATACATGCTTTTCTTTTAGACCACACACCTTGGAATTGTAGGAGGCCTTACTGTGAAGGAGACTGTGTGGCGTATTATGACGCGGACGATGACAACAACATTTGCAAAGGCAGTGAACTGGAGCGGTGCAAATGAAAAAACAGCCTTCAAAAGCACGACATTGAAGTGTGTGGTAATAGGTAAGCTAAAGCTACCAAGTTACTTTAATTATTGCAGACATTGGAGTGCATAATTCATCAGCACTCTCTTTTGCTTCTTGTTTGTTTGAGCTCAGATGCTGTAAGAAGAAATGTTATGACTGAAGACGCTACGGACAAGGAAATTGAGCGATTGATCACCCGCTGGCTCCAACTGGCCTCTGATCGGGATGGAGGTCTGAGTCGGAGGGGAAATCGTCAGAGTTCACCGCTTCAGTCACTGCCACAAGCCCTTCAACAATAAAACACACACACACCAACTGAAGACGCTACGGACAAGGACATTGAGCGAATGATCACCCACTGGCTCTAACTGGCCTCTGATCGGGATGGAGGTCGGAGGGGAAATCGTCACTGACCTTTATGTTTTGTTTTCTTTAGCAAACAGATTATACTGACCATTGTATTTGAAGAGTTCACCCTTGAAGTCCATATTCCCCCCCAAAAAAGTCAAAAATGAAGTTAATTATATAAATGTATAGTATTTCGTTAAAGTCGCTGCAAATGGACTGAGAGGGTTTTGCATCTGAACTCTGTAGTTACTGCCTCTTGACAAATATAAAAATATTGAATATTGAAATGTTTGATGCAGAGATTCATGATTGTCATGCACCGTTGTACATCTCTCATGCACCACCACAATTGCTATTTCTGAAATGGCACACTGCCATACTACATACTGTATAGATGCAACATAACCAGCACACATTCTCTTGATTCAAAACGACACTTCCCAGCAGTATGCCATTTCAGAAATAGCAATGATGATACTGACTTTTTTTTAACAAACAGATTATACTGACCATTGTATTTGAAGAGTTCAGATTTGAAACCCTTGAAGCCCATATTAAAACAAATGAAATATGAAGTTGTTAATTTTATAATGTACAGTATTAGTTAAATTCATCTGTAATGACTGACATGTAGGCTACTGTTGCTGTTTCAGTAAAGGTTTTGTATGAAACTGCTTGGTTGTACGTATTTCATATTGTCCTCCCAATAGGCTTGGTGCACGAAAGTGCTCAGTGTGCTGTTTGTTCCCTTTTTAGCTAGGTGTATTTGAACCTGCCGCTATTCTGAATGTAATTAGCGTCTACGGACCTGGTTGGGTGTTGCACCTAGTGAATGAATCGGCGTTACGATAAAGAAGGACGTGTAGACACTAATTACATTCAGAATAGTGGCAGGTTCAAACACCCCTGGCTTAACAGAAAACAAACTGCCCACACTGAGTATTTCGTGCACCTAGCCTATGCCGCATATATAAGCGGGGAAAAGTGGATTCGGGGATCCGGCATCGAGCCGATTCAACAACATGACGTATTTACCGTAATCGGGCCGCGGCTGTTTATACTGCTGGGCCAGAAGCGGGCCAGAAGCGGCCCGATTCCCTAGCATCCGGTTGTCCATACTCGGGCCGCATTCGCGCCAGAGGCTCGGCCCTTAATCGGGCCGCGATTCACCCCGAGTCTCGGCCGAGTGTCACTGGCGGAATAGCGCCGCTTTCGGGCCGCGGACTTTTTGCTAGCTGGGCAGTGTTTTCTAAGTCCATTTTGGTTAACCATGGGTAGGGTTTTGGTTAACCAGGGGTTTAGCTGCTCAGGGCCAGTCCGCTGAAGGTGCACTGTTCTCGGACACATGTTCCTCAAATCCTGGTCCTCCTGGAGGATATAGAGGGGTCTAGAGGCTCGAGGCATGTCCGCTGAAGGTGCAGTATTCTCGGACACCTTTGAGCAGGGTCCTACCCCTCTGGAGGTCTGAAAACTGTGGATTTTTTCTAAGTCCATTTTGGTTAACCCTGGGTAGGGTTTTGGTTAACCATGGGTATGAAAAAGTTGGGGGTGGTGGCGGAGGCTCACAAAATACCCTCCCGACCGAAAACGGTCAGTCCGACGACCATGCACCTTTCTCGGACACCTTCTGAAAATCCCCCTAAGGCCTGGAGGATCACAGAAAGAGGTTTTGCCACCGGGTGACGGCGCGAAATCGAGAGCACCCTAAAAAAGTGGACTTAGGCTCAGAACGAAAAATAAAAAAAGTTCCACAAAGAGGTAACTCAGCCTCTGAGTGTCCGATTTTCAAGCGGTTTGAAGCGGACTGTTGACCACACTCTCCTCCCTCTCCCGGAGGATGTATAGGGGTCTAGAGGCTCAAGGCATGTCCGCTGAAGGTGACCTATTCTCGGACACATTCTGTCACATCCTGGTGCCTGTGGAGGATGTAACCAGGGGTGTAGCTGCTCAGGGCCAGTCCGCTGAAGGTGCACTGTTCTCGTACACATGTTCCTCAAATCCTGGTCCTCCTGGAGGATATAGAGGGGTCTAGAGGCTCATGGCATGTCCGCTGAAGGTGCAGTATTCTCGGACACCTTTGAGCAGGGTCCTACCCCTCTGGAGGTCTGAAAACTGTGGATTTTTTCTAAGTCCATTTTGGTTAACCATGGGTAGGGTTTTGGTTAACCATGGGTACGAAAAAGTTGGGGGTGGTGGCGGAGGCTCCACAAAATACCCTCCCGACCGAAAACGGTCAGTCCGACGACCATGCACCTTTCTCGGACACCTTCTGAAAATCCCCCTAAGGCCTGGAGGATCACAGAAAGAGGTTTTGCCACCGGGTGACGGCGTGAAATCGAGAGCACCCTAAAAAAGTGGACTTAGGCTCAGAACGAAAAATAAAAAAAGTTCCACAAAGAGGTAACTCAGCCTCTGAGTGTCCGATTTTCAAGCGGTTTGAAGCGGACTGTTGACCACACTCTCCTCCCTCTCCCGGAGGATATATAGGGGTCTAGAGGCTCAAGGCATGCCCGCTGAAGGTGACCTATTCTCGGACACATTCTGTCACATCCTGGTGCCTGTGGAGGATGTAACCAGGGGTGTAGCTGCTCAGGGCCAGTCCGCTGAGGGTGCACTGTTCTCGGACACATGTTCCTCAAATCCTGGTTCTCCTGGAGGATATAGAGGGGTCTAGAGGCTCATGGCATGTCCGCTGAAGGTGCAGTATTCTCGGACACCTTTGAGCAGGGTCCTACCCCTCTGGAGGTCTGAAAACTGTGGATTTTTTCTAAGTCCATTTTGGTTAACCATGGGTAGGGTTTTGGTTAACCATGGGTACGAAAAAGTTGGGGGTGGTGGCGGAGGCTCCACAAAATACCCTCCCGACCGAAAACGGTCAGTCCGACGACCATGCACCTTTCTCGGACACCTTCTGAAAATCCCCCTAAGGCCTGGAGGATCACAGAAAGAGGTTTTGCCACCGGGTGACGGCGCGAAATCGAGAGCACCCTAAAAAAGTGGACTTAGGCTCAGAACGAAAAATAAAAAAAGTTCCACGAGAGGTAACTCAGCCTCTGAGTGTCCGATTTTCAAGCGGTTTGAAGCGGACTGTTGACCACACTCTCCTCCCTCTCCTCTCCTAAACCTTCTGACCGATTGGAAACCGTGACCCGCCAGGGGAGGCACCCTGTCTCAAAGGTCCCACCTCCCCGCCACCGCGGTCAGCCTCCAGGCCGGGGACGCCGAGGGCTCTACGGAGCTCTCTGTCACCGCGCCGAACCCTTCTCTAGCTTTGCCCCGGATGAGTGGGGAGAGGCATATTAGTGGCTGAGGTACCTGAGAAGCACAGGTTCGAACCCCGCGAAGGGCAAGTCTCGGTGAAACCACCCATTAAAGGTGTTAGTTTCGACGAAACCACCTGAAAATCGTAGGATCGAACCCCACATGAAGCAACTCTGAGAGAGAGAAAGATTGAAAGAGAAAGAGCCTGGGAAAATATGGGGTGAGGAATCGGTGATTTGGGCGCACTGACAGGCGGAATTCTGTACCAGCACGGTGGCTTAGTGGGTAGGGCGCGGCACCACAGACCTGATGAGCACAGGTTCGAAACCCGCAAAGGGTAAGATTCCAGAAAACCATCTGAGAATTGCAGGTTCAAATCCCACCTGAAGCAACTCTGTCCTAAGTTGTCAATGACTCCCCGGTATGAAAGAAAGGCTCGACTCTATAAAGGAAAAGCTATACAGGGCAGAAGCACCGGACCACGATGCACATTATATCCTTAAAAACCTACACATAATAAGCAGCTCAACACCCCGTAGTGCAACTGCGCTACACACTTAACAAACACACCACACAGTCAACTGCGCTACACACTAAACAAACACACCACACAGTGGGGCGTGGCAGATCGGTATGAATCTCCGGTTTTCATGAGGCGAACTTGTGCTGATGACTGATCGTCTGAAGGCTGTGGCGGCAAGTGAGAAACGGAGCGAGCTATCTAGAATTCAATGGCGACCTCAGTTAGACGTCCAGCAGTGCTGGGAGCTCTGTGTGTGTCTGTGGGAGCCTCATGAAGCTCACTGTGTTTGGGGGCTGGGGCTGAGGGCAGTACTGGGGGATAGGGTTAGTGCTGGGCAGTGCTGGGAGCTCTGTGTGTGTCTGTGGGACCCTCAGAGAGCTTTAATATGAAAGAAAGGCTCGACTCTATAAAGGAAAAGCTATACAGGGCGGAAGCACCGGACCACGATGCACATTGCATCCTTAAAAACCTACACATAATAAGCAGCTCAACACCCCGTAGTGCAACTGCGCTACACACTAAACAAACACACCACACAGTCAACTGCGCTACACACTAAACAAACACACCACACAGTGGGGCGTGGCAGATCGGTATGAATCTCCGGTTTTCATGAGGCGAACTTGTGCTGATGACTGATTGTCTGAAGGCTGTGGCGGCAAGCGAGAAACGGAGCGAGCTATCTAGAATTCAATGGCGACCTCAGTTAGACGTCCAGCAGTGCTGGGAGCTCTGTGTGTGTCTGTGGGAGCCTCGTGAAGCTCACTGTGTTTGGGGGCAGTGGGCTGGGGCTAAGGGCAGTACTGGGGGTTAGGGTTAGTGCTGGGCAGTGCTGGGAGCTCTGTGTGTGTCTGTGGGACCCTCAGAGAGCTTTAATAGCAGGCAGAATTTTTGGGCCTAAAGGGAGACAAGTGTGAGCCATTGGGGCTTGCTGTAACTTAACACAGTACACAGGGCAGTGTTTGGAGCTCTCTGTGTGTCTCTCTGACCTCTGGGGACCTTTAATAGACAGCAGGCTAATTAGGCCTGTCTGGGGAGGTGTGTGTGTCTCTAGGCCTCCCAGTAAGTGAACCCAACACACTGGGCAGTGTTTGGAGCTCTCTGTGTGTCTCTCTGACCTTTGGGGACCTTTAATAGACAGCACGCTTCTTAGGCCTGTCTGGGGAGGTTTGTGTGTCTGTAGGCCTCCCAGTAAGTGAACCCAACACACTGGGCAGTGTTTGGAGCTCTCTGGGTGTCTCTCTGACCTTTGGGGACCTTTAATAGACAGGAGGCTTCTTAGGCCTGTCTGGGGAGGTGTGTGTGTCTGTAGGCCTCCAGTGTTTTCTAAGTCCATTTTGGTTAACCATGGGTAGGGTTTTGGTTAACCAGGGGTTTAGCTGCTCAGGGCCAGTCCGCTGAAGGTGCACTGTTCTCGGACACATGTTCCTCAAATCCTGGTCCTCCTGGAGGATATAGAGGGGTCTAGAGGCTCGAGGCATGTCCGCTGAAGGTGCAGTATTCTCGGACACCTTTGAGCAGGGTCCTACCCCTCTGGAGGTCTGAAAACTGTGGATTTTTTCTAAGTCCATTTTGGTTAACCCTGGGTAGGGTTTTGGTTAACCATGGGTATGAAAAAGTTGGGGGTGGTGGCGGAGGCTCACAAAATACCCTCCCGACCGAAAACGGTCAGTCCGACGACCATGCACCTTTCTCGGACACCTTCTGAAAATCCCCCTAAGGCCTGGAGGATCACAGAAAGAGGTTTTGCCACCGGGTGACGGCGCGAAATCGAGAGCACCCTAAAAAAGTGGACTTAGGCTCAGAACGAAAAATAAAAAAAGTTCCACAAAGAGGTAACTCAGCCTCTGAGTGTCCGATTTTCAAGCGGTTTGAAGCGGACTGTTGACCACACTCTCCTCCCTCTCCCGGAGGATGTATAGGGGTCTAGAGGCTCAAGGCATGTCCGCTGAAGGTGACCTATTCTCGGACACATTCTGTCACATCCTGGTGCCTGTGGAGGATGTAACCAGGGGTGTAGCTGCTCAGGGCCAGTCCGCTGAAGGTGCACTGTTCTCGTACACATGTTCCTCAAATCCTGGTCCTCCTGGAGGATATAGAGGGGTCTAGAGGCTCATGGCATGTCCGCTGAAGGTGCAGTATTCTCGGACACCTTTGAGCAGGGTCCTACCCCTCTGGAGGTCTGAAAACTGTGGATTTTTTCTAAGTCCATTTTGGTTAACCATGGGTAGGGTTTTGGTTAACCATGGGTACGAAAAAGTTGGGGGTGGTGGCGGAGGCTCCACAAAATACCCTCCCGACCGAAAACGGTCAGTCCGACGACCATGCACCTTTCTCGGACACCTTCTGAAAATCCCCCTAAGGCCTGGAGGATCACAGAAAGAGGTTTTGCCACCGGGTGACGGCGCGAAATCGAGAGCACCCTAAAAAAGTGGACTTAGGCTCAGAACGAAAAATAAAAAAAGTTCCACAAAGAGGTAACTCAGCCTCTGAGTGTCCGATTTTCAAGCGGTTTGAAGCGGACTGTTGACCACACTCTCCTCCCTCTCCCGGAGGATGTATAGGGGTCTAGAGGCTCAAGGCATGTCCGCTGAAGGTGACCTATTCTTGGACACATTCTGTCACATCCTGGTGCCTGTGGAGGATGTAACCAGGGGTGTAGCTGCTCAGGGCCAGTCCGCTGAAGGTGCACTGTTCTCGTACACATGTTCCTCAAATCCTGGTCCTCCTGGAGGATATAGAGGGGTCTAGAGGCTCATGGCATGTCCGCTGAAGGTGCAGTATTCTCGGACACCTTTGAGCAGGGTCCTACCCCTCTGGAGGTCTGAAAACTGTGGATTTTTTCTAAGTCCATTTTGGTTAACCATGGGTAGGGTTTTGGTTAACCATGGGTACGAAAAAGTTGGGGGTGGTGGCGGAGGCTCCACAAAATACCCTCCCGACCGAAAACGGTCAGTCCGACGACCATGCACCTTTCTCGGACACCTTCTGAAAATCCCCCTAAGGCCTGGAGGATCACAGTAAGAGGTTTTGCCACCGGTGACGGCGCGAAATCGAGAGCACCCTAAAAAAGTGGACTTAGGCTCAGAACGAAAAATAAAAAAAGTTCCACGAGAGTTAACTCAGCCTCTGAGTGTCCGATTTTCAAGCGGTTTGAAGCGGACTGTTGACCACACTCTCCTCCCTCTCCTCTCCTATACCTTCTGACCGATTGGAAACCGTGACCCGCCAGGGGAGGCACCCTGTCTCACAGGTCCCACCTCCCCGCCACCGCGGTCAGCCTCCAGGCCGGGGACGCCGAGGGCTCTACGGAGCTCTCTGTCACCGCGCCGAACCCCTCTCTAGCGAGACTCAGACGCCCCGTCTACCCGAGCCGTCCGAAGCAGGTGGCCGCGGCGGGAAAGGCGATGTTGGCTCCGGCTACTCACCGCCCCAACCCCCCGGTCTGCCTTGAAACGCTATCTCCAAGTCCTCCCGGTACCCTCTCGCTCAGAGTTGGTCCACACCTCTCTGCATGCACAACACTCCCACGGGGGTGGCGGCTTCCCTTCGGGGAGGTCACCGCTCTGCACCGGTTGTCTGCAGCTACCTGGTTGATCCTGCCAGTAACATATGCTTGTCTCAAAGATTAAGCCATGCAGGTCTAAGTGCACACGGCGTGACAGTGAAACTGCGAATGGCTCATTAAATCAGTTATGGTTCCTTTGATCGCTCCCACCCGTACTTGCATAACTGTGGCAATTCCAGAGCTAATACATGCAAACGAGCGCTGACTGGCTCCCCTCACGGGGGGCTGCAGATGCGTGCATTTATCAGATCCAAAAACCCATCCGGGGGCTTCGGTCCCCAGTCCGCTTTGGTGACTCTAGATAACCTCGGGCAGATCGCGCGCCCTTGGCGGCGGCGACGTGTCTTTCGAATGTCTGCCCTATCAACTTTCGATGGTACTTTCGGCGCCTACCATGGTGACCACGGGTAACGGGGAATCAGGGTTCGATTCCGGAGA
>NC_137923.1:50000314-50050314 GCF_963457725.1 Sprattus sprattus | reverse complement strand
AGCCTGCGTTGGTTTCGTTTTGGCCACAGGTTCCCTGATGGAGTTAGCCATAGGAATGTTCCTGCGTCTCGCCGTTCGAACCGGTGTTCCCTGGACAAAAGACGCAACGTCCCTGCATATTTGGAAGAGACTAGTAGTTACTTTACCTTAAGAGAGTCACTGTTACTTTCCTTGGTTTTTATTCTTCTCAAATGTCAGTTATGTTCTCAAATGTCCCAAAAAGTTGAGGTTGGTGGCGAGGGCTCCATGACCCTCCCAAGCCAAAACAGTCAGCCCGACGACCATGCACCATTCTCGGGCACCCATATGTCCCAAGAGTGCCTCAAATGTCCCTTGGTCCCAGGTTGTACCTTTCCCTTCCCTCGGTCCAGCAATAACGTACAAGGTTGAACATGGTCTCGTTGGAAAGGAAATGATTGAATTAAGGTAGCGGCATAAGAATTGTGACGGCTCTACCCTCCATTCCAGATTTATGAGTCCATAAAATGTGACCTCTGGCATTAAAGTATCTCTGCAAGGCAAGGTCGCACAAACTCAACATTAGGCTCGTTGGAAAGGCCATGGTCACTTTAGTGGGGGTATATAGTGGTTGCATCCCTGTGTGACCCTCATGGCCAAAGTAATGTATGAAAAACCTTAGAACCCTTCAGGCCAAAAAGTTTAAATCATTGTATCTCTTTGCTCAAAGCACGTAGCATCTTTAGAGTGGGTTCATTCGAAAGCCCATCCCTCAATTAAGGGGAGGGGTGTGGTTTCAGGTTCATCAATACTTTCATTCATCAGAAATTTAGGTTTTGTATTTATAGTTCTCAAATGTCATTTATGTTCCCAAACGTCCTAACCCAAATGTCACGAAAGTGCCTCAAATGTCAGTTATGTTCCCAATTGTCCTAACCCAACTGTCGAGTACCTTATTGCTTTAATAACACGGTTGCCAGCAACATTATACATATTAAGTACAACTAAATTATAAATAGTAAGCTGCCTTTCAGCACAAAAAAGTTTTAGCCTCCAAATAATAAATTATTGAATGGGGAGGAGGATCCAGTGTGGGTGATTCGTAGGGAATAAAGAATGACTTGTGTTCATAGAGAGTCAGGTTTATTCTGATACAAGGGGAGCTATTCAGTAACCTGGGACAAGAGTGCCTTTTGCGGGTATCGAACCGGTGGCTTTCAGGTGATATTGTATATCTTGCACTTAACGGGTTTTGAACCGTTGCTTCTCACGTTCGTAGTGCTGTACCCTACCCGCTATGCTACCGTGATGGTACAGGTTCCAAGCATTTCTCACAACATTTTCGTCTCCTCCCTATTCCCTTGGAATTTTTTGCGACCAAGATTTTTGATTTAAGCTTTTTTCATGAGGCAATGTCCGATTGTCTCGAGATCGGACTATGTCGCAAAGCGGGCAAGGCTTGTTCCCAAACGTCCTAACCCAAATGTCCCGAAAGTGCCTCAAATGGTAGTTATGTTCCCAATTGTCCTAACCCAACTGTCCCTACCCAAATGTCCCAATGGGGATCGAACCGGCAACCCTCCGGTTACCAGCCCTAAACCCTAACCAGTAGGCCACGGCTGCCCCACAGAAAGAACTCCCAACCCGGCCGGTTAAACCAGCAAAATATAAACCTTAAGAGAGTCACTGTTACTTTACCTTAAGAGAGTCACTGTTACTGTGGTTTTTATTCTTCTCAAATGTCAGTTATGTTCTCAATTGTCCCAAAAAGTTGGGGGTAGTGGCGCGAGCTCCATGGTAGACCCCCCCGAGCCAAAATAGTCAGTCCGACGAACATGCACTATTCTCCGAAACCCCAATGTCCCAAAAGTGCCTCAGATGTCAGTTATGTTCCCAATTGTCCCTACCCAAACGTCCCTTTTTAACCATATAAAAACCAGCAAAAAGCTGAAAAATTAGTAATTTTCTCATTTTTCCTTCTGGTCAGGGATCGAACCGGACACCCTCCGGTTACCAGCCCCAGCTGCCGACTACACGACCGGCTAATTTTTTTTGGACCTGAAAAGATTCTGAAAAGATTTGGCCAATCACGTTCACACCAGTTTGCAGAGTTGAGAACAATTGACCAATCACGGCAGAAATCCTGCAGAGCAACGTCAGGAGAAATGCTGGAGGGGCGACGTCACATGGTTTACGCTACGTGCAGGTAACTCAAAGAGTGAAGTTAAACTACGGGCAATCAACCGAGGCAGATTATCTTGACCTGGTGAGTATTAACACATTTAACACACTGCTGTTAGATACTGAACCAATTTAACCTCTAATGTTTAGCTAGCTTTCAACCTTAAAAAACACTCTTGGTTATCCGACTGGAATTTCGCTACAAACACTCTGTTATCGGACTGGAATTTCGTTAGTTCTCATCAGCGTTTCCATTGCTAATGTTAATTGTTAGTGTTGTATGATATAACTTAAGTTATAATTCATTTCACCCGTTGTTTTATGTTGTCGTATCCATGTATTTAGCCATCTAGCTACTTTACAAACACTACCTTATGACTGGAAGTTCGCTATATTATGGGGGCTTATGAGGGCTATGAATGAGAATGAGAATGTTTGGACTGTGAATCAGTATTTTCTTCACGATCGTTTAAATTCAGATGTATAAAATAATGTATTGGGAGGTAGTCATATGAATACAGGCTCTTTTACAAATGTTTAGGTTTCTACAATCACTGTTGTTTTATGTTGTCGTATCGATGTATTTAGCCATATAGCTAAGTTACAAACACTCCCTTATCTTACTGGAAGTAAGCTATATTAAGGAGGCTTTTAGCTACGAGTGCTATGAATGAATGAGAATGTTTGGACTGTGAATCAGTATTTTCTACACGATCGTTTCAATTCAGATGTATAAACAAATTTATTGGGAGGTAGTCATATGAATACAGTCTCTTTTACACATGTTTAGGTAGCTACTCTCACTGTTGATGTCATGGAATTTCACTCGTTCTCATCAGCAAATCTTTTGCTTATGTTATCTGTTAGTAATATGTAGTGTGGTTAATTCATGAGCTGTGTTTCAAACATGGACAAAGTATAGCCTATGTGGCTTTTGCCACCACTGTGTTTTTCATAGGGTTATTAATATAACAAGGTAGATGGTCTGCTCTTCATGTTCCTGCATTTATGTTATTGTCATGTGTAACCCACCTGAATAAGTGGGTAGAATAGTAGTCGCGTGTAATTCTTTCACGCGACCGTCTCCAAGGAGACCTTTTGTTTTCTTTTCATTATACTACTTTCTTTGATACCCTGGATACACCCCAATTGATTTCTGCTCCTCGAAACCCTCTTTTTTACCTTTTAAATCGTTTTCTTATCAATTCATATTTCTTTGCTTTAAATCATTTTACTTTTTCTACTTGATTTCCTTGACTTGAACTTGACCTGAACCTGACCTGAATTGTTTATGATATGATCCGATCTCCGGTGAGTAATTAAACTGACCGTTTGTTTTACCCATCGTAATTCTTAAAACCAATCGGAGAATTTCTTTTAATGTTTGTGTATATAGTATTGTTAAATGAAGATTGATATGTGTGTATGTTAAAGAGAATATTAGTGTTATTATCGAATCGGGAGTTAAATGGTTCGGGATAGTTGAATCGGGGAAATTATAGTTGTTATTGTTGAATCACGAATGATATATGTTGTATGTTGTATGATATAAGTGTTAATATTGAATCGGAGTTATATGTCTTTGTATAGGGGAATTGGGGAATGTATAAAGGTGTTATAATTGAATTGGGAATTAACTATAGGCTATTAACTTATAGAAATACTAAGGAGGTTGATGTAATTAACAGACGTTGGAGAGGGGCCGTTGGAGTGGAATGTTCCGCGGCTCGCGCACAGTGCGATCCCTTTGATTAATTTGAACATTAGATTTTAGATTCTTTGATTATTAATTGTATATTGCTGATTGTTCTGTTGACCTGCTGTACGCAGATTGGTTTTTTATGTACCTTGGAACATTGGATGGCGAGCTACCCAAAGAGCGATTGAACTGCGTGGACTGGAGAAAGATAAGCCTCACATATACTGACTTTCACCATTGCACACACTATTTGTTTTGTCTGTTTAATTGTTTTATTTGATAATTAATAGAGCTCTCTTTTCTTTTGTATTATTGTTATTATTATTGTTATTATTATTGTTATTATTATTATTGCTGTTATTCTTATATCTTTATATTTAATAAAACCATTGTATTTATAATAGATAGATTAGTCTTGTTGTCAGTTTTCTCCCCCCTCCAATGCCGAGCCTATTATTAGCCCTAAGGATATTGTATCTGTCATAACTGAACCATCATACCGTAAATCCTCCAATTGTGGCCGGGGCTTGTATTTACTTAGGCTGCACAGCGCACCGGCCTTTATTTGGGGCAGGCTTGTATTAGGGGCAGGCCTTTATTTCTTACTTATCTTCTGTTATAGAATTTTATTATTTAAATAATGGGCATAATTGCAGTACGCTAATATAATTAATTGCATGCGTTCAACACTTTCTGCACATCGCGTAGCGCTTTAGGTGCGGTGTCAACGTAAAAAATAAACATCGGAGTTATGGTCTCCACTGCCAGTCACGGAGGAAAATATTTCCAAAGCCTTGATTTTAATCATTTTTCTAGACACTCTATTATGCTTATCGCCGACTGAAAACATGTATTCAACGAGCTGGTTTGATATCCAGCCTAACTTTCTTTCTACCTCCACCTGCTAGTCTTAGCCTATCGCATTCGTCTCGGGTCAATGTCAAACTTCTTTGCTGCTTTTTCTCCCGAATGTTCTTCAGCAATCAGCATACACCGTCTCTTTGAATTTAATATCAAAGTTACGTAAGTCTACTACTGCTTTATGATCCCTTCTGGAAAAAGTAAACTAGCAAACTAAAACGTTACAGATAAACAACAGTAGGCTATACGTGCATTTAGGCTAAACAATAACGAAGTAGCCTAGTCCTACGTGGGGAAATTTCTTTTTTTATTGCAAACAGCCCATGAAATTAGCCAACAATATTATATAATATAATATTAAACATGAGGAGAACATGTTTTTGTGAAATGCATTCAATTAATTGTGATGTCTACTTTGAGCCGACGGACTGATGCTGGTAGGCTATAGGCTACTTTATTTTACCCCCGGCTTGTATTCGGGGCCCGGCCTTTATTTGTCAGTATGGACCACGACCCCGGCTACTATCTGAAGCCCGGCTTCTAATTGAATCCCGGCCACAATTGGAGGATTTACGGTATATATTGTTACGCTCCTTAGAGTACAGGGGCGCTACATAAACTTGGCGAGCTAGCCAGGAGGGGGCAGTATTGACAATAAGTTTTGTAATTAACTTGGAATATTGCAGTGAATTGTATGTAATAATTGTATTTGTATTTTTTTTCTTCCTTTCTCTCCTTGGAAACACAGTCAAATTGAGAAATTACCTTTTGAAAAATGGAAGTGGTTAAAGAAAAAAATGTAAAAATTACTAACTCTGTCTTAGTTGGTGGGTTAACTGACAGTGATGCAGATGGGGAAATTTTCAGGTTCCTAGAGGAGCATGGGCCTTTTTCGAGAGTAATATATGTAAGTAGCACTGATCCAGACTTACAAAACACAGTAATCGTAGAGTTTGAGTCAGGGCTTGCTGTAGAGAAGCTTGGTTATTTACCATGCTATAGGCCTTCCCCAGATGACCCCCACACAGTCCACTGCATTAGGCAACTCTCTACCGTGTACTCTAAGTACGTAGGCAGCAGTTTAACTCAAACATACATAAACTCACTTAGAGACATCGCCAAACTGAGCGGTTTGGACTTGCAGTCTTTGTTGAGTGAAGAGCTCACTCGGATACAAGGTTCTGTTCGAACTGAGGCACCCATTATCAGCAACAAGATGGGCATAGCCGTGTCATTGCTTATGCCAGCCGAGGTCTGTCATCCAGTGAGGCAAGATACCCTGCACACAAGCTAGAGTTTTTAGCCTTGAAGTGGGCCATTGTTGAAAAGTTCCATGACTACCTCTATGGAAACACCTTCACAGTTATCACTGACAATAACCCCTTGACCTACATCCTGACCTCAGCCAAACTTGATGCAGCAAGCTACCGTTGGTTGGCCGCCCTCTCAACGTTCAACTTCGACATCAAGTACAGAGCTGGAAAGCAAAATCAGGATGCAGACGGACTCTCAAGACGTCCTCATGGTGAACTGATATGCGATGAGGCATCGCTGGAGGAAAGTCAGAGGATCAAGCAGTTCACTTCTAGGCACTTGCCATCTTCAGCTGTTCAGTGGAACTTACCTACTGATGTTGTCTCTGCTGCCTGTCACAGACACCTCTGCCATACCCAGTCAGACTCCACACCTATGACACTGGTCGAATCCCTCGCACTTCACCCTGAGGCTGTGCCCGATGTTTTTGAAGAGGATGGCTGCCTGGAGGGACAAGTCACCATCCCGATGTTCTCTGAGGATGAACTGATCCGACACCAGAAAGCCGATCCTGTCATAGGAAAAGTCATCTCCCTGCTTGAATCAGGTGAACAGGCCACACCCCATCTCATGGCTGATTCACCTGAGTTTAAGTTGATGGCAAAAGAGTGGAGTCGCCTAGAACTCAAGAATGGTGTCTTGTACAGGAATCGGCAGTGTGACTCACGGCCTGTCTGTCAGCTTGTGCTTACTCAAGAGCTAAGACCAGTAGTACTCAAGACTCTGCACGATGACATGGGGCATCTCGGGATTGAACGTACAATTGAACTGACCAGATCCCGTTTCTATTGGCCGAAAATGGCTGCTGATGTTGAGAAGAAAATGAAGTCCTGTGGCCGATGCGTCAGACGGAAGTCTCAGCCAGAAAAGGCAGCACCCCTCGTCAACATCCAGACCACAAGGCCGATGGAGCTGGTGTGCATGGATTTCTTGTCCCTTGAACCTGACAGCAAGAACACCAAAGTCATCCTGGTGATCACGGATCACTACACGAAGTATGCAGTTGCTATACCAACGAAAGACCAGAAAGCTTGCACCGTCGCCAGATGTCTATGGGAGCAGTTCTTTGTCCACTACGGATTTCCTGAAAGACTCCATAGTGACCAAGGCCGAGACTTTGAGTCTCACACTATCAAGGAGCTCTGTGCTGTCACTGGAACCCGGAAGGTGAGGACCAGTCCGTACCATCCAAGAGGAAACCCCGTGGAGAGGTACAACAGAACGCTCCTCAGTATGCTGGGAACCCTGAAGGATAAGGAGAAGAGCAGGTGGCGTGACTTCGTCAAACCTCTCACTCACGCCTACAACTGCACGAAGAACGAAGTCACCGGATTCTCCCCCTATGAATTAATGTTCGGCAGACAACCCCGCCTGCCCATCGACATTGCATTCGGGTTGCCAGTTCGAGGAGTTCAGTCAACTTCCCACTCTCAGTACGTGAGGGAACTCAAGTCTCACCTCAAAGAGAGTTATGACCTGGCTTTGAAGAATAAAGAAAAGGTGGCGGTCAGAAACAAAGGGCGTTTCGACAAGTCTGTCCGGGAGTCCACTCTCGAACAGGGAGACCGTGTCTTGGTTCGGAACATGCGGCTACGGAACAAGCACAAGCTGGCTGACCGGTGGGAATCTTGTGTCTACAGGGTGATCAGGCAAGTGGATGAAGTACCTGTCTATGTTGTCCAACCTGAGGGGACAGATGGTCCAACCCGCACCCTGCACAGAGACCTACTGCTGCCCTGTGGAGTCCTGATGGATGAGGAGGATGAAGAGCCCACTGAAACAAGAGCAAATCGACGACCCCGAACAAGGAACAACCCTGTTCAACGGTCAGGAAGTGATGCTTCAGACTCTGAGAGTGAAGACTCCTGCTCAGAATGTCCTCCAACATTCCCTGAGACGAGATTTTCCTGAGTCTACAAGGTTCACAACGGCCGCCATGACTCCCCAGCTGTTCCCCCAGCGGGACCTGAGGGATATGGAGACTTACCCGTGGAGCTCATGGATGATGATGATGCTCTACCTGTCCATGCCACTGCTGACGGTGAGAATCCTGCCCATGCCACTGGTGCCGAGGATCCCATCCATGCTGCCGTCATTAAGGGTCCTGTCCCTGCTGCTGGTGCTGGAAATCCTGTTGGTGCTGCTGAACCTGAAGAAGAGGTAAATGGATGCAACTTACCTGAATCTGTCGACAACTGTGTGACGGACATGACAGAAGAGTTTCAAGTTGATCACCTCTTTGGAAATCTGATGGAACCAAGGGAAGAGGAAAGGGAGAGGATGCCTACAGGCGTGCCAGACACACCGAGCAGTCCCAGCCATGAGGCGTCTGATGGAACGGAAGTGCCTGCTGTAAGAGATGAAGCTTGTCCTCCAAGAAGATCTGAGAGATCCAGGAGAGCTCCAAGCCGCATTCAGTACACTCAGTTAGGGAACCCCCTTATCTCCTTTGCACAGACACTGCTAGATGGATTTAATAAGGCCATAATCTCGTTCAATGAACTAGATAGCCACTCAGTCCTGAGGATCTAACTTTAAGAAGGTCAGATCTGTAGACACCCATGAAGGGACTCAGGGTGATTTAAGGGGGGAGGATGTAACCCACCTGAATAAGTGGGTAGAATAGTAGTCGCGTGTAATTCTTTCATGCGACCGTCTCCAAGGAGATCTTTTGTTTTCTTTTCATTATACTACTTTCTTTGATACCCTGGATACACCCCAATTGATTTCTGCTCCTCGAAACCCTCTTTTTTACCTTTTAAATCGTTTTCTTATCAATTCATATTTCTTTGCTTTAAATCATTTTACTTTTTCTACTTGATTTCCTTGACGTGAACTTGACCTGAACCTGACCTGAATTGTTTATGATATGATCCGATCTCCGGTGAGTAATTAAACTGACCGTTTGTTTTACCCATCGTAATTCTTAAAACCAATCGGAGAATTTCTTTTAATGTTTGTGTATATAGTATTGTTAAATAAAGATTGATATGTGTGTATGTTAAAGAGAATATTAGTGTTATTATCGAATCGGGAGTTAAATGGTTCGGGATAGTTGAATCGGGGAAATTATAGTTGTTATTGTTGAATCACGAATGATATATGTTGTATGTTGTATGATATAAGTGTTAATATTGAATCGGAGTTATATGTCTTTGTATAGGGGAATTGGGGAATGTATAAAGGTGTTATAATTGAATTGGGAATTAACTATAGGCTATTAACTTATAGAAATACTAAGGAGGTTGATGTAATTAACAGACGTTGGAGAGGGGCCGTTGGAGTGGAATGTTCCGCGGCTCGCGCACAGTGCGATCCCTTTGATTAATTTGAACATTAGATTTTAGATTCTTTGATTATTAATTGTATATTGCTGATTGTTCTGTTGACCTGCTGTACGCAGATTGGTTTTTTATGTACCTTGGAACATTGGATGGCGAGCTACCCAAAGAGCGATTGAACTGCGTGGACTGGAGAAAGATAAGCCTCACATATACTGACTTTCACCATTGCACACACTATTTGTTTTGTCTGTTTAATTGTTTTATTTGATAATTAATAGAGCTCTCTTTTCTTTTGTATTATTGTTATTATTATTGTTATTATTATTGTTATTATTATTATTGCTGTTATTCTTATATCTTTATATTTAATAAAACCATTGTATTTATAATAGATAGATTAGTCTTGTTGTCAGTTTTCTCCCCCCTCCAATGCCGAGCCTATTATTAGCCCTAAGGATATTGTATCTGTCATAACTGAACCATCATATATATTGTTACGCTCCTTAGAGTACAGGGGCGCTACACATGCATTAAAAACAATGTGCATGCATATGTCACCAAAGGCAACATCTTTAAAGTCACACGAGGAGATGGCAGACACAGAGTGGATTGTCATTGGCAGGAAGGTAACACACCTACCAAGTTTATTTGGAGTTGCTGTTGCCTCCTGCCTCTTTAGTTCATATCAAGGGAACTAATTGAATGTGTGTGTGTGTCTGTGTTTACAGGTGTCAAACCCCCTTATCGGGGTGGAGTCGTTGCTGCTGACAGTCTCTGTAAAGCATCAGCCCAGCAGAAGGCAGGGAGAGCCAGAGGCTGTCCGGGGAAGTGCTTCAGACTCTAGACAGAGAAGGCCTACAAGACATAGATGCAGGTATAACATGCACACACGCTCAGACACACGCACGCACATATACAGGCCAGGATGCACAGACACCCACAAGCGGGCACGCACAGACATATGCAGGTGGGCAGACACGCACGCACAAACAGATGCGCACAGGCACCGAGCACACGCAGATACACACCCACACCCAGGTGTACGCATTCAGGCAGGCTTGCAGGCCCGCCGCGCAGACACAGGCAGGCACGCCGCGTAGGCACAGGCAGGCACACCGCGTAGGCACAGGCAGGAGAGCCACACAGACACAGGCAGGCAGACACGCACGCTGCGCAGTCACAGGCAGGCAGGCACATGCAGGCCAGGACGCACAGACACCCACCACCGGGCATGCACAGACAGATGCAGGTAGGCAGACACGCACGCACAAACTGACGCACACAGGCACCGAACACACACAGATACACACCCAGGTGTACGCATGCAGGCAGGCTTGCAGGCACGCCGCGCAGGCATAGGCAGGCACGCCACGCAGGCACGCCGCGGAGGTAAAGGCAGGAGAGCCAAGCAGACACAGGCAGGCACGCCGCGGAGGTAAAGGCAGGAGAGCCACGCAGACACAAGCAGGCACCCAAGCATGCCGCACAGTCACAGGAAGACGGGCACATGCAGGAACGACACACAGACGCACACAAACACAGAGGCAGGTACACACGCACACCTCAACTCTCTACACAAAGACAGAGATGCATTTAGAACACATGCACACACACACTCACACACTGCTCAACAACCTCCAGCTGCCAGGCAAAAGGGAGGTTCTTACTTCCACCACACTGGTCATTTGGTTTGTCACTGGTTCTCCCAACTGAATGGCATGTGGGCTGCTCTAAGTGTTTGTTTGTTTGTATTGTGTCCCTTTGTAGTTGTAAATTCCTCGTGGGGGGAGAGCTGCGCATCATCGTAGTGCTATTGGGGAGCGTTCCTGGTGGACGGGTCAACCAGTGGCGGACCTAGTCATTTGGGGGCCTAAGGCGAAAACATAGCCAGGGGCCCTCTTCATCCGTCCTTTTAATGCAAAAAAAAAAGGGCCACCTCAAAGCAGGGGCGGACTGGGGGGAAAAAGTGGCCCGGGAGTTGTCTGTCAGAGCGGCCCACTTAATATACGGCGCGTTGCCCGCTCAATGTATGCAAAATACCCATACACTTAACATAATTTTGGATGATTACAAAGAAATAACATTATATATGTTTTTTAATAACATTTGGATCCACAAATTTGCCTGGATGGACACATGGAATAAAATGATACTGGCTATTGTAACACTCCAAGGAAGGTAGGGCCTATAGTTTGCTAGATGAATATGCTTAACTCTGGGCTAGTATCAGATGGTTAGGCCTATATGTATAACTACAGAGCCTTTAGGAATAAATGTCAGCAGAGAAAGAGTACACAATTTTTTTGATAATGATTAGGGCGACCTACATTAAGCAATATCATTTTTTTTGTAGGCTGATTAACTCATACAGCAATACCTTTTTGTATAGTAGATGGCAGCACACAATCAAAATATTTCCCCTCTACCTACATAGCTACAGTAGCTAGTTATATGGAAGAAAGTTGCATTCAGGAGCCTTCATAAGCAAACATGATTTGGCTCCGCATTAAATTATCCCACTTTTTCATTATCCACATGTCTCAAATGTTGTATGATGCAACATAGCTTTACAGGACACATAAATGTCCAGTAACAACGTAAAGAAGGGGGCAACATATAAGTCAAAACCAACTATATTTATTGACTGATCTCGAAAGTATTGGCTTACAAAAGCTAACTAAGTCTTCACAAAGAAAATAACTCAGTGTTAGGGCAAAAAGCGAACATTCACACTGTACAACCTATGAAAAGTGACAGCGGTAGCCTACAAATAAAGAAATACAGACCGCGTTAGCCACTTCACAGCGTGCTAGCCATGATTTTCTTTCGTTCCAATTCTTGGATGTAGGGTTCCACCCTTTATAGAAACCTGTTGAATCGATACATTTGGTGTAGGAAGTCCTAATTGTTTTGTTGTCAATTTATCTTAATTAGTACGCCGACAGAGAAAAAAATCTCCTTTTCCTGAAAGCAGTTCGTCGCCACAATCGCCCTTAAGGTCCGCCGCCACTGGTTTGAACTTTGTTGTAGAAATGAACAGAACAGAACATACGATGGGGTGTAAACATCAGTGGTAATGGTAGTGTTGCATGCTGGGTGTGTGATTATGTGTGTATGTGTGTGTGTGTGTGTGTAGGGGTGTTAAAGGTGTCTACGAGCGAGACATGCAAGTATTAGGCTAGAGTGATTAACATTTAATAACAAATAAACATAGTAAGACTGACGGAGGAGATGAGAAAATAGTAAGACAATAGTAACCATGAGTGTGAATACAGGTCACTAGGAGTAGTATAAATAGCAGACAGTGAATCCCGTTGGTTATCATGACAGGTATATAATGTATTCGCTTAAGCAAGGAAAACTGTCGCAACCGACGATATCTGCGGGAGGGCCGGTTGGTTATGGACTTAGGCCGTCCCATCAGTGCCTGGGTGGGCAATTTATCGTGGGCTTTCTGCTGGGTGAGGGCCTAAGGCAGTTGCCTAGTTCGCCTTAATGGTAGGTCCGCCACTGCTGGCTGGAGAAGTGGTACTGCTTTCGGTGGGGATGGTGACTTGGCTCTGTAAAATAAGAGCATACATAACAATGAATACAATACACTACACTACATCATGTGTAGGTTCAATCAATCAGTCTCTATTCAAACTGGGTCAATCTATTTACCTGGGTTGATTTTCTAGCTAGGCTTAGATTTGGCCTGGCCGCAGAAACATGAGCACCACCAAATCTTGACTTGTTCAACTGAAAAGCAACAAGGCAAACGTCTGTGTCGTGAGAGAACTATATTGACAAATTATCATTCAGTGAACAAAATGTAAAATATTTATGGTCAATTTATGAGGCCAAATACCATTAAAATATGTGGGGGTGGGTGCTTACGGCCCACAGACACCAGCAATGAACCTAAGGCCCTTTGGCCAGGACTTTGACTGGCTGCTGCTGTCTGCTGCCCTGCAGTGCCTTGAACCGGACCCACTGCTGCCGACTGCTGCCCTGCAGGCCCAGTAGGACTTTGCCTGGCTGCTGCCGTCTGCTGCCCTGCAGTGCCTTGAACCGGACCCACTAGTGCCGACTGCTGCCCTGCAGGCCCAGTAGGACTTTGCCTGGCTGCTGCCGTCTGCGGCCCTGCAGTGCCTTGAACCGGACCCAATGCTGCCGACTGCTGCCCTGCAGGCCCAGTAGGACTTTGCCTGGCTGCTGCCGTCTGCGGCCCTGCAGTGCCTTGAACCGGACCCACTGCTGCCGACTGCTGCCCTGCAGGCCCAGTAGGACTTTGCCTGGCTGCTGCCGTCTGCGGCCCTGCAGGCCCAGAGGCAGTACTTGCTCCAGTTGGCTGTAGAGACATCACAAATTAGTTTGCATATTGATACACACACACACACACACTTTTTGAGTCTTTAATTGACCAGCGTTACCTTCTGAGTGTGGAATCCACAAACACACGCCCTTACTAGACCAAACAAAGACCTCTGTCCTTGTGTCTGCATTGGACATTTTTCAATCTAGAAATAAAAGTTATACAATTGTTTGAGTTTTCATTTTCGTATGTGTAGTCACAGAGATATGATGTAACTGATTTGCTTTTTACATTTGGATTTCCTTGTGGGAACATTGCCTTTTATCCTATTTAATACATGTTATAATGACTTAATAACAATAAATACATTATACTGTGCCATGTATATAGTCATACCCTTTGATACAGCTCGTACCACTTCTTCTGCCTTGGTGCTGGCTTGTTCCCACCCCCGGCAGGCCAGGATCCAGTGCTGGCAAACTTTCTCAAACGTGCCAACCATTCTGATTCTGACATTGCCTTGTGTGACTTCACAGATTTTGCCTTTGGTGACATAGTAATTGCACATTGTTTTTAATGAATGAAAATAACATAAATCCATGAAGAGCAGACCATCTTCCCTGTAATAGTATTAGCCCTATTCTCCACACAGGTGAACCCCCCTCCTCACCACTGTCTCCCTTTCCTGCCATTACCTGTGCAACCTCTCAATATTTCGTTTATACATCTGAATTTAAGCGATTGTGCATAAAATACTCTTATTCACAGTCAAAACATTTCGTTATCATTCATTCATAGCCCACGTAAAAGCACCCTTAATATAGTTAACGTTATTTGACGAGGACTAGCGTAATTCCAGTACAGATAACAGAGTGATTATAAGATAGCTATATAGCTAAATAAATCGAAATGACAACAACAGGAATAATTACTTCAATACTTCAATACTTCAAGTTATATCGTACAAGACTAACAGATTATATTAGCAGACCAAAGGCATGAGCGAAAGCGAAATTGCAGTCAGAGAAAGCAGCTTAGGTAAAAAGCTAGCTAAACCAAGGGGAAATGACTTCAATAATTAAAGTAAATACGATCTGCAGGTATACGACTTATGTTATTGTCATGCATTTAAAAATTAATTGTATGCATCTATGTCGCCAAAAGCAACATCTCTAAAATATAGCGACATTTTAGTCAGATAAATTATAGCGTTTTAAAGGTAGAAAGCTAGCTATACACAAAACAATTATCCCATTCAGCAGTGTAGTTAATGTGTAAATACTCACCATGTCGACAAATTTCCTCGGTTTATTTAACTTGATACAGCTTTAGAGGGAGGATTGCTTCCTTGAAGTTGTTTGAATTACGGACGCATCTTCTGGCTATTTGAGCTATCCAGAGGTTTGCATTTTCGATTTGCCCGCCCCCCCCCTCCAGGTCCAGCGTCAGCTAAGTGACGTCGCCTGACGTCGCGCTCCAGCATTTCTGCCGTGCGTGCTGCCCGACGGCGCTCTCCAGGATTTCTGCCGTGATTGGTCAATTGTTATCAACTCTGCAAACTGGTGCGAACGTGATTGGCCAAATCTTTTCAGAATCTTTTCAGGTCTAAAAAAAATTAGCCGGTCGTGTAGTCGGCAGCTGTGGCTGTTAACCAGAAGGTGGCTGGTTCGATCCCCAACCAGAAGGACATTTTTTTTTTGCTGGTCCATCATAAGAGAGTCACTGTTACTCATTTTTCAGGCAATTGGGAACATAACTGACATTCAGAATACAAAAGGGACATTTGAGAATAATAACTGAAAAAAAATGCAGTTTTTTTGCCTAAGTCCATACTGGTGCTCTCCCTTGTGTGTTTGACCCTCAGTGACCTTTAATAGACGGCAGGCATATGGGGCCTACTCTGGTACATAAGTTAGCCATGTGGGCTCTCTGTGACTTAAAACAAGAGTGACCCTCAGCAAAATCAAGATTCAAACACAGAAAAATACCTTCAAACTTTGTTTTATTTAGATATATTAAAAAATACAACACACAAACAAACACAAACAATTCCAAACATAACCACACACGGCGAACGTTGTGTGTGTGTGTGTGTGTGTGTGTGTGTGTGTGTGTGTGTGTGTGTGTGTGTGTGTGTGTGTGTGTCTGTGTGTGTCTGTGTCTGTGTCTGTGTGTATGTGTGTGTGTGTGTGTGTGTGCGCGTGCACATTAGGGATTTGGGGGTTAACTGCAGCTGGAACCTGCCTCCTCCACTACGCGCATTCTTCTGGGTAGGACCCGGTTTCTGTTGAGGGCCCGGCGTCTGAGGACCCGGAGATGCTGCATTACCAACTCCAATTCCCTCCTGGAACTTTCCAGTTTGTCCTGAAGAGATTTTCTTTGTTTTAGAAGGATTTTGCAGGACTCGCAGCACACTCGCAGAGTCATATCTAAACAACACAAAAAACATTCTGGTAATGGTAAAAATCTTAGATAATACGACACACACACACACACACACACACACACACAAACACACACACACAAACGCACACACACACACACACACAGCTCCCCTCCCACCTCCCCCCTGGCTGACTGCCACACAGCTTCTCCAGCCACTAACCATCTAACTAATAGTTACAACTCAATAGCTAAACATACTTGTAATAACAGAACACTCACCGTCTTGAAAACTCACGGCAATCTTGAAAGAAATGTCTCTGAAATTTGTCTTTAAGAATCTTGCTGCTCCACTCTCCAGCTCTTTCGCCCACAAAATGGCGACAGAGTAGGTCAGGCTTATATACTGGGGAGAGATTCTGAGAGGCGGGTTCAGGCTTTGCTTCAGGGGGACTCTTGAAACAGTCAACAGAGGAATTTGAAGAATTTGAGGGTGCCTTGAAACTTTCTCGGTGTGTGTGTGAAAGAGAGAGAGTTGTGTGTGTGTGTCTGTGTGTCTGTGTGCCTGTGTGTTTGTCTGTGTGTCTGTGTGCCTGTGTGTGTGTCTGTGTGCCTGTATGTGTGTGTGTGTTGTCAGTGGCGGACCTAGTCATTTGGGGGCCTAAGGCGAAAACATAGCCAGGGGCCCTCTTCATCCGTCCTTTTAATGCAAAAAAAAAAGGGCCACTCAAAGCAGGGGCGGACTGGGGGGAAAAAGTGGCCCGGGAGTTGTCTGTCAGAGCGGCCCACTTAATATACGGCGCGTTGCCCGCTCAATGTATGCAAAATACCCATACACTTAACATAATTTTGGATGATTGCAAAGAAATAACATTATATATGTTTTTTAATAACATTTGGATCCACAAATTTGCCTGGATGGACACATGGAATAAAATGATACTGGCTATTGTAACACTCCAAGGAAGGTAGGGCCTATAGTTTGCTAGATGAATATGCTTAACTCTGGGCTAGTATCAGATGGTTAGGCCTATATGTATAACTACAGAGCCTTTAGGAATAAATGTCAGCAGAGAAAGAGTACACAATTTTTTTGATAATGATTAGGGCGACCTACATTAAGCAATATCATTTTTTTTGTAGGCTGATTAACTCATACAGCAATACCTTTTTGTATAGTAGATGGCAGCACACAATCAAAATATTTCCCCTCTACCTACATAGCTACAGTAGCTAGTTATATGGAAGAAAGTTGCATTCAGGAGCCTTCATAAGCAAACATGATTTGGCTCCGCATTAAATTATCCCACTTTTTCATTATCCACATGTCTCAAATGTTGTATGATGCAACATAGCTTTACAGGACACATAAATGTCCAGTAACAACGTAAAGAAGGGGGCAACATATAAGTCAAAACCAACTATATTTATTGACTGATCTCGAAAGTATTGGCTTACAAAAGCTAACTAAGTCTTCACAAAGAAAATAACTCAGTGTTAGGGCAAAAAGCGAACATTCACACTGTACAACCTATGAAAAGTGACAGCGGTAGCCTACAAATAAAGAAATACAGACCGCGTTAGCCACTTCACAGCGTGCTAGCCATGATTTTCTTTCGTTCCAATTCTTGGATGTAGGGTTCCACCCTTTATAGAAACCTGTTGAATCGATACATTTGGTGTAGGAAGTCCTAATTGTTTTGTTGTCAATTTATCTTAATTAGTACGCCGACAGAGAAAAAAATCTCCTTTTCCTGAAAGCAGTTCGTCGCCACAATCGCCCTTAAGGTCCGCCGCCACTGGTTTGAACTTTGTTGTAGAAATGAACAGAACAGACCATACGATGGGGTGTAAACATCAGTGGTAATGATAGTGTTGCATGCTGGGTGTGTGATTATTTGTGTGTGTGTGTGTGTGTGTGTGTAGGGGTGTTAAAGGTGTCTACGAGCGAGACATGCAAGTATTAGGCTAGAGTGATTAACATTTAATAACAAATAAACATAGTAAGACTGACGGAGGAGATTAGAAAATAGTAAGACAATAGTAACCATGAGTGTGAATACAGGTCACTAGGAGTAGTATAAATAGCAGACAGTGAATCCCGTTGGTTATCATGACAGGTATATAATGTATTCGCTTAAGCAAGGAAAACTGTCGCAACCGACGATATCTGCGGGAGGGCCGGTTGGTTATGGACTTAGGCCGTCCCATCAGTGCCTGGGTGGGCAATTTATCGTGGGCTTTCTGCTGGGTGAGGGCCTAAGG
The DNA here is from genome assembly GCF_963457725.1 of Sprattus sprattus. Classification (NCBI taxonomy): domain Eukaryota; kingdom Metazoa; phylum Chordata; class Actinopteri; order Clupeiformes; family Clupeidae; genus Sprattus; species Sprattus sprattus. The sequence continues at coordinate 50,032,073 of NC_137923.1, read as the reverse complement.
CAGTTGCCTAGTTCGCCTTAATGGTAGGTCCGCCACTGGGTACAGGTATGTGGGAGAAGAAATAAATAATTATTACACATAAAGAACACAAATGTATTTGTATGAGACGATTGTTTAAATTTAGATAGAAATATAGTGGGGTTGTTGAGTTTTGTGTTCTCATTAATAGTTTTTTATGTTGCTGATTTGTATCCTATTGTGTCAATTATACTAATTTTATGTGTTCTGTAAGTTATGGGAAATGCACTTATGGAGCTCTTAATTTGATATAAATATCCGCGGAGAGGATGTGAAAAAAACGGAACTCATAATTCCCAAATCGTAGGTTCGTATCCCGTCTGCAGACAAAACCAGTTGTGGGTCCAAATATTGTTAAAGCAGTTAGAAATGCATTTCTCAGATAGGTATGGATGCAGAAACACCCACATTTTCTTCCTCCTTCCTCCTCTCTTCTTTTCTCCTCTCTTTTCTCCCTTTTTCCTTCTTCCCCCTCTTTTTTCTCCCCCCCCCCTCTTAGATGGCCTTACGACGATATCTGCGGGAGGATTTCTTTTTGATTTCTTTTGCGGGAGGATGCATTTCTTTGTAATCATCCAAAATTATGTTAAGTGTATGGGTATTTTGCATACATTGAGCGGGCAACGCGCCGTATATTAAGTGGGCCGCTCTGACAGACAACTCCCGGGCCACTTTTTCCCCCCAGTCCGCCCCTGCTTTGAGGTGGCCCTTTTTTTTTTGCATTAAAAGGACGGATGAAGAGGGCCCCTGGCTATGTTTTCGCCTTAGGCCCCCAAATGACTAGGTCCGCCACTGCCAGCCAGCACTGCTGTCTCAGTGAGTAATTATTCAATTACAGTCACTTTTCAAATACAGTTCAAGTATTTGTATTTCTACACACAAAGATTATTAAAGAGTATTCAATCAGTTATAAACGGCAACTGTTTGTGCTGAACTCCTGGTCTGGTTCAGAGTGTAAGTGTGTAACGGGGAGGGGGTCGGTCTGGGAGGTCAGGTTCATGGTGTGAAGTGGGGAGGGGGTCAGGTTCAAGGTTAAGGATGTGAAGTGGGGAGGGGGTCTGGGGTCTGCCTTTGTATGGAAGGTGTGAAAGGCTGCAGACAGGCTGACATTGTTACTGAACTCTGCCTCTGGTTCAAAGACTTTAGCACCACATTATGTAAATTTGATACATTCTTGTGAAGTCAATTTCTTGACATTCTTTTACAGGCTCCTGTTCCTCAGACAGATGCTCAAGCTTCTGTTCCAAGTCCAATAGCAGTGTGTGCCACTGTGTCTTTAAGTCATTAAGCATTTCATTTACTTAATGTAATACTACAGAGAGCATCAGGAGTGTCTTTCACCAGTATAGTATGTCTTATATAATATAAAAAAATAATAATTGTCTTACACATTGTTTACAAAGACTGCAGACTCTGGGACTGGGACAGCTCATCCTCTTCCTCGTTTGTGGTCAGAGGGCCTCCCACCTGAAGACCACAAATGGATTCTGAAGAGCCTATTTAAGGTGGGGCCCAAAGGAAAACTAGAACTGCAAGACAACCTGCAGCTCTGGTACAATCCACCACAGCCAGCCAATCTGTACCACCAGGCTCCTGTTCCAGACCGCTTTTTTGCTCACTCCCTTCTTGTCTGGATGCCCTACAAGTTGTGGAAATTCAAGTTGGTCTGTCCGAAACATGCCTGTGGGCATCATCAACTCACAGGATCAGGCCTGAGCAAGAGGGCACGGCGGGTCCTGGACTTGGACCGGATCTACCTGATGGTGACAGAGTCTCTAATATGCACCAAATGCAAATGTACCCATCTGTCCTCAAGGCTGTCCTTACGCAACTGGACTTGGCTCACAGAGGAGAATTCCGCATTATCCTCACCAAAAAGTGAGTAATGTTTCTTGTCTCTCTTGCCTTGTCAAATAGAAATATGTAAAGCATTCTCACTAATACATATCTGTTTATGACCCAGGTTTGCATGTGACATCCGAGTCATCCGGCTGCTGCGGGAGAGAGGCCAGGGTAAAGCCCAACACGGGTTTTAAAACAGCTGAGGGAGAGCCACACAGAGGAGTGGCTTCAATGTGTAGCGAGGTTCACTGCCGATTGTAAGGACTTCCTCCGGCGTCCAGGACTGTTGCCAGTCACATTCTCTAAGCCTCCGGAGCCTGCTGTGGTGCCGAGCTGTAAGTGGCTCCTGTCCGTTTACAGCCAGGAAATTTTAACAAGGCTGGAGGACATCCAGGCCCGATTGACATCGACCCACGGCACCATTCTAAAAATGGATTCAACAAAAAAGGTTAGTGGACCTTAATTTCTTTAAAATAGGCCACTGAAATGAACTACTGCCTGTATTTCAGAATTTCGGAATTCTGCTCACAGTGGGCCTATACATTTTATGTGTTTCAGATCACCAAAAAGCTAGCCGGAACAGCCAAGGGCACAGGACTCTGGCTCACCTCTGTGGGAAATGAGTATGGTCAGATACTCATGAGTGTGATGACCATTCAGGAGGGAGCTGGCCTTGACCTCATGGCAGCAGGCCTGGTGAGGAGATACCAGCAGGCTGGTGTGGCTTCCCCAGTTGCATTATATGTGGACTGTGGCTGCTGTGTTGAGGCAGGGCAGACCAAGCTGAAGGCCAGATTCAGCGGCTGGCCAGACCTTATTGTAAGGCTGGATATCTGGCACTACATGCGTCGAATTGCCCTGGGATGCACAACAAATGCTCATCAGTTGTTCCCTATTTTTATGTCACGCCTATCAGCGTGCATATTTGAGTGGGATGCAGCTGATTTAGCTCTGTTGCGCAAAGCAAAAACCCTGCAGCTTCAATCACATGGCTTGGTGTACAGTGACATCAACACGCATCTGACCAGGGACGAGCTGACTCTCCATTGCCGGCGGAGGACCCGTGGTGAGGAGACCACCACTCGGATGCTGGAGGAGCTGCTGCAGATGCTCATGGGTACCATTGGCAGGGACGCCCTTGGAGTTCCCTTGCTTGATCAGGAAAGGATGGAGCGCATCTGGAGTGTCCAGAGAAGGCATGTCAAGTGCATCCAGGACACACCAGGTGTCGCTCTATACATCAAAACAAGGGAGCTTACAAAGGGAGGTTTACAGATTCCTGTGTACAGATGTGCCAGAGGCTCCACATCTCTAGTCATTCCATCTCCATCTAAACCGCTTCATACCAGGTTTGTGGCTGTCACATGTAGGCTCATGTGTATAATTTGTACAGTGCAAGAATATTTCATAATTTATTATTTAATGTTTTTTCCAGGAACAAGTGCCAACAGTCTGAACTTTCAGATTTATCTCCTGGAAGGACTGCATAGGTGGAACCAGGACCGTGCGGGTGCTGCTCTGGCTACTGGACCATCACCTTTGTGCAGCTACTCAGGTGAACTGCTTCACTGTGTGAACAGAGATTATGAATCGCTGTTCGGCAGTAAGCTGGTACCAGAGTTCAGTCCGCCCTCACGTTACACTGGTAAGCTTTTATTAATACATTGGTAATTGAAATCGGTTTTACAATATTTTATTAACTGTTCATTAAAGTTCCTCACCTGGTATTGATTAAACCCCTAAATCCACTTAACCTCTTTTGTTTCAGGAGAGCTCATAGGGATGCAGTACCTGTTCAGGCAGACTGGTCAGGCTCTACAGGACATGCACCCTGATTCCGAGGAGACGGCACATTTAATTGAGGAGCACGATGTGGTGGAAAACTTGGAGGATGACGAGGGCTTTGCTGACATTTCAGATGACCCCACAGTGCTGGACATCGAGGCCCTTCAGGATTCAGCCTCTCCGAATCCTGGTCCTCCAACGGGTACATCTGGTCTTGCCAGTCTGGCCCTCAGCATCTCCAGCATGCAAAGCACCACATCTCCTGTGGCTCCTGTGACATACACTGTGTGTTACACCACAGCTCCCAGCACACCCACCCTCACCCTGGCTCCGAGCACACCCACCCTCACCCTGGCTCCCAGCACACCCACCCTCACCCTGGCTCCCAGCACACCCACCCTCACCCTGGCTCCCAGCACATCCACCCTCACCCTGGCTCCCAGCACACCCACCCTCACCCTGGCTCCCAGCACACCCACCCTCACCCTGGCTCCCAGCACACCCACCCTCACCCTGGCTCCCGGTACACCCACCCTCACCCTGGCTCCCAGCACACCCACCCTCACTCTGGCTCCTGACACATCCACCCTCACTCTGGCTCCAGACACATCCACACCAGTTCCAGGCACATCTGGAATGGCCTCCAGTTCAGCCACTTTAGCCTCGAGTTCATCCTCTCAGGCTGATAGTGACTCAGAAGCTGAGGTAAGCATCAGTGTGATCATTTTAGAATACGTAAGCTTATAAATACGAGCCATACTCTTCACTATCATTGAGTACACGTTTGCACATGTTTTATTAAATCCACTGCTGCAATAAAGTGTCATTAAAGGTCAGTGCCATTTTTTTGTCATTTGCATAGGCTGTTGATGACCAAGATGTGCCTGGATACCAGCATATGGACAGGCTTGCTGAGTACCTGGTGGGGCTACGGGAGCAGACCTCTCTGTTTCTCAGCAACCACCAAGCCAGCAGATTAATTACACTGTGGGAGAGCCTGGATGACCGTGACAAGCAGCGGGTGTTTTATGCTTCACGACATCAGCCAAGAATTTTGAGTGGCAGGTTTAGAACACACAAAACGCCCTCAAATACGCCTGGTGTGGACAGCACCACCCGCTGCGTGTTAGGTGCGAGTAGGGCACCCGCCCAGTGGACTAGCTGCTGTCGGTTGGTGGAGTGCATTTTTAAAAGACTTTGCAGTCTGCACCCCTGCCCAAGAAGGAAAGGCAAGAGGGCCGATTCCCGGTGGTCCTTAATCCTTAGGGACTATAGCTGGATAAGGCAGCTTGTCCTTGGCAACGGATGGGTCATGGAGGAAACAGAAATGCAGCTGGTGGAGGTAAACCAGACCACCCTAATTCAGTGGCACAACCCCAGAGAGAAGCAGTTGCAGCTTTCTGTGCTGCTGCAGGGTACCGCTTTTCCCCCAGCCATCCCTGAGTCTGAGGAGCCTCTTCAGGAGGCAAGACTCCTCCCTGCTGTAAACATGCCGACCATGCCACTCACACAGCGGCACCAGTACCGGCTGCCGGAGAGTACGGCTGGTCAGGCAAAGCAAAGGCAGAGACCCCGGCTTCCGTGTTCAATCCTTCCAAAGGGGCCAGACCAGAGGCACTTGTTTACGACAGAACCAGCACCACCACCACCACCACCACCACCCTCACCAGGACCCTCACTTACACCTTCACCACAGATTTTAACACAAGCTGGACCACAATACCGTGTGGTCCAGCTGTATGCCCCTTACCCTTTGCCATTGGCCCCAGGCACCACCCCACAATCTAGTGCTCCACTCACAATTCCGAAGAGGGCATATCAACGGACTGTGGGGGGAAATAGGTGCAAAAAGTGCGGCCAGTATCGCACTACTGCCACTGGACACAGCGCCTACCGCGGCAGAGTATTTTGCCCTTCCTCAGAGACAATGACAAGGGAAAAATGGATAGAGGAAGAAATGAAGAAAAGAAAATAATTGTGTGTTGAACCGAATCTGTATTGGATTGTAAATAGTTCAAAGTTTTACATTTATATTTATTACTCTTTGTTTTCTGTAAATAGTTGTGTGCGAATAAAGTTCGGTTTTACATCAATCTTTCAACATATTTCTTTGCATCTTTTTTTATGAACAAACAAAGCTGGTGTACACATGAACAAGTAGGTGTTTTTAATGACAATGTGTGTTAAAACAGCACACCAGTAACAATAAAAACAGTAATGATGATAATAGTGATGATGTTGAAAATAATACACAGGGATGATGATAACACTGCATGTTATTAACTAGTCAATACAAATGATAGACACTGAAAATTATGTAAAGAAATGGAAAGATCTGCATGCGATGATCCCTTGGCAGTGGACATTCTGGTTCTTCAGGTACAGGTATGTGGGAGAAGAAATAAATAATTATTACACATAAAGAACACAAATGTATTTGTATGAGACAATTGATAACATTTAGATAGATATATAGTGGGGTTGTTGAGTTATGTGTTCTCATCAATCTTTTTTTATGTTGCTGATTTGTATCCTATTGTTTCAAAAATACTAATTTTATGTGTTATGGGAAATGCACTTATGGAGCTCTTAATTTGATATAAATATCCGCGGAGAGGATGTGAAAAAAACGGAACCCATAATTCCCAAATCGTAGGTTCGTATCCCGTCTGCGGACAAAACCAGTTGTGGGTCCAAATACTGTTTAAGCAGTTAGAAATGCATTTCTCAGATAGGTATGGATGCAGAAACACCCACATTTTCTTCCTTCTTTCTCCTCTCTTCTTTTTTCCTCTCTTTCTCCTCTCTTTTCTCCCTTTTTCCTTCTTCCCCCTTTTTTTTCTCCCCCCCCCCTCTTAGATGGCCTTATGGCCCCCAGCTTGAGCGCTAAACCCTAACCAGTAGGCCACAGTTGCCACTGAGAGAGGGTGGAGGAGAAATCTGTCATCTGTCCCTGCTACTACTGCAGCTCTCATATCACTAGGAATTCAGCCATTTACATCAGCACTCAGCTTGCATAGACACCTACAGACAACACACACACACACACATGCACACACACTCACACTCTCTCTCTTTCACACACACACACACACGCCCACACACTTACACACACTCTCTCACATACACTCACACTCTCTCTCTTTCTCTTCCTTTCTATATCTCTCTCTCTCTCTCACACACACACACACACACAACTCCAAGGAAAGAATCTCCACTTCAGTTCACCCTATATACACCAAAGTTCCATTCTTTTACCCAACTGTAAAAATGTCTCCCTCCCCCCAGATGCAACAGTTGAAGCACCCTACTGTTTGAGTCTCTCAAAGGTCCTGGTGTGACATCAAGGTCAGACCAATCAGATCATCCCTAGGTTCTTTGGAGGGTCATAAACAGTGGTGGTTCACTCTCCATTGGTCACCCCCAGACTGTTTCAAGCCCCCCACACATTCCTCTGTTGCCCGTTTCAAGAGTCCCCCTGAAGCAAAGCCTGAACCCGCCTCTCAGAATCTCTCCCCAGTATAAAAGCCTGACCTAGTCTGTCGCCATTTTGTTGGAGAAAGAGCTGGAGAGCAGAGGAGCAAGAATCGTAGATACAAATTTCAGAGAAATTTTTCAAGATTGCCGTGAGTTTTCAAGACAGTGAGTGTTCTGTTATTACATTAATGTTTAGCTATTGAGTTGTAACTATTAGTTAGATAAATACCTGTTTTTATTTGTTGTATTGAGCATTCACTGTCGGACTGCTTATCAGAAACAGATATCTCAACAACCCCTATTTTATACCAACTATATTATGAGGACATTTACCGATGGTTTTGTAAATGTATTATTCCTAGCCTGAATTATTAGATAAGATTAGATTCAACTTTATTATCATTGTACAGAGTAATATTGGAAGTTGTTCAGTTGTTGGAAATTCTTTGCAGCCAGGGGGGAGGTGGGAGGGGAGCTGTGTGTGTGTGTGTGTGTGTGTCTCAGAAGGAGGGGGTGGGGAGGGGGGCTATGTGTGTGTCTGTGTGTGTGTGTGTGTGTGTGTGTGTGTGTGTCTCAGGAGAGGGGTGGGGAGGGGGACTATGTGTGTGTGTGTGTGTGTGTGTGTGTGTGTGTGTGTGTGTGTGTGTGTGTGTCAGGAGGAGGGGGTGGGGAGGGGGGCTATCCCCCTAGAGCAGAGTTCAGTAGGGATGAAGCTGCGTTTTTTTAAGGCTATTGAATGTATTTTCTGATTTACAGAGAGAGGAGCAGCAAGGAGCTTGAAGACAAAATTCGGAGAGATTTCTTACCACATTGCCGTGCGTCTCAAGACAGTAAGTGTTCTGTTATAACATGTATGTTTAGCTATTAAGTTGTAAATATTAGTTAGATGGTTAGTGGCTGGAGAAGCTGTGTGGCAGTCAGCCAGGGGGGAGGTGGGAAGGGAGCTGTGTGTGTGTGTGTGTGTGTGTGTGTCTTAGGAGGAGGGGGTGGGGAGGGGGGCTATCCCCCTAGAGCAGAGTTCAGTAGGGATCAAGCTGTGTGTGTGTGTGTGTGTGTGTTAGGCAAAAAAAATGCATTTTTTTCAGTTATTATTCTCAAATGTCCATTTTGTATTCTGAATGTCAGTATTGTTCCCAATTGTACCAGTATTGAAAGTATTTTCTGATTCACAGAGAGAGGAGCAGCAAGGAGCTTGAGACAAAATTCTGAGAGATTTCTTACCACATTGCCGTGCGTGTCAAGACAGTAAGTGTTCTGTTATAACATGTATGTTTAGCTATTAGGTTGTAAATATTAGTCAGATGGTTAGTGGCTGGAGAAGCTGTGTGGCAGTCAGCCAGGGGGGAGGTGGGAGGGGAGCTGTGTGTGTGTGTGTGTGTGTGTCTTAGGAGGAGGGGGTGGGGAGGGGGGCTATCCCCCTAGAGCAGAGTTCAGTAGGGATCAAGCTGTTTGTGTGTGTGTGTGTGTGTGTGTGTGTGTGTGTCTTATTATTTAAGATTTTTACCCTAACCAGAATGTTTTTTGTGTTTTTTAGACATGACTCGCCCAAAGTTAATGACACACTGCCCAGTGTGTGAGAAGTTGCTGGCAGCCCTTGCCAGCCATCTGAGGCGAGGACACGATGTGGCCAATGCAGAGGAGCGGGCCATACTCCTCAAAATGGGTACCGGGAGGATTCCCTTAAGAGGTGAACCCTGCCCCATCCCAGGTTGTCCCTACACAGGTCCTCGCCTAGACAAGCACCTGCTCTCCGGGCACGGAGAGATGAGTGCGGCACAGGTAGACGCCGCAACTCAACTCCTCAAGAAACAGACGGGCCTGAGACTCTTGGGAGAGCTCCGATCCAGAAACCCACAGCCACCGATGTCCACGACGTTGGACATCGACGTCGAGGATGAAACTGTGGGCGAAGAAGGAGAGGACCAGGAGGAAGAGAGCTGCGATTCCTGCCAAACCCTTCGGCAGGACAAAAAAGCTCTGCAGGACACACTCAAGAAGGTGACCAAGGAACTGCAGTCGGCAAGGCGGAGGATCCGGCTCCTAGAAAGACGGCGCCGAAGAGGACAGCCAGCCGGACCTTCGCCTGATGAGAACGAGGGCAGCCAGCCGGACCAAGGACCAGGCACCACACCACAGGCACCAAGGACCACACAGGCACCTCCCACAGCCGGCGGACCCACTCCGGTACCCGCTCCCACTTCGGCACCCGCTCCCACAGCCTGCGGACCCACTCCGGTACCCGCTCCCACTTCAGCACCCGCTCCCACAGCGCGCGGACCCACTCCGGGAACCGCTCCCACACCCGGCCCCCAGACAGTGGGAGCAGGGGACAGCAGCAGCAGTGAGGAGCCTCCACAGCTGCAGCCACCCAGACAGAAAAGCTCAAAGAAGAAGAACGTTGAGCCCGCAGAGCTGCAGCCACCGAGGAAAACCGCTGCACGTGGTGACAGCAGCGGGGAAGAGCCCATTGAGGAGGAGGCAGGGTCCAGCTCCCCAGACGCTCCGGCAGCGCCCATTGAGGAGGAGGCAGGGTCCAGCTCCCCCGACGCTCTGGCAGCGCCCATTAAGGAGGAGGCAGGGTCCAGCTCCCCCGACGCTCTGGCAGTGCCCATTAAGGAGGAGGCAGGGTCCAGCTCCCCCGACGCTCTGGCAGCGCCCATTAAGGAGGAGGCAGGGTCCAGCTCCCCCGACGCTCTGGCAGTGCCCATTAAGGAGGAGGCAGGGTCCAGCTCCCCCGACGCTCTGGCAGTGCCCATTAAGGAGGAGGCAGGGTCCAGCTCAAATTCACCCCCAAATCCCTAATGTGCACGCGCACACACACACAGACACAGACACACACACACACACAAACACACACACAACGTTCGCCCTTGTTGTGGTTATATTTGAAATTGTTTGTGTTTGTTTGTGTGTTGTAATTGTTATTTTTTAATGTATCTAAATAAAACAAAGTTTGAAAGTATTTGTCTGTGTTTGAATCTTGATTTTTCTGAGGGTCACACACACACACACACACACACACAGAGCAGCGATGACTGCTCTGTGTCTTGTTTTAAGTCACAGAGAGCCCATATGGCTTACATAGGTACCAGAGTACACTGTTAAAAAATTGTGTTCATAGAGAGTCAGGTTTATACTGATAGCGGGGGAGTTATTCAGTAACCTGGGACATGATTTCCTCTTGTGGGTATCAAACCGGTGACTTTCAGGTGATTTTGTAAATCTTGCACTTTGGGTTTGGAACCGGTGCTTCTCACTCTCGTAGTGCTGTGCCCTACCCGCTATGCTACCGTGATGGTACAGGTTCTCTGTCGCCGGTACATATACAAGTACATTATTGACAATACCGTACTGACTCGAGTACCTTATTGCTTTAATAACACGGTTGCCAGCAAAATTATACATATTAAGTACAACTAAATTATAAATAGTAAGCTTCCTTTCAGCACAAAAAAGTTGTAGCCTCCAAATAATAAATTATTGAATGGGGAGGAGGATCCAGTGTGGGTGATTCGTAGGGAATAAAGAATTACTTGTGTTCATAGAGAGTCAGGCTTATTCTGATACAAGGGGAGCTATTCAGTAACCTGGGACAAGAGTGCCTCTTGCGGGTATCGAACCGGTGGCTTTCAGGTGATATTGTATATCTTGCACTTAACGGGTTTTGAACCGGTGCTTCTCACGTTCATAGTGCTGTGCTCTACCCGCTATGCTACCGTGATGGTACAGGTTCCAAGCATTTCTCACAACATTTTCGTCTCCTCCCTATTCCCTTGGAATTTTTTGCGACCAAGATTTTTGATTTAAGCTTTTTTCATGAGGCAATGTCCGATTGTCTCGAGATCGGACTATGTCGCAAAGCGGGCAAGGCTTGTTCCCAAACGTCCTAACCCAAATGTCCCGAAAGTGCCTCAAATGTCAGTTATTTTCCCAATTGTCCTAACCCAAATGTCCCTACCCAAATGTCCCAATGGTCGAGGATCCAACCGGCAACCCTCCGGTTACCAGCCCTAAACCCTAACCAGCAGGCCACGGCTGCCCCACAGAAAGAACTCCCAACCCGGCCGCTTAAACCAGCAAAATATAAACCTTAAGAGAGTCACTGTTACTTTACCTTAAGAGAGTCACTGTTACTGTGGTTTTTATTCTTCTCAAATGTCAGTTATGTTCTCAATTGTCCCAAAAAGTTGGGGGTAGTGGAGCTCCATGGTAGACCCCCCCGAGCCAAAATAGTCAGTCCGACGACCATGCACTATTCTCGGAAACCCAAATGTCCCAAAAGTGCCTCAGATGTCAGTTATGTTCCCAATTGTCCCTACCCAAACGTCCCTTTTTAACCATATAAAAACCAGCAAAAAGCTGAAAAATTAGTAATTTTCTCATTTTTCCTTCTGGTCAGGGATCGAACCGGACACCCTCCGGTTACCAGCCCCAGCTGCCGACTACACGACCGGCTAATTTTTTTTGGACCTGAAAAGATTCTGAAAAGATTTGGCCAATCACGTTCACACCAGTTTGCAGAGTTGAGAACAATTGACCAATCACGGCAGAAATCCTGCAGAGCAACGTCAGGAGAAATGCTGGAGGGGCGACGTCACATTGTTTACGCTACGTGCGGGTAATTCAAAGAGTAAAGTTAAACTACGGGCAATCAACCGAGGCAGATTATCTTGACCTGGTGAGTATTAACACATTTAACACACTGCTGTTAGATACTGAACCAATTTAACCTCTAATGTTTAGCTAGCTTTCAACCTTACAAACACTCTTGGTTATCCGACTGGAATTTCGCTACAAACACTCTGTTATCGGACTGGAATTTCGTTAGTTCTCATCAGCGTTTCCATTGCTAATGTTAATTGTTAGTGTTGTATGATATAACTTAAGTTATAATTCATTTCACCCGTTGTTTTATGTTGTCGTTTCCATGTATTTAGCCATCTAGCTACTTTACAAACACTACCTTATGACTGGAAGTTCGCTATATTATGGGGGCTTATGAGGGCTATGAATGAGAATGAGAATGTTTGGACTGTGAATCAGTATTTTCTTCACGATCGTTTAAATTCAGATGTATAAAATAATGTATTGGGAGGTAGTCATATGAATACAGGCTCTTTTACAAATGTTTAGGTTTCTACAATCACTGTTGTTTTATGTTGTCGTATCGATGTATTTAGCCATATAGCTAAGTTACAAACACTCCCTTATCTTACTGGAAGTAAGCTATATTAAGGAGGCTTTTAGCTACGAGTGCTATGAATGAATGAGAATGTTTGGACTGTGAATCAGTATTTTCTACACGATCGTTTAAATTCAGATGTATAAACGAATTTATTGGGAGGTAGTCATATGAATACAGTCTCTTTTACACATGTTTAGGTAGCTACTCTCACTGTTGATGTCATGGAATTTCACCCGTTCTCATCAGCAAATCCTTTGCTTATGTTATCTGTTAGTAATATGTAGTGTGGTTAATTCATGAGCTGTGTTTCAAACACGGACAAAGTATAGCCTATGTGGCTTTTGCCACCACTGTGTTTTTCATAGGGTTATTAATATAACAAGGTAGATGGTCTGCTCTTCATGTTCCTGCATTTATGTTATTGTCATGCATTAAAAACAATGTGCATGCATATGTCACCAAAGGCAACATCTTTAAAGTCACACGAGGAGATGGCAGACACAGAGTGGATTGTCATTGGCAGGAAGGTAACACACCTACCAAGTTTATTTGGAGTTGCTGTTGCCTCCTGCCTCTTTAGTTCATATCAAGGGAACTAATTGAATGTGTGTGTGTCTGTGTTTACAGGTGTCAAACCCCCGTATCGGGGTGGAGTCGTTGCTGCTGACAGTCTCTGTAAAGCATCAGCCCAGCAGAAGGCAGGGAGAGCCAGAGGCTGTCCGGGGAAGTGCTTCAGACTCTAGACAGAGAAGGCCTACAAGACATAGATGCAGGTATAACATGCACACACGCTCAGACACACGCATGCACATATACAGGCCAGGATGCACAGACACACACAAGCGGGCACGCACAGACATATGCAGGTGGGCAGACACGCACGCACAAACAGATGCGCACAGGCACCGAGCACACGCAGATACACACCCACACCCAGGTGTACGCATTCAGGCAGGCTTGCAGGCCCGCCGCGCAGACACAGGCAGGCACGCCGCGTAGGCACAGGCAGGAGAGCCACACAGACACAGGCAGGCAGACACGCACGCTGCGCAGTCACAGGCAGGCAGGCACATGCAGGCCAGGACGCACAGACACCCACCACCGGGCATGCACAGACAGATGCAGGTATGCAGACACGCACGCACAAACAGACGCACACAGGCACCGAACACACACAGATACACACCCAGGTGTACGCATGCAGGCAGGCTTGCAGGCACGCCGCGCAGGCAGAGGCAGGCACGCCACGCAGGCACGCCGCGGAGGTAAAGGCAGGAGAGCCACGCAGACACAGGCAGGCACGCCGCGGAGGTAAAGGCAGGAGAGCCACGCAGACACAAGCAGGCACCCACGCATGCCGCACAGTCACAGGAAGACAGGCACATGCAGGAACGACACACAGACGCACACAAGCACAGAGGCAGGTACACACGCACACCTCAACTCTCTACACAAAGACAGAGATGCAGGTAGAACACATGCACACACACACACTCACACACTGCTCAACACTCTCCAGCTGCCAGGCAAAAGGGAGGTTCTTACTTCCACCACACTGGTCATTTGGTTTGTCACTGGTTCTCCCAACTGAATGGCATGTGGGCTGCTCTAAGTGTTTGTTTGTTTGTATTGTGTCCCTTTGTAGTTGGAAATTCCTCGTGGGGGGAGAGCTGCGCATCATCGTAGTGCTATTGGGGAGCGTTCCTGGTGGACGGGTCAGCGCAGATCGATCTCCATGCTTGAAAGTGACAAAGCGGGTCCCTGCCACACTGGCCGGTAGCAACTTGCTGTGTGGATTGTATACTGGATTTGGCTAACTCCTCTTTGGTGTGGGACACTATTGCTGTGTTTTTTTTCCGTGGATTTTATATGTGGGGCGTGGTTTTAGTATTGCAAACTGATAATACCTTTTGGGGGGAAGGCGGTATCATGCTTTTTTGTGGACATTGTGTGGATGCTTTTATGTTATACATGGTTGGCTATTAGTGGTGTTTATGCCTATCGCCTAGTGGGGTTCTATGTACGGTGGCTCTGTGCCTACAGTCTTGTATCCAGTCTCCTTGTGGCAAATACACATTTGTATAACCATTTCTGATTCTGAGTGTTGTCTGTGACCTGAGTGTTGCTGTACAAGGGGGTTTTTCAATGACAATGTGTGTTAAAACAGCACACAGATTACAATAATAACAGTTATGATAATAATAATAATGATGATGATGAAAAATAATATACAGGGAGGATGCCAAGGACAACATTAATAAAAGTAACATTGCATGTTATTAACTAGTCAATACAAATGATAGACACTGAATTATGGAAAAATCTGCATGCGATGATCCCTTGGCAGTGGACATTCTGGTTCTTCAGGTAAAGGTATGTGGGAGAAGAAATAAATAATTATTACACATAAAGAACACAAATGTATTTGTATGAGACAATTTAGATTGAAATATAGTGGGGTTGTTGAGTTATGTGTTCTCATTAATAGTTTTTATGTTGCTGATTTGTATCCTATTGTGTCAATTATACTAATTTTATGTGTTCTGTAAGTTATTGGAAATGCACTTATGGAGCTCTTAATTTGATATAAATATCCGCGGAGAGGATGTGAAAAAAACGGAACTCATAATTCCCAAATCGTAGGTTCGTATCCCGTCTGCAGACAAAACCAGTTGTGGGTCCAAATATTGTTAAAGCAGTTAGAAATGCATTTCTCAGATAGGTATGGATGCAGAAACACCCACATTTTCTTCCTCCTTCCTCCTCTCTTCTTTTCTCCTCTCTTTTTTCCTTTTTCCCTCTTCCCCCTCTTTTTTTTTAACCTTAACCAGTAGGCCACGGTTGACTCTGACAGAAAAGGAGGAGAAATCTGTCATCTCTTCCTGTGCTACCACTGCAGCTCTCATAGCACTAGGAATTCAGCCATTTAAATCAGCACTCAGCTTGCATTTACACCTAAAGACAACACACACACACACACAGGCACACAGACACACACACAGGCACACAGACACACAGACAAACACAAAGGCACACAGACACACAGACAAGGCACCCTCAAATTCCTCAAATTCCTCTTTTGACTGTTTCAAGAGTCCCCCTGAAGCAAAGCCTGAACCCGCCTCTCAGAATCTCTCCCCAGTATATAAGCCTGACCTACTCTGTCGCCATTTTGTGGGAGAAAGAGCTGGAGAGTGGAGCAGCAAGATTCTTAAAGACAAATTTCAGAGACATTTCTTTCAAGATTGCCGTGAGTTTTCAAGACGGTGAGTGTTCTGTTATTACAAGTATGTTTAGCTATTGAGTTGTAACTATTAGTTTGATGGTTAGTGGCTGGAGAAGCTGTGTGGCAGTCAGCCAGGGGGGAGGTGGGAGGGGAGCTGTGTGTGTGTGTGTTTGTGTGTGTGTGTGTGTGTGTGTGTGTCATATTATCTAAGATTTTTACCCTAACCAGAATGTTTTTTGAGTTGTTTAGATATGATTCTGCGAGTGTGCTGCGAGTCCTGCAAAATCCTTCTAAAACAAAGAAAATCATCCTAGTTACATCCTCCACAGGCACCAGGATGTGACAGAATGTGTCCGAGAATAGGTCACCTTCAGCGGACTGGCCATGTGCAGCTACACCCCTAGTTACATCCTCCACAGGCACCAGGATGTGAACATAATGTGTCCGAGGACAGAGCACCATCAACGGACTCTTTACCAGCTTCGAGTCCCTTGTTTTCGACTTCCAGAGGCACCATAATGTCAAAAACATGTGTCCGCCAAAGATGCACCATCAACGGACTCTCTGCGAGCTTCGAGTCCCTTGTTTTCGACTTCCAGATGCACCATAATGTCAAAAACATGTGCCCGAGAAAGATGCACCATCAACGAACTCTCTATGAGCTTCTGGGGCCTTGTTACAATCCTCCAGGAGGCTTCTGAAAAGGAGCTCTCTAGTCCCGAGATGGTACCCGGTGGCAAAACCTCTTTTTGGCATCCTCCAGGCTTAAGGGGAATCCTCAGAGAGTGTCCGAAAAAAGTGCACTGTCGTCGGACTGACCATTTTGGCTCGGGAGGGTAGGCCATGGAGCTCGCGCCAGCACCCCCAACTTTTTTTTACCCATGGTTAACCAGTAACTATGAGTCTCTTAAGGTTCCATAAGAGAGTCATACTATGACTCTTATGGAAAAGTAAGTATGACTCTCTTAAGGTTTTCATTAGTCTCTTAAGGTTTTCACACACACCTCCCCAGACAGGCCTAAGAAGCCTGCTGTCTATTAAAGGTCCCCAAAGGTCAGAGAGACACCCAGACAGCTCCAAACACTGCCCAGTGTGTTGGGTTCACTTACTGGGAGGCCTACAGACACACACACCTCCCCAGACAGGCCTAAGAAGCCTGCTGTCTATTAAAGGTCCCCAGAGGTCAGAGAGACACACAGAGAGCTCCAAACACTGCCCAGTGTGTTGGGTTCACTTACTGGGAGGCCTACAGACACACACACCTCCCCAGACAGGCCTAATTAGCCTGCTGTCTATTAAAGGTCCCCAGAGGTCAGAGAGACACACAGAGAGCTCCAAACACTGCCCTGTGTACTGTATTAAGTCAGAGCAAGCCCCAATGGCTCACACTTGTCTCCCTTTAGGCCCAAAAATTCTGCCTGCTATTAAAGCTCTCTGAGGGTCCCACAGACACACACAGAGCTCCCAGCACTGCCCAGCACTAACCCTAACCCCCAGTACTGCCCTCAGCCCCAGCCCACTGCCCCCAAACACAGTGAGCTTCTTGAGGCTCCCACAGACACACACAGAGCTCTCAGCACTGCTGGACGTCTAACTGAGGTCGCCATTGAATTCTAGATAGCTCGCTCCGTTTCTCGCTTGCCGCCACAGCCTTCAGACGATCAGTCATCAGCACAAGTTCGCCTCATGAAAACCGGAGATTCATACCGATCTGCCACGCCCCACTGTGTGGTGTGTTTGTTTAGTGTGTAGCGCAGTTGCACTACGGGGTGTTGAGCTGCTTATTATGTGTAGGTTTTTAAGGATGCAATGTGTCGAGCCTTATAGAGTCGAGCCTTCCTCTTGAGCCAGAGAGACCTATGTGACAAGGACCGAGTTGCTTCATGTGGGGTTCGATCCTCCGATTTTCAGGTGGTTTCGTCGAAACTAACACCTTTAATGGGTGGTTTCACCAAGACTTGCCCTTCGCGGGGTTCGAACCTGTGCTTCTCAGGTACCTCAGCCACTAATATGCCTCTCCCCACTCATCCGGGGCAAATTCTCGCTAGAGAAGGGTTCGGCGCGGTGACAGAGAGCTCCGTAGAGCCCTCGGCATCCCAGGCCTGGAGGCTGACCGCGGTGGCGGGGAGGTGGGACCTGTGAGACAGGGTGCCTCCCCTGGCGGGTCAAGGTTTCCAATCGGTCAGAAGGTTTAGGAGAGGAGAGGGAGGAGAGTGTGGTCAACAGTCCGCTTCAAACCGCTTGAAAATCGGACACTCAGAGGCTGAGCTACCTCTTCGTCGAACTTTTTTTATTTTTCGTTCTGAGCCTAAGTCCACTTTTTTAGGGTGCTCTCGATTTCGCGCCGTCACCCGGTGGAAAAACCTCTTTCTGTGATCCTCCAGGCCTTAGGGGGATTTTCAGAAGGTGTCCGAGAAAGGTGCATGGTCGTCGGACTGACCGTTTTCGGTCTGGAGGGTATTTTGTGGAGCCTCCGCCACCACCCCCAACTTTTTCGTACCCATGGTTAACCAAAACCCTACCCATGGTTAACCAAAATGGACTTAGAAAAAATCCACAGTTTTCAGACCTCCAGAGGGGTAGGACCCTGCTCAAAGGTGTCCGAGAATACTGCACCTTCAGCGGACATGCCATGAGCCTCTAGACCCCTCTATATCCTCCAGGAGGACCAGGATTTGAGGAACATGTGTCCGAGAACAGTGCACCTTCAGCGGACTGGCCCTGAGCAGCTACACCCCTGGTTACATCCTCCAAAGGAACCAGGATGTGACAGAATGTGTCCGAGAATAGGTCACCTTCAGCGGACTGGCCATGTGCAGCTGCACCCCTAGTAACATCCTCCACAGGCACCAGGATGTGACAGAATGTGTCCGAGAATAGGTCACCTTCAGCGGACTGACCATGTGCAGCTACACCCCTAGTTACATCCTCCACAGGCACCAGGATGTGACAGAATGTGTCCGAGAATAGGTCACCTTCAGCGGACTGGCCATGTGCAGCTACACCCCTAGTTACATCCTCCACAGGCACCAGGATGTGAACATCATGTGTCCGAGGACAGAGCACCATCAACGGACTCTTTACCAGCTTCGAGTCCCTTGTTTTCGACTTCCAGAGGCACCATAATGTCAAAAACATGTGTCCGCCAAAGATGCACCATCAACGGACTCTCTGCGAGCTTCGAGTCCCTTGTTTTCGACTTCCAGATGCACCATAATGTCAAAAACATGTGCCCGAGAAAGATGCACCATCAACGGACTCTCTATGAGCTTCTGGGGCCTTGTTACAATCCTCCAGGAGGCTTCTGAAAAGGAGCTCTCTAGTCCCGAGATGGTACCCGGTGGCAAAACCTCTTTTTGGCATCCTCCAGGCTTAAGGGGAATCCTCAGAGAGTGTCCGAAAAAAGTGCACTGTCGTCGGACTGACCGTTTTGGCTCGGGAGGGTAGGCCATGGAGCTCGCGCCAGCACCCCCAACTTTTTTTTACCCATGGTTAACCAGTAACTATGAGTCTCTTAAGGTTCCATAAGAGAGTCATACTATGACTCTTATGGAAAAGTAACTATGACTCTCTTAAGGTTTTCATTAGTCTCTTAAGGTTTTCACACACACCTCCCCAGACAGGCCTAAGAAGCCTGCTGTCTATTAAAGTACCCCAAAGGTCAGAGAGACACCCAGACAGCTCCAAACACTGCCCAGTGTGTTGGTTCACTTACTGGGAGGCCCACAGACACACACACCTCCCCAGACAGGCCTAAGAAGCCTGCTGTCTATTAAAGGTCCCCAAAGGTCAGAGAGACACACAGAGAGCTCCCAGCACTGCCCAGTGTGTTGTGTTCACTTACTGGAAGGCCTACAGACACACACACCTCCCCAGACAGGCCTAAGAGGCCTGCTGTCTATTACAGGTCCCCAAAGGTCAGAGAGACACACAGAGAGCTCCAAACACTGCCCAGTGTGTTGGGTTCACTTACTGGGAGGCCTACAGACACACACACCTCCCCAGACAGGCCTAAGAAGCCTGCTGTCTATTAAAGGTCCCCAGAGGTCAGAGAGACACACAGAGAGCTCCAAACACTGCCCAGTGTGTTGGGTTCACTTACTGGGAGGCCTACAGACACACACACCTCCCCAGACAGGCCTAATTAGCCTGCTGTCTATTAAAGGTCCCCAGAGGTCAGAGAGACACACAGAGAGCTCCAAACACTGCCCTGTGTACTGTATTAAGTCACAGCAAGCCCCAATGGCTCACACTTGTCTCCCTTTAGGCCCAAAAATTCTGCCTGCTATTAAAGCTCTCTGAGGGTCCCACAGACACACACAGAGCTCCCAGCACTGCCCAGCACTAACCCTAACCCCCAGTACTGCCCTCAGCCCCAGCCCACTGCCCCCAAACACAGTGAGCTTCTTGAGGCTCCCACAGACACACACAGAGCTCCCAGCACTGCTGGACGTCTAACTGAGGTCGCCATTGAATTCTAGATAGCTCGCTCCGTTTCTCGCTTGCCGCCACAGCCTTCAGACGATCAGTCATCAGCACAAGTTCGCCTCATGAAAACCGGAGATTCATACCGATCTGCCACGCCCCACTGTGTGGTGTGTTTGTTTAGTGTGTAGCGCAGTTGCACTACGGGGTGTTGAGCTGCTTATTATGTGTAGGTTTTTAAGGATGCAATGTGTCGAGCCTTATAGAGTCGAGCCTTCCTCTTGAGCCAGAGAGACCTATGTGACAAGGACCGAGTTGCTTCATGTGGGGTTCGATCCTACGATTTTCAGGTGGTTTCGTCGAAACTAACACCTTTAATGGGTGGTTTCACCAAGACTTGCCCTTCGCGGGGTTCGAACCTGTGCTTCTCAGGTACCTCAGCCACTAATATGCCTCTCCCCACTCATCCGGGGCAAATTCTCGCTAGAGAAGGGTTCGGCGCAGTGACAGAGAGCTCCGTAGAGCCCTCGGCGTCCCAAGCCTGGAGGCTGACCGCGGTGGCGGGGAGGTGGGACCTGTGAGACAGGGTGCCTCCCCTGGCGGGTCAAGGTTTCCAATCGGTCAGAAGGTTTAGGAGAGGAGAGGGAGGAGAGTGTGGTCAACAGTCCGCTTCAAACCACTTGAAAATCGGACACTCAGAGGCTGAGCTACCTCTTCGTCGAACTTTTTTTATTTTTCGTTCTGAGCCTAAGTCCACTTTTTTAGGGTGCTCTCGATTTCGCGCCGTCACCCGGTGTCAAAACCTCTTTCTGTGATCCTCCAGGCCTTAGGGGGATTTTCAGAAGGTGTCCGATAAAGGTGCATGGTCGTCGGACTGACCGTTTTCGGTCGGGAGGGTATTTTGTGGAGCCTCCGCCACCACCCCCAACTTTTTCGTACCCATGGTTAACCAAAACCCTACCCATGGTTAACCAAAATGGACTTAGAAAAAATCCACAGTTTTCAGACCTCCAGAGGGGTAGGACCCTGCTCAAAGGTGTCCGAGAATACTGCACCTTCAGCGGACATGCCATGAGCCTCTAGACCCCTCTATATCCTCCAGGAGGACCAGGATTTGAGGAACATGTGTCCGAGAACAGTGCACCTTCAGCGGACTGGCCCTGAGCAGCTACACCCCTGGTTACATCCTCCAAAGGCACCAGGATGTGACAGAATGTGTCCGAGAATAGGTCACCTTCAGCGGACTGGCCATGTGCAGCTGCACCCCTAGTAACATCCTCCACAGGCACCAGGATGTGACAGAATGTGTCCGAGAATAGGTCACCTTCAGCGGACTGACCATGTGCAGCTACACCCCTAGTTACATCCTCCACAGGCACCAGGATGTGACAGAATGTGTCCGAGAATAGGTCACCTTCAGCGGACTGGCCATGTGCAGCTACACCCCTAGTTACATCCTCCACAGGCACCAGGATGTGAACATAATGTTTCCGAGGACAGAGCACCATCAACGGACTCTTTACCAGCTTCAAGTCCCTTGTTTTCGACTTCCAGAGGCACCATAATGTCAAAAACATGTGTCCGCCAAAGATGCACCATCAACGGACTCTCTGCGAGCTTCGAGTCCCTTGTTTTCGACTTCCAGATGCACCATAATGTCAAAAACATGTGCCCAAGAAAGATGCACCATCAACGGACTCTCTATGAGCTTCTGGGGCCTTGTTACAATCCTCCAGGAGGCTTCTGAAAAGGAGCTCTCTAGTCCCGAGATGGTACCCGGTGGCAAAACCTCTTTTTGGCATCCTCCAGGCTTAAGGGAAATCCTCAGAGAGTGTCCAAAAAAAGTGCACTGTCGTCGGACTGACCATTTTGGCTCGGGAGGGTAGGCCATGGAGCTCGCGCCAGCACCCCCAACTTTTTTTTACCCATGTTTAACCAGTAACTATGAGTCTCTTAAGGTTCCATAAGAGAGTCATACTATGACTCTTATGGAAAAGTAAGTATGACTCTCTTAAGGTTTTCATTAGTCTCTTAAGGTTTTCACACACACCTCCCCAGACAGGCCTAAGAAGCCTGCTGTCTTTTAAAGGTCCCCAAAGGTCAGAGAGACACCCAGACAGCTCCAAACACTGCCCAGTGTGTTGGGTTCACTTACTGGGAGGCCTACAGACACACACACCTCCCCAGACAGGCCTAAGAAGCCTGCTGTCTATTAAAGGTCCCCAGAGGTCAGAGAGACACACACTTACTGGGAGGCCTACAGACACACACACCTCCCCAGACAGGCCTAATTAGCCTGCTGTCTATTAAAGGTCCCCAGAGGTCAGAGAGACACACAGAGAGCTCCAAACACTGCCCTGTGTACTGTATTAAGTCACAGCAAGCCCCAATGGCTCACACTTGTCTCCCTTTAGGCCCAAAAATTCTGCCTGCTATTAAAGCTCTCTGAGGGTCCCACAGACACACACAGAGCTCCCAGCACTGCCCAGCACTAACCCTAACCCCCAGTACTGCCCTCAGCCCCAGCCCACTGCCCCCAAACACAGTGAGCTTCTTGAGGCTCCCACAGACACACACAGAGCTCCCAGCACTGCTGGACGTCTAACTGAGGTCGCCATTGAATTCTAGATAGCTCGCTCCGTTTCTCGCTTGCCGCCACAGCCTTCAGACGATCAGTCATCAGCACAAGTTCGCCTCATGAAAACCGGAGATTCATACCGATCTGCCACGCCCCACTGTGTGGTAAGTTTGTTTAGTGTGTAGCGCAGTTGCACTACGGGGTGTTGAGCTGCTTATTATGTGTAGGTTTTTAAGGATGCAATGTGTCGAGCCTTATAGAGTCGAGCCTTCCTCTTGAGCCAGAGAGACCTATGTGACAAGGACCGAGTTGCTTCATGTGGGGTTCGATCCTACGATTTTCAGGTGGTTTCGTCGAAACTAAAACCTTTAATGGGTGGTTTCACAGAGACTTGCCCTTCGCGGGGTTCGAACCTGTGCTTCTCAGGTACCTCAGCCACTAATATGCCTCTCCCCACTCATCCGGGGCAAATTCTCGCTAGAGAAGGGTTCGGCGCAGTGACAGAGAGCTCCGTAGAGCCCTCGGCGTCCCAGGCCTGGAGGCTGACCGCGGTGGCGGGGAGGTGGGACCTGTGAGACAGGGTGCCTCCCCTGGCGGGTCACGGTTTCCAATCGGTCAGAAGGTTTAGGAGAGGAGAGGGATGAGAGTGTGGTCAACAGTCCGCTTCAAACCGCTTGAAAATCGGACACTCAGAGGCTGAGTTACCTCTTTGTGGAACTTTTTTTATTTTTCGTTCTGAGCCTAAGTCCACTTTTTTAGGGTGCTCTCGATTTCGCGCCGTCACCCGGTGGCAAAACCTCTTTCTGTGATCCTCCAGGCCTTAGGGGGATTTCCAGAAGGTGTCCGAGAAAGGTGCATGGTCGTCGGACTGACCGTTTTCGGTCGGGAGGGTATTTTGTGGAGCCTCCGCCACCACCCCCAACTTTTTCGTACCCATGGTTAACCAAAACCCTACCCATGGTTAACCAAAATGGACTTAGAAAAAATCCACAGTTTTCAGACCTCCAGAGGGGTAGGACCCTGCTCAAAGGTGTCCGAGAATACTGCACCTTCAGCGGACATGCCATGAGCCTCTAGACCCCTCTATATCCTCCAGGAGGACCAGGATTTGAGGAACATGTGTCCGAGAACAGTGCACCTTCAGCGGACTGGCCATGTGCAGCTACACCCCTAGTTACATCCTCCACAAGCACCAGGATGTGACAGAATGTGTCCGAGAATAGGTCACCTTCAGCGGACTGGCCTTGTGCAGCTCCACCCCTAGTTACATCCTCCACAGGCACCAGGATGTGAACATAATGTTTCCGAGGAAAGAGCACCATCAACGGACTCTTTACCAGCTTCGAGTCCCTTGTTTTCGACTTCCAGAGGCACCATAATGTCAAAAACATGTGTCCGCCAAAGATGCACCATCAACGGACTCTCTGCGAGCTTCGAGTCCTTTGTTTTCGACTTCCAGAAGCACCATAATGTCAAAAACATGTGCCCAAGAAAGATGCACCATCAACGGACTCTCTATGAGCTTCTGGGGCCTTGTTACAATCCTCCAGGAGGCTTCTGAAAAGGAGCTCTCTAGTCCCGAGATGGTACCCGGTGGCAAAACCTCTTTTTGGCATCCTCCAGACTTAAGGGGAATCCTCAGAGAGTGTCCGAAAAAAGTGCACTGTCGTCGGACTGACCGTTTTGGCTCGGGAGGGTAGGTCATGGAGCTCGCGCCAGCACCCCCAACTTTTTTTTACCCATGGTTAACCACTAACTATGAGTCTCTTAAGGTTCCATAAGAGAGTCATACTATGACTCTTATGGAAAAGTAACTATGACTCTCTTAAGGTTTTCATTAGTCTCTTAAGGTTTTCACACACACCTCCCCAGACAGTCCTAAGAAGCCTGCTGTCTATTAAAGGTCCCCAAAGGTCAGAGAGACACCCAGACAGCTCCAAACACTGCCCAGTGTGTTGGGTTCACTTACTGGGAGGCCTACAGACACACACACCTCCCCAGACAGGCCTAAGAAGCCTGCTGTCTATTAAAGGTCCACAAAGGTCAGAGAGACACAGAGAGAGCTCCCAGCACTGCCCAGTGTGTTGTGTTCACTTACTGGGAGGCCGACAGACACACACACCTCCCCAGACAGGCCTAAGAAGCCTGCTGTCTATTAAAGGTCCCCAAAGGTCAGAGAGACACACAGAGAGCTCCCAGCACTGCCCAGTGTGTTGTATTCACTTACTGGGAGGCCTACAGACACACACACCTCCCCAGACAGGCCTAAGAAGCCTGTTGTCTATTAAAGGTCCCCAGAGGTCAGAGAGACACAAAGAGAGCTCCAAACAATGCCCAGTGTGTTGGGTTCACTTACTGGGAGGCCTACAGACACACACACCTCCCCAGACAGGCCTAATTAGCCTGCTGTCTATTAAAGGTCCCCAGAGGTCAGAGAGACACACAGAGAGCTCCAAACACTGCCCTGTGTACTGTATTAAGTCACAGCAAGCCCCAATGGCTCACACTTGTCTCCCTTTAGGCCCAAAAATTCTGCCTGCTATTAAAGCTCTCTGAGGGTCCCACAGACACACACAGAGCTCCCAGCACTGCCCAGCACTAACCCTAACCCCCAGTACTGCCCTCAGCCCCAGCCCACTGCCCCCAAACACAGTGAGCTTCATGAGGCTCCCACAGACACACACAGAGCTCCCAGCACTGCTGGACGTCTAACTGAGGTCGCCATTGAATTCTAGATAGCTTGCTCCGTTTCTCGCTTGCCGCCACAGCCTTCAGACGATCAGTCATCAGCACAAGTTCGCCTCATGAAAACCGGAGATTCATACCGATCTGCCACTCCCCACTGTGTGGTGTGTTTGTTTAGTGTGTAGCGCAGTTGCACTACGGGGTGTTGAGCTGCTTATTATGTGTAGGTTTTTAAGGATGCAATGTGTCGAGCCTTATAGAGTCGAGCCTTCCTCTTGAGCCAGAGAGACCTATGTGACAAGGACCGAGTTGCTTCATGTGGGGTTCGATCCTACGATTTTCAGGTGGTTTCGTCGAAACTAACACCTTTAATGGGTGGTTTCACCAAGACTTGCCCTTCGCGGGGTTCGAACCTGTGCTTCTCAGGTACCTCAGCCACTAATATGCCTCTCCCCACTCATCCGGGGCAAATTCTCGCTAGAGAAGGGTTCGGCGCGGTGACAGAGAGCTCCGTAGAGCCCTCGGCGTCCCAGGCCTGGAGGCTGACCGCGGTGACGGGGAGGTGGGACCTGTGAGACAGGGTGCCTCCCCTGGCGGGTCACGGTTTCCAATCGGTCAGAAGGTTAGGGAGAGGAGAGGGATGAGAGTGTGGTCAACAGTCCGCTTCAAACCGCTTGAAAATCGGACACTCAGAGGCTGAGTTACCTCTTTGTGGAACTTTTTTTATTTTTCGTTCTGAGCCTAAGTCCACTTTTTTAGGGTGCTCTCGATTTCGCGCCGTCACCCGGTGGCAAAACCTCTTTCTGTGATCCTCCAGGCCTTAGGGGGATTTCCAGAAGGTGTCCGAGAAAGGTGCATGGTCGTCGGACTGACCGTTTTCGGTCGGGAGGGTATTTTGTGGAGCCTCCGCCACCACCCCCAACTTTTTCGTACCCATGGTTAACCAAAACCCTACCCATGGTTAACCAAAATGGACTTAGAAAAAATCCACAGTTTTCAGACCTCCAGAGGGGTAGGACCCTGCTCAAAGGTGTCCGAGAATACTGCACCTTCAGCGGACATGCCATGAGCCTCTAGACCCCTCTATATCCTCCAGGAGGACCAGGATTTGAGGAACATGTGTCCGAGAACAGTGCACCTTCAGCGGACTGGCCCTGAGCAGCTACACCCCTGGTTACATCCTCCACAGGCACCAGGATGTGACAGAATGTGTCCGAGAATAGGTCACCTTCAGCGGACATGCCTTGAGCCTCTAGACCCCTATATATCCTCCGGGAGAGGGAGGAGAGTGTGGTCAACAGTCCGCTTCAAACCGCTTGAAAATCGGACACTCAGAGGCTGAGTTACCTCTTTGTGGAACTTTTTTTATTTTTCGTTCTGAGTCTAAGTCCACTTTTTTAGGGTGCTCTCGATTTCGCGCCGTCACCCGGTGGCATAACCTCTTTCTGTGATCCTCCAGGCCTTAGGGGGATTTTCAGAAGGTGTCCGAGAAAGGTGCATGGTCGTCGGACTGACCGTTTTCGGTCGGGAGGGTATTTTGTGGAGCCCTCGCCACCACCCCCAACTTTTTCGTACCCATGGTTAACCAAAACCCTACCCATGGTTAACCAAAATGGACTTAGAAAAAAATCCAGAATATTCAGACCTCCAGAGGGGTAGGACCCTGCTCAAAGGTGTCCGAGAATACTGCACCTTCAGCGGACATGCCATGAGCCTCTAGACCCCTCTATATCCTCCAGGAGGACCAGGATTTGAGGAACATGTGTCCGAGAACAGGGCACCTTCAGCGGACTGGCCATGTGCAGCTACACCCCTAGTTACATCCTCCACAAGCACCAGGATGTGACAGAATGTGTCCGAGAATAGGTCACCTTCAGCGGACTGGCCTTGTACAGCTACACCCCTAGTTACATCCTCCACAGGCACCAGGATGTGAACATAATGTTTCCGAGGACAGAGCACCATCAACGGACTCTTTACCAGCTTCGAGTCCCTTGTTTTCGACTTCCAGAGGCACCATAATGTCAAAAACATGTGTCCGCCAAAGATGCACCATCAACGGACTCTCTGCGAGCTTCGAGTCCTTTGTTTTCGACTTCCAGATGCACCATAATGTCAAAAACATGTGCCCAAGAAAGATGCACCATCAACGGACTCTCTATGAGCTTCTGGGGCCTTGTTACAATCCTCCAGGAGGCTTCTGAAAAGGAGCTCTCTAGTCCCGAGATGGTACCCGGTGGCAAAACCTCTTTTTGGCATCCTCCAGGCTTAAGGGGAATCCTCAGAGAGTGTCCGAAAAAAGTGCACTGTCGTCGGACTGACCGTTTTGGCTCGGGAGGGTAGGCCATGGAGCTCGCGCCAGCACCCCCAACTTTTTTTTTACCCATGGTTAACCAGTAACTATGAGTCTCTTAAGGTTCCATAAGAGAGTCATACTATGAATCTTATTGAAAAGTAACTATGACTCTGTCATAGGGTCGGGGCAAAAACGAATCTCAAGAACATTAAGGCTAAATAAATATCAGAGTTGATCCAAATGATTGAGGGAAGTTGGCTAGCAATAACCCCAATTATGGGATAAAGATTGGCTCTGAAAGAGGAAATAGCCTGGAAATTTACTGTGGGAGGAATCGGTGACTTGGTCGCACTGACAGGTGGGATTCTGTATCAGCACGGTGGCTCAGTGGGTAGGGCGCGGCACCACGAACCTGAAGAGCACAAGTTCGAAACCCGCAAAGGGTAAGATTTCAGAAGAACATCTGAGAATCGCAGGTTCAAATCCCACCTGAAGAAACTATGTCCTAAGTTGCATATGAATCCCCGGAGAAAAATAACACACAAATCGCAATCAAACTCTGTAAACAGAACGTGGCAAACTCTGTAAGCAGAACATGGCATACTTTGAAGACAGAACTTGGCAAACTCTGTATACACAACCAGGAAAACGGAGTGAGGCAAACTCTGTAAACAGAACGTGGCAAACTCTGTAACAGAACTCAGCAAACTCTGTGAAAAGAACCTGGCAAGTTCTTTAAACAGAAAATATAATATTTTGTTTTTATCTTTTTTTAAAGCCATTCGTCTCACACGTTTCACCCTAGAAAGGCGCCCGGTGTACGCCGGAGTATCCTTTCTGCCCCCGGTGATTTCGTAAAGCATCCCAGGTGCTGAGGTCCCACGGGGCCTCTACTTGGGAGGGTAGGGAATTTCGGTCGACCCCTCCCGCTGGCAGGCCGTTGCTGAGGATTGTGTAAATCAGTTGTAAAAGTCACACAGCAATCATATAATATAAAATTATATGTTTTTCGGTTTCCTAACCGTTGTCGGCAGTGGAAGTCGATTGTAAAAATCACAGGTACGGTGTTGCACCCCGCACAGTAACCGGAACCCCACGGGGTGGGCAGAGAAATCTGCCAGAACATCCAGCAGGAATGGCTGCGATGAAGAAGGGCAAGACCACAGGTCGCAAGGCTAAGTGGTCTGTAAAAGAACTAAAAACTTTGATGGAGATGGAAGAGGCTCTCGAGCAAGGCCAATACTCTGTATATTACATGAATGTGGAAATTGCAAGTCAGCTTCCAGGTAGGTCCTCCCACGAAGTGAAAGAGAAAAGACAGTGCATGAGACGGCAATCTCACAGGAGAAGCACTAAGCTCTTACTGCAGCCAACAGAGGCAAACCTGGAGAGGCAGGAAATCCCTGCTGAACTCAATCTGCTGATACAGCCACGAGGGTGACAAGCAGTAACTGGCCTCAACAGAAAATTAAGGTGGCAAGCTGGTGCTCTCATTGACATGTACACTCACGAACACGAAATCAGGCGGGCGCTCACACTGGCAAGCAGGAAGGACCCGGGCGCAGCAGTGGCCATTGAGACCGCTACGGCGATGGTGATAAGGGAGGCGAGAAGAAAAGGTCCAGCGACCAAAAAGAACAGCAAAGCTGGCGAGCCGATGAAGCCCCGAAGCAAGCGAGAAATGAAGAGGGATGAGGTCCATAAACTCAGAAAACTAATGAGTACGGACCCGGCTAAGCTTGTTAGCTATGTCCTTGACGGGAGTGAAGCGACCGACTGCCCAGTCCCGCTGCCTCAATTACACGAAGTGTTTGAAAGGCGCTGGATGGGGTCAGAAGGTGCCTTCAAGGGCTTGGGAGGCTTTAAGGCCACCAGCGGGGCGGACAACGAACACTTCTCCACCCTGTTCACCCCCGAAGAGGTGCTCACACACCTCAGAAAGACGGACAGGAAATCGGCACCAGGCACGGACGGCATCGGGCGGGATGACCTATTCCTCTGGGACCCGAAGGGTGTGAAGCTATCAAAACTCTTTGGCAGCTGGCTTGCGGCGGGGTTCATACCTCAGTGTGTAAAGCCCGCGAGAACTGTACTGATACCAAAGACCTCCGACCCTCTGCTGTTGAATGACCCGAATAACTGGCGCCCAATCACTATCGGCTCGATGCTGATGCGGCTGTTCTCACGACTGATAAATGGGCGCCTTACGAAAGCCTGCACTATCCACGACAGGCAGCGAGGGTTCAGGGACTCTCCTGGCTGTAGTGAGAATCTTCACATCCTTCAAAGTCTGGTTAAAGCCAGCAGGAGGGAGAGAAAGTCACTAGCGGTGGTGCTCGTGGACGTGGCAAAGGCTTTCGATACGGTGACACACGAGCACTTGCTTGCAGTGCTCAGGCAGAGAGGTCTGGATGAACACATCATAAACACAATACAAAGCTCGTACGACGGGAGCGTAACTTGCATTGAAGCCGGGGAGAACAATCTGAACCCATTGCAATGAAAGTCGGTGTGAAGCAGGGTGACCCACTGTCCCCATTGCTTTTCAATCTGGCTCTTGATCCACTGCTCCACACACTGGAAAGCCTCGGTAAGGGAGTAAAGATCGCAGACACAAAGCTGGTCTCGCTTGCATTCGCAGATGACCTGGTGCTGGTCAGCGACACACTGAATGACTTCTGTGCCCTGACGGGGCTTAAGGTGCACGCAAGCAAGTGCTTCGGCTTCATGGTTACCCCCTTGAAACACAGCATGAAAATTAAAGTGAATGACTGTCCCCCCTGGCAGATCGAGGGGACACCAATAGAAATGGTTGAAAGTGGAAGGGCGGTAAGATATCTGGGAATTCAGGTCGGTCCAGTGAGGGGCCTCGAGAAACCCAACATTCTCAAAGAGTTACAAGTGGCGCTGGATAAGGTAGGGGCGACACCATTAACTGCCCCTCAAAAGATTTGGCTGCTTAAGACCTTCATAATCCCCAGGCATTTCTACCGGGCCGACCACTGCGACTACAGTATAATTCGGCTGCGACTGCTGGACCGGCTACTACGTAGCACAGTAAAAACATGGCTGGGTCTAGCGCAGACCACATGTGATGGGTTGCTCTATGCTAGAGCGAGAGACGGAGGTCTGGGGCTACAAAAGTTGAGCGCCGTTATTCCTGGTATGCAGGCAAAGCGGTTGTGGAAACTTTTGCACTCTGATGATGAAGTCATCAGAAAGATAGCCTGGGACCAGAACGGGCTGGAGGACTGGAGAAGAGCTTGGCTCAAAAAGGGCGGGCAACTGGAGAAATTACCAACTACAGAGGGTGTGCCAGTAACGAACGTTACTGAAGCAGATGGGGCCCCTCAGCTATCCCGGTACAAGAGACCATGCGAGTGGCAAGATGTAGAGTTCGACCGGTGGGCAGGCAAGTCGGTGCAGGGAGTTGGAATAGCCTGGTTCAAAGACTCTCCAGAGTCTAATGCCTGGCTCTACAAACTCCCAAAAGTGCAACACAAATTCTGCTCACAAGCACTACAGCTACAAGCGAACGTCTACCCTACCAGGGAATTTATGGCAAGGGTCCAAAGCAAGTGGAACGCGAGTTGCCGAGGCTCTCACGCGAGGCTTGAGTCCGCCTCACACCTCCTCGGAGCATGTCCCAGCAGTAGGGCGAAACGACTGGAGTGACACAATTTTGCATGCCATCGACTGGCAGTCGCTGCGAAGAAGCAGGGCTGGGTTGGCCACAGGGAGAAAGAATTTGGAAGCAGACCAAATGTGAGACGCCCAGACTTGGTCTTTTGCAAAGATAGTAAGGCAATGGTGCTGGATGTGACAGTGCGGTTTGAAAGGAACATCAACACACTAAAACTCGCAGGCCGAGAGAAAGTAAAGCACTACAAACCCATCAAGAACTTGGTGAAACAGGTCATGGGTGTAGAGGAAGTGGAAATACACGGATTTCCACTGGGAGCGAGGGGCCTCTGGCATAAACCCAACAACAAGATCCTCAAGAGAATGGGACTTTCTAAGAGCAGTGCAAAAGCTCTTGCGTCGAGACTTTGTAAGAGTGTTCTGAGAGGATCCTTAACTATCTTGAGTGACATCCTACAAAGTAGGGATTGAATACTTTATATTAAAGTGAAAAGCTTAAGAGGAAAAGCTATACAGGGCGGAAGCACCGGACCACAATGCACATTGCATCCTTAAAAACCTACACATAATAAGCAGCTCAACACCCCGTAGTGTAACTGC